>NC_052152.1:160437922-160743103 GCF_902713615.1 Scyliorhinus canicula
GATCCCCTCCTCCGACAGCAGTCCCACATCAAGCCTCCATTGCGGGCGTTGATAACTCGCTCCCCCGAACTGCAGGTCCACCCAATGCGGGGCATGGTCTGAAATGGTAATTGCTGAGTATTCCGTGTTCTTTACCTCCCCCATACAGTCCCTGCTTAGTACAAAGAAATCTATCCTGGAATATACTTTATGGACGTGCGAGTAAAACGAGTAGCCCCTTCCTGTTGGCTGTCCCTCTCTCCAAGGGTCCACTGCCCCCATTTGCTCCATAAACCCTTTCAGCTCCCTTGCCATTGCTGAGAGTCTACCCGTTCTGGGACACGACCGATCCAAAGTCAGGTCAAGGACCATGTTAAAGTCTCCTCCCATTATTAGCCTGCGAGAATCCAAGTCCGGGATCTTCCCCAGCACTCTTTTAATGAAGTCCACGTCATCCCAGTTCGGGGCATATATATTCACCAGCACCACTCTTCTCCCCTCCAGTCTGCCCCGTACCATCAGGTATCTGCCCCCCGTCTGCGGATATGCCCTCTGCCTCAAATTGCACGCGCTTGTTGATCATGATTGCCACCCCTCTGGACTTCGAGTCCAAGTCCGAGTGGAAGACCTGGCTAATACAGCCCTTCCTTCGCCTGGTCTGGTCTGACACTTTCAGATGTGTCTCCTGCAACATAATTACATCCGCCCTCAGGGCCCGCAAGTGCGCGAACACCCGCGCCCTCTTAACCGGCCCATTCAGTCCCTTGACGTTCCAGGTGATCAGCCTGGTCGGGGGGCACATCCCACCCCCCCCCACCCCGCCGGTCAGCCATAGCCTTTCTCGGGCCGGCCCCTGACCCGTGCGTCGCGCCATTCCTGGCCCGCCCTATAGCTGCCTCCACCCTCGACCTCCTTTCCAGTGCCTATTTCAAGTCCCTCTCCCGTCAGCAGAACAACCCCCCCCCCCCTCCCCTAACCCCATCCCCCGATACCCCCACCCCTCCCGTAACAGCCTTCCCGAACAGGCGCCGGAATGTGGTGACTAGGGGCTTTTCACAGTAACTTAATTGAAGCCTACTTGTGACAATAAGCAATTTTCATTCATTACTGGCTGTAACTTCCCCCCCCCCCTCTGACTTCCTTGACTAGCCAATCTGCTAGCCCGGTGACTCAACACTCCGGCGCCTTCCTGTCCCATTCCCCTTGTTTCCCCGTCCTCCTCCCCACCCACTGGGGCAAGCCGGCTCCAGTGTCTTCCGCGAGCTGCACAAAAAGCCCAAACAGGAAAAAAAAGAAAAAACCACAGAAAAAAGAGAAAAAGCACATAAATGTCCATGAACAAAGGAAAGAGTCTCAAATGTTCCGCTTGGCCCCTTTGGCCCAGCAAACTGAGCAGCAGTCCAGGCACATTCGGCGTTCCTTCCCACAAAAATCCTCGGGCCCTAACTCGCGTCCTTGGGGCCTCCTTTCGTGACCAGCCCCAGGTCCCTCACAAAATCCATCGCTTCTTCGGGCTCGGAGAAGTAGTGGTGTTGACCCTGGTGCGTGACCCATAGCCGAGCTGGGAACAGCAGACCAAACTTCACGTGCTTCTTGAACAACACCTCCTTGACATTCTTAAAGGCTGCTCGCCGCCGAGCCACCTCCTGGCTTAGGTCCTGATAAATGCAGAGAACACTGTTGTTCCACGTGCTGCTCCTGGCGCTCTTTGCCCACTGCAGCACCCGCTCCTTGTCCACGAACCTGTGGAACCTAATCACCATCGGGCGGGGGGGGGGGGGGGGGGGGGGGGTCCGCCCGGCCGCCCCTGCCTTGCCTGCACTCTGTGTGCCCCCTCCAGCTCCAGAGGTCGCGGAAAGGCTTCGGCCCCCATCAGCTGCTTCAGCAGGTCTGCTACAAACGCTGCAGCATCAGCTCCCTCCGCCCCCTCCGGGAGGCCGACCATCCTCAGATTGTTCCTGCGGACTCTATTCTCCAGCTCCTCCACTCTGTCCAGCAGTCTTCTCTGCCGCTCTTTCAGGCTGTCCACTTCTAGCGCTGCAACCGTTTGCGCATCCGCCTGCTCCTCCACCGCCTCTCCCAGCTCCTTAACTTTAACATCCTGGGCGTCCAGCCTCTGGTTCAGCTGATCCACCGCTTTCTGGATTGGGTCCAAGCTGTCCCGCTTCAGCACTTCAAAACTGGACTTCATTACCTGGAGCATGTTATCCAGCGCCAGCTGGATTGCTGAGTCCGGGGTCCGTGTGTCCGCCATCTTAGGTCCCAGGTAATTTTCTTCAGGTTCTTGTCTCTGTCCCTTTTTCTCCTTCTTCTTCTGCCTTCTGGAATCCCGCTGTTCCATGTGCCGCAGCCCGCTCCTCAGCGCCTTCGCTGCCGCTTTCCTTCGCCCAGCTCCTTAAATTTTACCTCCTGGGCATCTGAAGTGGGTCCAAGCTGTCCCTCCTCAGCAACTCCAAACTTTTTTTTCCCTTTGTCCTGGAGGAAGGAAGGTCCGTGGGTCTGCCATCTTACCCTTCAGGTCAGCTTCCGCCTTGCCTCCGTCTCTCTCTCTTTCTTCCTCACCTGCTGGCCTCCCATGCTTCCATCTGCTGCCGCCCAATCTCCTCTTCTTTCACGGCAGCCTTTCTGCCGCCCCCGTGGTCCCGCTATCGCGGGGAATCAGCTGTTCAGCCCGGCCGGAGTGAGAGCCCACCGAATGTGCGGCTCACTCGGACATCGCCGCCACCGGAAGTCTGCAGTTCACTTCTTGACACCTCAAGCCAATCCACCATCTAAAAGGCACAAGTCAGGAGTGTGATGGAATACTCTCCAGTGTCTGATTGTGCAAGAAACGCAAAACCATCCACGACAAAGTAGCCTGCTTGATTGGCACCCCATCCAACATCTTAAACATTCACTCCCTCCATCGTAGCTGCAGTATGCACCATCCACAAGATACAGAGCAGCAACTCATCAAGGCTCCTTTGACAGTACCTTCGAAACCCATAACCTTGATTAATAAGCGGATCAGGGGTTTATGGGGAGAAGGCAGGAGAATGGGAATGAGAAAAATATCAGCCATGACTGAATGGCGGAGCAGACCTGATGAGCCGAGTGGCCTAATTCTGCTCTTACGTCTATGGTCGAACCTTGACAAACAAGAAAACAAGGACACTGATAACCAGAGTTTGGTACTTCCTCATTTTCTGTCTGAGACTTTAACATGATTGGCTGCTTATTCTGCTTGCTGATATAACTATTTGCTGGAGATCCTTTTGAGTTGATAACAGAATTGAAGATTTGTTGGGGGAAAGGGAAATCCACACCACAGAGACTGTTAGATCTTTGTGAACTGCTTTCTTCAATATCAGCAGTGAGTGCTGTTGCTTTGCCGCTGACCATTCACTTCAATCCAATATGGTCGTTAGCAGTAATAAAGAAGTACTAGACAGACAATATACCCGTAATCCAATTATTGTTTTATTATTGTTTCCAAAAGCTAACAGGGCAGCATAACTGGATTTTAATCAAAAAGCAAATATATCCATTTTTAAACATGATTAAAGTGCCATAATAATCCTCAGACTGAAGAAATCCTATTTGATAAAATGCAACCACAAGGTGTTTTTTAGTATACATTGGTTACCCCACCTAATTGCATCCTGCAGTATAATACTAATAATAATGGTAGACTTATAATAGGAAGAGTTGTATTATCATCCACAATACAAGTATTATTATCCCTAACATAAGTATTTTAATCAAAGAATCAAAAGTGCACAGGATAGATTTATGGACATATTAAACTGCAACATAGCAGTAATCATAGAACGAAGCTTCTGGTCTGCTGTTTGACAGAAAAAACGGTACTTAAGCCTACAATCTCATATTTCTGTCCTGCAGAGAAAGTTCAATAGCTTCTTGCAGCATTTCATCCTCATCCACATTGTAATCCTGCAAAATAAAAAGTGCTAATTTATATACAATCATTTATAAAGCAACTGGATAGCAGAGACAGTGACGGAGTTGTAAAAATGTCACAGTTGTATTGTTGAGGATTTTAATTTTGGAAATTTGTTGGAATGAAAGGTTATATTGCTACAAGCCAGATGCAGCTTCTCATGGGACTAACACTAAGTAGGTCTCAAAACCAACCAAGTAAATAAAACAAACCACAACTTGAATTTATAAAGCACCATTAACATAGCAAAACATCCCAAGATACTTCACAGGGGCATCGACCGAAATTTGGTATCGGAATAAGGAGATATTAGGACAGGTGAGGAAAAGCCTGGTTAAAGTCGATGAGGGATCCAGAAACAAAGATGGTTAAAAAAAAAGCATTGTTTAACCAGAGGCCATGGAGGTCAGTGCCACGGGAAATTAACTATAATTGGATCAGTAAGCAGAAGGATGATGAATGGGACTTGATGTATGTTGAGACTTTTGGGAGGGGGGGGGGGCTTCCAAGTTTATCAAGGGTGGTCAGAAGTGTACTGGAGGGCTGCCTGGTGGTGCAGTGGTTAGCACTGCTGCATACGGCACTGAGGATCCGGGTTCGATCCCGGCCCCGGGTCACTGTCTGTCTGGAGTTTGCATATTCTCCCTGTGTCTGCGTGGGTTTCACCCCCACAACCCAAAGATGTGCAGGGTAGGTTGATTGTTAGTGAATAACTTACATAGAGATCGCCCAATGTGCTTTATAGCCAATTAATTACAGCCACACTAAACTGCCCCTTAATTGGAAAAAAAATAATTCGGCACTCTTAAATTTATTTTTTTTAAAGTGCACTGGAATAGTATGGCCTAGAGGTAAAGGCATGGATTGGGATTTCAGCACCAGATGAGCCATAGCAGGGAGGAAGGCCGATGTTAGAGGTGGAAATAGATATTTTGACAATGGAGCAGATATGGTGGGGAGCTCCACTTAGAGCAGTGTCTTTAAAATTTTTATTTGAGTGACCCACGTTTACAGAATGGCCGACTATCGCGACCCACATCACATTCGGAAAAGATTCTCCATAATTACTGTTAAAAAGTCACACTCATTGTTGGCACTTCTGTATTATTGAATGTAAATTTGTAAATTGAGCTGCTGTTTCACCTTAAACAACACGTCCACCCTGACACATTGCTAAAGGTTGTAACTCAGGATTTTTTTTTTTTTTTTAAATAAATTTAGATTACCCAATTATTTTTTCTATTAGAGTGGCCAATCCACCTACTCTGCACAATTTATTTTTGGGTTGTGGGGGGCGAAACCCACGCAGACACGGGGAGAATGTGCAAACTCCACACGGACA
Source organism: Scyliorhinus canicula (assembly GCF_902713615.1). Classification (NCBI taxonomy): domain Eukaryota; kingdom Metazoa; phylum Chordata; class Chondrichthyes; order Carcharhiniformes; family Scyliorhinidae; genus Scyliorhinus; species Scyliorhinus canicula. The sequence continues at coordinate 160,443,184 of NC_052152.1, forward strand.
ATGACCCAGAGCCGGGATCGAACCTGGGACCTCAGCGCCGTGAGGCGGTTGTGCTAACCACTAGGCCACCGTACTGCCCTGTAACTCAGGATTATTTGATGTTTTATATCTTCACACCCATTGTTAGAATTTGGAAAATTTTGTGCAATCGCCGGGAAGATTGGCTCAGTATTGTACAGTTTTAGCAATGTCATGATCACGCGTTCAAAACTGAACACGACCTTGGATAGGAAATTAAACTCAAAACTTCAGCTTCAGAAACAGGAGCCCTAACTGTTGAACAAATAACACGGTCAGACAGAATGTCACTGAACGCCTGTCAGTACTGTCTCCCAGGTAATTATGTAATAGACTGAAAGCATGCTTAAGAGAAAAATAAAGCTGGACACAGCTCAGCTGAACAATATGCAAAATGTGCAGACTATTCCATTTCATACACCTGTGACATGTTACCGGCTCCTGTACATGTGTGTAGTTTAGTCTCCAGCTAATGCCACCTTTGGCGAACAATTCGAGCCCCGATAAAGGTAGATGCAAAAGTCCTTGTGGTACAGGAACCGATTCAGCTAATGGAGTCATGTAGGCAGAGAGACGGATGCTTGGGGAGGAGTACCTGAGAAGAGGGGATGGATAGCAGTGGGGGACGTGATGAAAAAAAGCGTCCTTGAAGGACAAGAGCCCCGGTGTGGATAGACAATTTGGAAGTGGAAGGAGTGGACATAGGGGCTTGTAGGGGTGGAGGAGGCTGTATGTACAGCTTAACTGAGAGAATGATAAAAGACACACAGGGTTTGTTAGTGACACACTGAACTCAAGAAATAATACCACACTGAACTCAAGATCCTGACCCCGAACACTGTAGCAGGAAAAGCCACCCAAAGAGGATTTTACAGGCCTCTGACTGCAAACTGCCCAACTATACTCTGGTCCAGAGAGGAAAGGAAGTCCACAGCACCAGCTTCTTTATCAGCCTTGCGCGGTCATACACTGTAACGCAGTGAGAATTTACCTAGAGAGAAAACGGTAAACATGGTCAGGCGAAATACTGGGATTTTGGTGACCCTTTGGCGACCCATGCTACACCCTCCACTGACCCATGCGCGGGTCACGACCCCCATTTTGTAAATCACTGACTTAGAGGGTTGAATATCACTCCAAAATTTAGAACAGCCTAGTTTAGCCTCCGACAGTTGCTAGAAACAGGGATGGAGCTGATGGGTAGGAAATGGAGTTTATGGCAGAGACTAAAGATAATCGTTTTGGTCTTCCTAATATTTAGTTGAAGGAAATTTCAGCTGATTCAGTATTGGAGATTGTGACAATTGAAAGTACCCTTAATTAAATAAATTAGTGAATAACTTACATTGACACCAGGATCGCCCAAAGTGCTTTACAGCCAATTAAGTACTTTTAAAATGTAATGTAGATAACACAGCAGTAATCTGCACATGGCAATAAAATAACCAGAATATCAGTATTCGTGGTGCTGACTGAAGAGTAACATATGGCCAGAAACCCAAGTTCACCTGATCGTCTTCAAATAGTGCCAATGCATCTTTTACCCGAGATGTTGTGGTTTAATGTTCTGAAGGGTGGCAGCTCTGCCAGTGTAGCACTCCCTCATTTCTACATCAGTCTGGATTATGTGCTCAAGTTCCTGTGGTGGGAACCAAACTCAATCCTTCATTCAAAACTGGACCATTCATTTGGGAGGACAATCCATGTTAGGAATTCCCACCTCACTGGCCTCAAAGCCTTGGTGAAACATCATTACCCAACATTCCTGTGGCATGGATTTCCCAAGATGAGCACCCAGTTTATCAGGAGCAAATACAGAGGAGGGCTGGAACCAATAGTCCCCTGTCCTTCTCCCAGCCCTTGGGGGAACCTCTCCAGCAGGACAGGTTTCCTAGATCTGTTATAAGTGGCACAAGTACCATTCAAATAGCCTCGAGGGAAACTTCTTGGCCGAAAACACAGGGGTTGGAGACTGAAGGTCGTGCAGGCATGATTCCTCTACAAATGGGATTTTATGTTTACGCTCGGGTTTACGGAAACTGAAAGTACATACCACAAAAGTATCATATGAAAACTTATGACGAATTTTCAAATGTTGTATCAAGTCTGCGCTTCTGAAGTTTGGGTCACCCCATGGCATTGAGGAACAAATTGGGCAAACCTGGCAAGAAACAAAATGGAATACAAAACTAATTCAATAACATTGAGTCATGAATTGCACAAAACTAAATTTGAACATAAGAAATATGAATTCTTCCCATCATCTTATTCACGACAAACTGTTCATTTAGTGCAAGAACAAATTTAGTTTTAATACTCTGAAGAATTCTGGCAATCTATGAAATTAGAAATGGAGACAATACCAGCTGGAATATTGACATTTAAATTATTATTATTAAAGAACGCATTCTCTCACATGTACCCATCCCCTCAAGAGAGGTCTCAAAATTCCTATTATTAATTCAATGGTTACAAGAACATATAAACAAGTGAAAGTCCCTCAACCTTAATTTACCATTCAATTAGATCATAGCTGATTTGCAACTTGACTCCAGTTACCTGATTTTGTTCTATTTTCCTACCTTTGCTTAAGAGACATCCAGTCTCAGATTTAAAATTAGTGACTGATCTAGCATCAATTGCCATTTGTGGAAGAGATTCCAAGCTGTGCGTAGAAACGGTTCCTGAATGTCTTGAAAATTAGAGCTAGACCTATGCTCCCCAGTCCTGAACTTCCCCAACCAGCAGAAATAATTGCCACCTACGCTATATATTTGTAAATCACAACCATGGTTTGATGGTTCAGAGGGAAGATGTCCCACTATGGGACAATGTGGCAATTGGTTACAGCCAGGATGAATTTCGGCTTCTTATCTGTCGGTCTCATGTCCATGGATATTCTGGTTTGTGTTACTGGACCCCCAGCCCCATTCCCCATTGGCAGTAACATTCCCCAAAGCAAGTGGATGGGGAACCCGATATGCAACGGGCCCCATGCGGGTCTCAGTACACCTCTAATAACTCAGCATACCAGTTACCATGTTAACACTGGATCTTAACTGAAGCTCAGGAAAGAGAACTTCTGCCTTAAAAACGTTCTGCTCCTAAGGGCAGCACGGTGGCCTAGTGGTTAGCACATTCGCCTCACGGCGCTGAGGTCCCAGGTTCGATCCCGGCTCTGGGTCACTGTCCGTGTGGAGTTTGCACATTCTCCCCGTGTCTGCGTGGGTTTCGCCCCCACAACCCAAAAATGTGCAGAGTAGGTGTATTGGCCACGCTAAATTGCCCCTTAATTGGAAAACATAATTGGGTAATCTAAATTTATAAAAAAAAACGTTCTGCTCCTGACTCCATCTCTTTCCAGTCATTTGGTTTTCAAATAGATGAAAGAGATCCAGTGCAACAATTGGGTGGAGTGGAGGTCTCCCGAGACAATTCAGGGCATCTGGGATGCACCCTAAACCTTACCTGAAGTGGTTGAGTCAGACAGCTTTTTCTACTTCACAGTATGCACAATGTCAGTGTGAGGATTTAGCCAGGGGAGATGTATTTAAACTTACTGCGGGTTTGGAAGTTTTAGAAACTTTAGCAGCTCACAAACTGTTAATGCTATTTAATATAAAATATATAAATTAATAGAGATAATAGCTGCAAAATGAGAGTTAGTTGAATGATTTACACCCTTTAACTTGATCTGCAAACATACCAAAGAATGAACTGTAAGAATCCTTCCTGTTTAATCCCTTATTTCCCATTTGTTTTATTTTGCCGTCATCATTTTTGATCCATGGATGCTTAATAGACATGTGTTTTTCGGTCAAGCAGTAAAGGGGTGTGAGGAATTCAGAAGTTACAGGAGTGAACACTCTGCTAGTCTGAACGGGAGGCCTCAGAATTTTCAGCACCAGAGAGATGGGTGGGGCTCGGTGTAATTGATTGACTGGTGGTCAATGAATTGGCCAAAACATCATGCCCTGCCTGGTAACAGGTGGCGATTGGATACTATCTCAGTGGAATGATTTTCAGAGTCCCAAGGAGCTCAGTTTGACTCCTGGAAGCAGAATTCTCCCTCTCCTCCGTGTTTTCTACAGAATAGCTGAGAGTGCTGTACTTCTGGAACGGCAGAGAACCTGAATGAATAAATCGACAGGAAAACCATTCCTGGCTGCAACCAAAGACCAGGACCCTCTTTCTCTCCAGGGAAAGGCTGAGTGTGCTATATTTCTGAAACTACAGAGGCCTGAATGAATCTAGAGTAAAGGTTGGTACTGAAAGTAGAGTTTGAAGAGGAGTAAGGTGCTGGAAAAAATCATCTGAAATAAAGTCTATTTTTCTCTTTTAGTTATGACTTTTTATTCCTTTCTTCCCCTGTGTCTGTCTGTTTTGTGTGTGTGTGTCTGTCTGTCTTGTGTGCGTATATATATATATATCACATCTTTGGGTTGTGGGGTGAAACCCCGCAGACACAAGGAGAATGTGCAAACTCCACACAGACAGTGACCCGGGGCCAGGATCAAATCCGGGTCCTCAGCATTGTGAGGCAGCAGTGCTAACCACTACGCCACCATGCCGCCCATACCAGCAACATTCCAATGGCTTATGTCCCAAGTAGTGGCTGGTGTGCGTAGCTGTGTGGTCTGCTTGGATGATGTGGTAGTGTATAGTGAGATATGGAAAGAACAAATGGAGCAATTTGAGGAGATTTTCAGACAACCGTAGTTGGCCAGGCTAATAATCAATTTGGCCAAAATCCAGTTTGTCAAGGCAAACGTCACCTATTTAGGCCAGGTGGTGGGTGGGACAGGAGCAAGGGTTGCACAGAATGGCTAAAGGGCGGGCATTGTTGGATCGTCCCACTCCCAAAACTAAACAGGGAAATTATGAGGTTCCTGGGTATGTGCAGATTCTATAGGAAATTTGCACCGAACTTCGGAACTACAGCAGCAAAATGGTATGGTCTGCAGACTGCCAAGAGGTAAATGAGAAGTTGAGGGCCATCTTTTTTTTTTTTCTTTTTTAAAATAAATTTAGATTACCCAATTATTTTTTCCAATTAAGTGGCAATTTAGCGTGGCCAATCCACCTACTCTGCACATTTTTTGGGTTGTGGGGGTGAAACCCACGCAGACACGGGAGAATGTGCAAACTCCACACGGACAGTGACCCAGAGCCGGGATCGAACCTGGGACCTCAGCGCCGTGAGGCGGTTGTGCTAACCACTAGGCCACCGTGCTGCCCAGTTGAGGGCCATCTTAATGAGTAAACCACTGCTGGCTGCTCTGCACTTTTCCAGACCATTTAAAATGGTCAGATGCCAGTGATCTTGGGGGTAGGGGCAGTGCTACTACAAGACGATGACGCAGGAATAGAGGCAATCGGGATATTTTTTGAAAAAACTAAGTCTGTGCCAAAGGAAGTACTCCACCATTGAAAAGGAAGCCTTAGCCTTGCTACTATCCCTTCAGCACTTTGAAGTATATGTCCGGCATGACAATAAACAAAGCTTAGTTTAGACAGGATAGAATCCACTTGAGTTTATATCGCAGTTTAAAACTCGGACGCAAGATTATTCCGTTGGCGTTTATTAATACAACAGTTGTTAATGTTAACATTGTACACATTCCTGGAAAGGATAATATGAATGCGAATGCTTTGTCATGGGTTTAAGGGCTGATTAGTCACCAAGTTAGAGACTGGAAAGGGAATTTACATAATGGGATTAGATTGCATGGATATGTTTGTCATTTAGGTCCAGAGGGGGCAAGAGAGAGGGGGCGGGAGAGAGGGGGCGAGAGAGAAGGGGCGAGAGAGAAGGGGCGAGAGAGAAGGGGCGAGAGAGAAGGGGCGAGAGAGAAGGGGCGAGAGAGAAGGGGCGAGAGAGAAGGGGCGAGATTTCTGCAAGAGCACCACAGCTAATGCCATTCATTCCCCCACTCGTTTCTGGTAGCTCTGCATGTTTCTCTTCAGATATATTATCCAAAATTTCTTGTTGAACCCACCATTTATAAAATTTCATTCTTGGGATGGTGTGTTGCTGTAAGGCCAGCATTTATTGCTCATTCCCAGATATCCTCGAGAATGTGATGGTGAGTCACCTTCTTAAACCACAGTAGTCCTTGTGGTGTAGGCAGACCCACACTGGTTTATTTGGACTTGGCCTTCATCACAATCCATAGGCAGTGCATTCCAGATCCAAAATACATGCTGTGTGAAAAAGGTTTTCGTCATATCACCTTAGTTTTTTTTGCCAATCTCTGTTCTCAGGTTCTCCATCTTTCCATCAATGGGAATAGTTGCTTTCTACTCTGTCCAGACCTCTCCTGATTCTGAACACCTCAATCAAATCTCTTCTTTAAAAGGAGAATAGCGCTAGCTTCTTCCTGAAGTCCGTCACCCCTGGAACCATTCTTGTATTTTTTTCTCTGCACTCCCGCTAATCCAGTCACATCCTTCCTGAAGTGTGATGCCCAGAATTGGACACAATATGCCAGTGGAGGCTGAACCAATGCTTATAAAGGCTTGCCATAACTTTCTTGCTTTTGTATTCTATTACCTCTATTAATAAAGTCCAGGATTCCTTGTGGTTATTTTCTCAACCAAACCTGCCATCTTCCACAATTTGTATATGTATTTAATACCCTCGCCCCTCTGTTTCTACACCTGTAAAATTGTATCCTTTATTTTATATTCTCTCTCCCCACCATCAACTCAGACTTTTCTGTATTCATTTTCATCAGACTCATTCCATTGTCTATGCCTCCTTTAAGTTTATAATCACTATCCTCCACACAGTTCACAAGACTTCCAAGTTCACCACTGTTCTGTTTCTTGTCACTCAGCCAATTTTGTACCCTCGCCTTTTAGTCGAGTTATGTGGCACCTGATTGAACATTCATGTTGACAACAACTCCTTGCAAGTCACGCATTAATGCAAAACATTAATTTCTTCCACTCTGCAATAGCTTGGTGGATCCAAATATTAAGCATCATAGTCACACAAAAGAATTACATGATCATTTGATTTTGATGCAGAGATTATAGGGCCGAAAAGTCAGTATAAAGACGAGGGGAGGGAAACCTCAGCCTTGGAACAGGGAACCGTACGCGGAAGCACTGAACCAGTGAGGGTCAACTCTGCAGAGCTCTCAGCGGACCCAGGCACTGATCGGCAAATTTACATGCTTCATCACCTCGAGCTCCAGAGACATAGGGTGATGAGAAAAGACCTTCAGACAGTCATCAAGGAGGCAGCGGAAGCCATGACAGTCCCCATGAGGGAGGCAACGAACAATATGGAGCGGAGGCTAGATCCCAGTGGTAAAGAGACCGGACCTTGAAAAAGCAGCTAGGGACCAAGGGGACTGGATTGCCACCGAGGTAGCTAGCCTGGTCAAGACCCAGAAGGGGTTGAAGGATAAAGTTGACGGCCAGGAGAACCAATCGAGTTGTCAAAACCGGAAAATCGTGGGGTTGTCAGAGGGGAGAAACCCCACAGAATATGTAGCAGCGATGTTTGGGAAGCTGGTTGGCGAGGAGGGTTTGCCAAGCCCCCAGAGGTAGTCTGAGCCCACAGGTCGCTTCGGCAGAGACCCAGGGCGGGGAAACCACCGCAGGTGATAATAGTGAGGCTCCACAGGTACCAGAACAGAGCAGATCCTTAGGTGGGCGAAGAGTGCGAGACGCTGCAACTGGGAAGGACATTCCATCCGCCTGTACCAGGTTATTGGTGCTGACCTGGAGAGGTGCCGAGTCAAATTCAACGGTACCAAATCTGCGCTGTACAAAAGTGGGGTGTAGTTTGGCTAGCTCTATCCCGTCAAGCTATGGGTCATGTACCAGGGTATGGAACACAACTTTGATGCCCCGGAGGAAGCCAAAATGTCTGTCCAGAAAAATAGACTGGGCAAACAACGATAGAGTGGAAATGGCAGAATGTGGGCTGCAGAATCCAAGATGGGCAGGGTTGACCACAGGCGCAGAGAGGGCAGGGGGAGAGAGGAAGATGGGGGTTAAATAGGGGAATCCGTCTGTTAGGGGAGCTGCTACATTAGCGAGCAGGCTGGAGTACGGAAGCACAGCAAAGGAGGAGGTCACGCACAGCCTCCCAGAAGGGAGGGAGCACCCCCTCCCCAAATCAGGATCTAACTTGGAATGTGAAGGACCTCAACATCCGGTGATGAGATCCAGAGTCCTCGCCCATCTCAAGAGTCTGAGGTGGACGTTGCCTTCCTATAGGAGACACACTTGAGAGGGGACCGAGTGCGGGTCAGGAAGGGCTGAGTGGGATAAACATTTCATTTATGTTTCAGCACCAGGAGGGGGGGGGGGGGCATACTAATCAACAGGACAGTTTCATTTCGGGTGACAAGCATAATGATGGATCCGGGTGGGGCGGGGGGGGGGGGGGGGGGGGGGGGGCGCTATGTCGCGGTCAGCGGGACCCTGGAAGGGACATCAGCAGTCTTGGTAATTATATACGCCCCAAACTGGACGATGCAGAATTTGTCAAAAACGATAGCCGAAATCCTGGACCTAGACACCTGCCGACACGCGGCACATTATATGAGGTTGGAGAATGACCGGGTCCAACAACCCCCATGAAGGCAGCTCTCCTTGCGATAATGAATTCTGGACCAAGATATTTCAAGCCATCGGCGGTTACGTAACCAGCATCCAGAACAGGGAGGTCTCACCTCCCCCTTTTTGGGAGGCGGAAATCATAGCGTATAGGGCCCTTCGGGACAGGAAAGACAGGGCAGGCAAACAGCGGCTGATCGACTCCATACTGGAGGTGTTTCGGCATGGTGTTTCGGTGTTTGGCCCCAATCGTGGAACTGCTGGTGGAGTGGCAAAAAGCTGCAGATGGAATTTGAACTGCAATCCACAAGGTAGGCAGTTCACCAGCTCCGCCAGGCACAATGAACATGGAGACAAGGCCAACCGCATTCTGGCACACCAACTAGGAAAGCAGCAGCCGCAAATGAAATTACACAAGTTAGGGACAGAAATAGTAGGATGGCAGCAGACCCAAACAAAGTCTTTGCAAACTTTTACTGAAAGTTATACATCTCTGAACCCTTGGGAGGGGGACTCGGTGATGGAACAGTTCCTCGACAGACTGGATATACCGGTGGTGGAGGAGGATCGGAAACAAGGGCTGGAAGCTAGAGCTGGACGAAATTGTGGAGTGCATCAATTCCATGCAGTCAAGGAAAGCGTCGGGTCCGGATGGGTTCCCAGTAGATTTTAACAAAGTATTTGCATCAGCACTTGCAGGAGATGTTCAACGACTCACTGACAAAGGGAGCCCTGCCGCCCACGCTGGCTCAGGCCTCGATCTCATTCATCCCCAATAGGGACAAAGACCTGACAGAGTGTAGAGCATACAGACCCATCTCTTATCTTAAACACTGATGCAAAAGTCCTAGCGAAAGCACTGGGGAGATGCCTAAAGAGCTGACAGGCAGAAGTGATCATGGAAGATCAGACCGGGTTTGCCAAGGGGAGACAGCTAACAGTGAACATCAGACGCCTGCTGAATGTAATAATGATCCCATCCGGGGAAAGGACACTAAAGGTGATCGTCTCCCTGGATGCTGAGAAAGCCTTTGATCGAATAGAATGGAAGTACTCATGGGAGGTACTTCAATGGTTTGGGTTCGGAGTAGGGTTCACCACGTGGGTGAAACTCCTGTACAGCACTCCTACAGCGAGCATATGGACGAACACCAGCAGCTCCAAATCCTTTTGATTGCACAGGGGAACAAGGCAGGAGTGCCCATTATCCCCGCACCTGTTTGCACTGGCTATCGAACCACTGGCCATCCCCCTTAGATCGGCCGAGCGGTGGGAAGGCGTTTGCAGAGGGGGAAGCGAGCATAGAGTCTCGCTCCATGCAGATTATCTGCTCCTCTATGTGTCGAACCCCCTAGCCAGCATGGGAAAGATAACAGGACTCCTTAGGAAGTTAGGTGCCATCTCAGGCTACAAACTCAACCTAGGAAAGTGAAATCTTCTCGGTGAATCCCTGAGAGGGAGGAGCAGAGCTGGAAGAACTACTGTTTAAAGTGACCCAAACTAAGTTCTGGTACTGGGGGATCCAAGTGGCCCACACAAGGATGAGACTCCACAAATGGAACATCACCAGCCTGGTGAAGGTGGTGAAGAGGGACCTGCAAGATGGGACTCTCTCCCTCCTTCGCTAGTGAGAAGGGACAGACGGTCAAAATGAACATGCTGCCCAGGTTTCCCTTTGTAATCAGATCACTCCTGATCTTCACCTCCAAATCCTTCCTCACCAGGATCGACAACTTATTCATGATCCTCGCCTTGAGGGAGGGGGGCGAAAAAAAAAAGAGAAAAGTCCCTCGGATATGCAAGACCATCTAATAGCGAGGACGGCTTTGGGAGGCCTGGTACTACCGAACCTCCTATTCTACCACTGGGCAGCAAACACGGAGAGGGGGTGGCTAACGGAACCGGAGGCGGACTGGGTCCGAATGGAGAAGGCCTCCTGCGCAGGGACATCTCTCCGCGCGCTGGCCACTGCACCACTCCCGGTCTCCTCAACGACACACTCCAGGAGCCCATTGGTAGTGGCCATACTAAGGACATGGAACCAATTCAGGCACCATTTCACGTTTGGTGAGATGTCCATAGAGGCCCCCCATCTACAACATGCATAGGTCCACACCAGCGAGAATAGACCTCAAATTTGGGACGTGGAGGGAGGACAGAGGACACAGAGTGAAGGGCATGGATGATACACTGGTGACCCGTGGGGAAATTTCAGAGACTCCAACTTCAGAAAGGGAACAAGCTCAGGTACCTGCAGCTCTGCGACGAGACAAAAACAGTCCCTCAGGGAACCGGACACACATTTCTGGACACAATGGTAGGACTGGACTGGTTTGGGGACGACAAATGTGTCGGCATCTACAGACGATGCACAGAAAAGGTCAGGACCCAACTGGACGACACCAGACAGAAATGGGAGGAGGAGCTGGGCACGGAGATAGGGGACGTCTCTGGATCGAGGTGCTGCTCAGGATTAACTCCACCTCCTCCTGCGCAGGGCTAAGCCTGATGCAGTTCAAGGTGGTGCTCAGAGTGCACCTTACTAAGACACGCATGAGCAGGTTCTTCTCGGAGGTGGAGGATAGGTGCGAGTGGTGCCAGGGGCCAAAGAAACCCACATGTTCTGGTCCTGCCCCAGACTCTGGATGGCCTTTTTTGAGACCATGTTCAGGGTTGTGGGGGTCGTGGTCGAGAGGAGCAGGGCCCATCTGTCGGTGGTTTTCGGTGCATCAGAACATTTCGACCTCTGGATAGGGAAGGGGCCAGACACTCTGGCCTTCGTCTCACTGATCGCCAGGCACTGATTTCTGCTAGGCTGGAAGTTGGCAACGCCACCCATGGCCTCGGCTCTCAGATCTGGCCGAAATTCGAAAAAATGAAATTCGAAAAAATAAAATTCTCGATAAGGGGGTCCGAGGTACTTTGAGTCAACTGAACTCTGCTGTGGATCCAGTTCCAGTGAATGTAGCAGAAACCTGTCTGGAAATCTTGCTGACAGTGGGATTAATTTTAAAATTTTGTTTGTATTTTATATGAATTTAAATTTCTTCTTTGACCAAAGTGACCAGGTGTTTTGGAGCCTTTGGGCTCTTGCTTATTTTTATTAGAAATTAAAGAAACATACAGATAGTTACTGTGCAAAGTAGAAAAACATTTTCTACTGCACCAGTATGTTAGCTGCAGCTGGGTTTTAAGGTACATTCTTAAACTACAACGTAACATATGACTGACCTGGTTTTTGGGAGCAAGAAAGAAGATTAAACCCAGTCACATTTTTTTTTTAAGTGCGAATCAGATTGCTAACTTTGATTAGACCAATATTAGGTATGGGACAGAGTTTACAGTACTGCTGCTATCATGATCAGCCTCAGCAGCTATCTGCTTAAAAAAGCTAAAGATAAGGTCTATCGGTATATTTCGGCAATTACTTTTACTGTGTACAGAAAACAAAAAAGTTATTCTTATCATTTGAACAAGTAACAGTAGACATTCACACGTCACTTATTCCAAGAATTTGTCCAAAAATTAAATTGATTAAATTTGTCCTTCGAATGAGCAACCTCATGGAGGTCCTCCTGAATGTGAAAATGAAAAATTGAAAATTGAATAACTAAACTCAACCTGAAGGTAATAATAATAATAACCTTTTATTGTCACAAAAATGAAGTTACTGAGAAAAGCCCCTAGTCAGCATGCTCCGGCGTCTGTTTGGGTAAGCGCCACATTTCGGCACCTGTTCGGGTAAGCTGGTACAGGAATTGAACCTGTGCTGCTGGCCTTGTTCTGCATCACAAACCAGCTGTCTAGCCCACTGGTCTAAACCAGCCCTCAATAAATTATATAGATTAGCTAAACCAGCCCTCTTTAGACTATAGATTATATCCATAGTCTTGAACTCTGCTAGTTTATTCAACAACTCAGAATTTACCTGCTAAAACTATCCCTAGAGTACATATTAAAAAAATTAATTTCAGAATGTAATATCCTATTCCAATGGCCAAGAATAGTACCATAGCACAAGACCAGGATTTTTGGTCTGTGCACTGTTAGCTAATCTCAGCTGAGCAAGTGGTAGTGACATTACAGTTTGACTCAGTGTTCCTTTCCTTTGAATGGATGAAATACAAATACAAAGCTAGGGCTTCTGAACAGTGATATCTGGAGAGAATACAACGATAGGACTGGATTATTTGCATTGCCTCCACAATAGTCTGTCAATACTTTGTTACAATGCCCAAATCATTCCTTATTGAAAGGCAATTAAACCAGATTCTGAAACAAATTGGTACCATTGAGAACATGGATTACTGATGAGATTTAAGTATTTAGATCGACCTGCTCTACATAATAGATAGTGTTTATTAAAATCTTACCATTCTTCCATATTCTCCTGTATGGCTTGTAATGCAATGCTCAACCAGGCTATCTTGGTCCAAGTTCTTTGCATTGCAGAATGGACAGGTAAAAGTAAAGCGATTGGGGACACTGCTGAAAAACAATGGAGGCACAACTTAACACTCTGCAGTTTGTCTTTTTACTATTTAAATAATTGAAGGCTGCATTAAAAGAAAAAGGATTATTAAAAAAGATACAGTAAGAGGGGAACAAGGTTTAAGTCAAGGTCAACTAATTCTGGGCAGACCATAAATAGTGCAGCCTGTTGTTGAGCTAGTACATAATACCCTACCAGTTATTTTATTCTAATTTTTTTTGTGTGCGTGTTCCCTTCTCTTCTATGTATATATATCTATTTTTTAAAATTCTGTCTACATAACAGTAAATATACTTTGTTCAAAAATACAATAAAAAACACTTATAAGAAACAAATAGTGCAGCAGCTAGAATGCTACAATTATCTTTATGCTCTGAATTATTGTTTGGGATGGGGGAGGGTGGTAATCAGCCTGTGTTACTTTTATCTGCTATTGATCCCTGATAAATAGATAGATGTTGTTAGAGAGAATGGATCAGGCTGCAATTGCTCTGTGCCCAACCTTCAATCAAAGAACCTTGTTTAGGTTCATATTTGGGGCACTAGCATGAGCCATCCGTATGCCTCTCAAGGGATAAAGATATAAAGTAAGTAATAAAGCACAAGTCGGGTTTTTCTATTTAAAAACTTTGTGCCATTAATTAATGCTAAATCTTCACTAACTGACTGTGTTCCAAAAGAATCATTAACTAACACAGAAAAATCAGTTAATTCACAAAGCTCTCCATAATACTTCCTCATCCAGGCTTTGTTGCTCCCAAAGCCAAGTCAACAAGCTAATTTAGACCATTCAAGTTAGCAGGCAGCATGGCCTGAACACACCTCAGGGAATGGTCAAACATCCATTACACAACCGTTCTAGAAGTACTGTCAGCGCAGAGAAATAATTTGACCAAGGCGATGAAGGAGTGCAGTGTTGGAACCTGGAGAGCAATAAATTGATAGTGTGTGCAATGTGGGAGTGCGGTAAACAGAAGAGGCTGAAGGAAGACAACAGTGAGTGAGGCAAAAAGAGATAAGAAGGTGGGATAGGCAGACGTTGCACAGAAAAACAGAAGCCAAAGAGGAGCAGAATGTTCAGCAATAATGTTTTGGAAAATGGAAGGTAGGCAGAGCAGTATTCACATCTATCCTAAAGAGCTGGGGGAAATAATAATAATCTTTATTAGTGTCACAAATATGCTTACATTATCACTGCAATTAAGTTACTGTGAAAATCCCCTAGTCACCACACTCTGCTGCCTGTTTGGGTTCACCATGGGAAAATTCAGAATGTCCAATTCACCTAACAAGCACGTCTTTCGGGACTTGTGGAAGAAAACTGGAGGAAACCCGCACAGACACAGGGAGAACGTGCAGACTCCACACAGTGACCTAAACGGGAATCGGACCTTCGGCCCTGGCGCTGTGAAGCAACAGTGCTAATCACTGTGCTACCGTGCCATCGACCATCTAAAGTAAACCTGAAAACAATTTTAAGAATTAAGATTGAGAGTATGATTTAAATTTTCTTGGCTAAACAGGTTTAAATCAAAGATAGCATTAGAAGTGAAGAAAAAGCTTAGAAACCTTTGTTTCACAGCAGCATGTAGCACTCGGTGGTCAAAGCATAGGGCAACATACTGATTTACACAAAGCTTTGAATAGGCAACTAAGAGGCCTTGTGGCAGCACCCAACTCCTGGACAGAAACTCCAGGTTAGAGTCAAACGTCAGGACTTGTTGGAAGGAGCTTTCATAATGTTGTTCAACGGGCTGATGATAAGCCTGGGAACCCTTCCACCACTTCCTCACAGAGTAAACAAAAGTGTTGGTGTGAAGATACTGTTGTGGAGTTTGCACATTTTCCCGTGTCTGCATAGGTTTCACCCCCACAACCTAAAGATATGCAGGTTAGGTGGATTGGCCACACTAAATTGCCCTTAAATTGGAAAAAAATAATTGGGTACTCTAAAGAGGCTGGTTTAGCTCACTCAGCTAAATCGCTGGCTTTTAAAGCAGACCAAGCAGGCCAGCAGCACGGTTCGATTCCCGTACCAGCCTCCCCAGACAGGCGCCGTAATGTGGCGACAAGGGGCTTTTCACAGTAACTTCATTGAAGCCTACTTGTGACAATAAGCGATTTTCATTTCATTTTTTTAAAATGGGTAATTGCAGACCCAGGTCTAGATCTCTAATTTGCGTAATTGGAAGTCCATGGAAATAAAATTTGGGAGAAGTGTAAAATGGGATGCTGATTGACTATCATCCATTTCCCAACGTTTTACTAGTCTACAGATGTAAAAAAATATAAATTTAGAGTACCCAATTCTTTTTTTTTCCAATTAAGGGCAATTTAGCGTGGCCAATCCACCTACCATGCTCATCTTTGGATTGTGGGAGTGAGACCCACACAGACACGGGGAGAATGTGCAAACTCCACACAGACAGTGACCCAGGGCCAGTATCAAACCTGGGTCCTCGGCGCTGTGAGGCAGGAGTGCTACCACTGCGTCACTCATCTACAGATTTTAGTGCCTGAAAAACATGGAGTGGCCCAAATATGAAAACACCCATTACAACGCTACCTCTAGTTGTCAGAAGCAATTATACAAGTAACAGGCAAACAAAATGGACATGGAAGTCTCAAGAAGGTTATTGAAAATAGATAGCAAGCAGAAACACCAGCATAATTTTAAAGTAAAAAATTGTATCTGTAAATAGAAAAGGATATTGGGAAATAGCAAGGAAATTAGATGAGATAGCTTAATAGAAGAACTATCATTGATTCAATGAATTAAATGGCGTTCCTCGGTGTTCAACTCAGTTTTGTGGCTGAATGTTGTGAAGTGTCCAACCAAAAGGGGAGGTACTGCTCCCCAAGTTTTTGATGAGGCACTTTACAACTGTCTACACTGGGTTCACGAATTTCAGTTCATGACCACAGTCCCGGTTCCTTCAGGGAGCAGTTGTTGGTAATGATTCTGTTATTTCCAGGCTTGTTTCTTTACTTGTCCCATGACCATTTATTATCGAATCCCTCTTGCTGTCCACCCTGTCGCAGACTTCCCTTTTTATTCTTCTACCCCACACCACCCTTTCCGCACTCTGTACTTGTTTAAAATCTGTTACATCCAGAACACGTTCCAGTTTGAAGAAAGGTCATCGACTGAAACATTAACTCAACTCAAATACTTGTTTTATTTTGAGTCAAAGACTTTAAAAGCGCTTTGATGACTCAAACTAAATATTTGTTATGTAACAAAGAGGTACAACAGCAGATACCTCCGGCTAATGAAAGGCTATCTGCCCAACACCCAATTAGCAAATGCAAAATCACTTGTGATGGAATGCTTTATAGATTGTAAGTCTCTATCAAAGAATTATCCTTGGCAAAGAAAACGAACAATGCAGTTCAATAGCTATAACTTACAGCTTTGAGGAATGAAATATAGTCACCTAAGGCTGGGATGCTGATCCTTCATGGATGCTTTCACACCTTCAGAAATAAACTCCTGGTATTTTGCACATGTTGCATTATGGGAACGCAACTTTTTCATATAAACCTGGATTTGAATAATTTGAATAGTTACAATAAATACAAAAAACAGAATAAAATTGCATGCTCAGCAACAGCTTCCAAGTCTCATGCAATGTGAACCTTGCATTTCTCTTTTTTCTTTCATGTTATGCGAGTACCGCTGGCAAGGCCAACATTTGTTGCCCTCCTAATTGCCACTCCCATGAACCAAATGGCTTGTTGGTCACTGCAGAGGGCAGTTAAACACTGGCCATATACTGTGGATCTGGAGGCCAGACCAGGCAAGGATGGCAGATGTCCTTCCCATTAATGTACCAAATTGGGTGTTTACGACAATTACTAAGATGATCTTTACATTCAAGACTTTATCGAATTTAACCAGCTGCTGTGGTGGAACTGTGTACCCCGAGCATTAGCCTGGGGCTCTGGATTACCTGTCTAAGTAACATTATCACGATACCACTGGCCCCCCACCTCTCCTGATCACTATACCACTGACTCCCCACTTCTCCTTATCATTATATCACTGACTCCCCACCTCTCCTTCTTAAGCTGACATATCCTGCTGTGTATGATTCTGTTATTGTAGATGCTGAAAGTTATCTAAATAATAAGGCCAATCAATCAGAGTACAACAGAGGTGTCCTTCACCATACTTAAGGCCATCCGTATTTCTACATTCAGGTAAATTGCATAGGGCTGAGATTTTGGCTGTTGTCCAAAATTAGCAATAACGAAGTTGTTAAAAAGAAATCTATTTTTTAACTAATATCAGGACTTTATCCCAGTCCCTCTCAGATACTCTGGTGTAAGCAACTTGGGAACGAGCAATAAGTGCCATTCTCTCTACGGTCAGCCCTACGGAAAATAAGTTCTCCACTCCCTTTGTTCCTGCTTTATGATCCTGAGCTCATAGAGGAAAATCACCCCATACCTTAATGGAACATTTGGAGACAAAGTTAGTGAAGTGAACTGGAAATGAGGAGTCAAATCATCCAACATTTTTCTCTCTCATCACCCCCAGTAAGTATGACTAACCTGAGTCCCACAGCCATTGCAACTTGCTGAAGTTTCTTCTAGTTTTCTCTCAATTTCTATTGCTCTAGCTGCACCTTTCAGAGGAGAACGACACACTGCACAAATTGGCTTTTTTGGCTTCTGTAACGCGAACAGGCAATTGGTGCAAAATCTAATTAAAAACAAGTTTAGAAATTATTCAGTTCAAATAGTAGATGCAAGGTGGCTGAATCCATTCTTCAATATTGTCATTAAAACAAAAAAACAAATAAAATTACGGAACTTAAAATCGATGTGTTAATAACTTCATGTTTTTAAGCTATAGGTTAAAAACTAATTCTAGTCTTCCAAACATCTGCAGTTATCTTCAAATCAGCAATTTAAAAGGAAGCATAGATTGCACAAACTGTATGAGATACACTGATATTTTTGAACCCTAATCTTTTGAACTCCAAATCAGAAAGTTTTTCCACAACAGAGGTTGGAACTGCAAATGGACTTTGCCACTAGTTTCCTCTGTTGTTTTTCAACAGCATAACTGAAGCACAGAAGAGTTCCCTTCAAAAGGCAAGGCAGCTGAGACAATATTTCCCTATGCAAGTGTGGTATGGAGATGGTTTTGTGGCACAACAAATGTCCTCCTACTATCTTGTAAAGGACTCAAGATGTCTCTCGGTGTGTGATCACTTAGAATTGAAAGTTAAAATGATCATGAGGTAATGAGAGAAAATAGAAGAGGGAAAGTGAGTTGGAAAAGGCAGCATCAATGTATGGGTGGGGGGGGGGGGGGGGGGAGAAACAGGAGAAATTAAAAGAGCAATAATAAATGGAAAAGAGAGGAGGTGGGAGCTGAAAGCGGGTGGGTGAGGAAGGGCAGGAAATGTGTTTGAGGTGCAAGAAAGCAACAGAAGTGAGACTGGGTAGAAACTGTGGTGGATGAAGGGAGAGCAGAGAGAGCATAAAGGTGGAGAGCATGCATGTTCAGCCAAGGAGAGGTGGGAAGAGACTTTGAGACTATGGACAGGATGGTAGCATAGTGGTTAGCACAGTTCCTTCACAGCTCCAGGGTCCCAGGTTTGATTCCCGGCTTGTGTCACTGTCTGTGTGGAGTCTACACGTTCTCCCCATGTCTGCGTGGGTTTCCTCCGGGTTCTCCGATTTCCTCCCACAGTCCAAAGATGTGCGGGTTAGGTGGATTGGCCATGCTAAATTACCCTTAGTGTCAAAAAAGGTTAAGTGGGGTTACTGGGTTGGGTGAATAGGGTGGAGGTGTGGGCTTGAGCAGGGTGCTCTTTCCAAGAGCTGGTGCAGACTCGATGGGCTGAATAGCCTCCTTCTGCACTGTAAATTCTATGATTCTATGAAAGTTAGTGCGTGAGTGAATGATGAATAGGTATAAAGGGAGAGAACATGAGAGAATCCAAAGGGAGTGAGTATTTTGCAAATGAGGGGGGTTATGACAGTAAACTCAAAGCTACTTCAGAAATAGCTGTGTTTGCTAATGTGCACATACAAAATATGGCAGTCACAATATTGCATCATGGGACATGGTATCACTGGCTGAGCCAGGGATTTTTGTCTATTGCCCTTGATGGAGCAGTTCAAAGTCAACCACATTGCTGTGGATCTGGAGTCACATGTTGGCCAGACCAGGCATGGATGGCGGATTTCCTTTCCTAAAGAACATGATGGATTTTTACAACTAAAATTGATAGTCATCGTCATGGTGACTATTACTGAAACTAGCTTTACATTCCAGATACCAGTACATGTATGGAATTTAAATTCCATCAGTTGGCATAGTGGGACAATGGTTTCATGGTCATCATTGGACTTTTAATTCCAGATTTTTATTGAATTCAAATTTCACCACCTGCAGTGGTGGGATTTGAACCTGGTCCCCAGTTTCATGTTGCCAGAGCATTACCCTGCGTCCATGGATTACTAGCTCAGTGACAATACCAACCCTCCCGTGTTATGACATCATAGACAAACATTTAGTATCTCCCTGGAGAGATCAGGTTCATGTCTATGGGATTATTGGCTGAAATTTGTGTTTGTGATGCAATGTATGGAGAACAATAAACAACACTGCATCTTTAACATCAAAAAACATGCCAAGGCAGAGGTGTAAGAGCGAAATAAAAGCACCCAAGGGTGAGTCAATCAAGGTTAGTCTTAAACACCTTACAAGGAGGTATGGAGAATGAACAGACTCAGGGATCGAGCACAGCGCCTGTTGAAAAGTGAAACATAACAATGCAATTTTCTTGATTCTGAAAATTCATCCCTACACTGTAAAATATAGTTAAAGTCACGAGTTTTTAGGGTCAAACTGCGACCTTATAAGCAATCAAAAATAAAAGGTTAGATTCAGTAATCTGTTGACCTTTAAGAGTCCTTATATGTTTAGACGACAAAGCATCATAGTTTTTAACTTTCACCTGCAAATGTTTTCATCCGGTTGCAGCGCAGTTATAGTTTTTTTTATAAAAGCATCGTCGCATTCGCAATATTATGTTTGGTGTTATGAATTACAGCAGGAACCAAAATACTACAGTTCCCTAGATTCAGCGCGAATCCAGTACATCACAAAAACGAAACCGGGAGTATGTATTATGCGGACTCACTCCGGTCGACTCACAGTCGATTCGAAAAATACTCGTCATAAAACAAAACCGACGTTTTGCAATTCGAGCTCTGCCGTGTAATAAAAGTCAGATGCAACCCCGCTGCGAGTGTAAAATAAAACAAACTTTGACGAATTCTGGGGCGGATTTTAAAGAAACAACAAAGGAAAACGTAGCAAAATTCCTTCTTACACATGTTTGCATTCCACTCGCATGGGATTTTCGTAAATTTCGAGGCAAACGGGGCAAGTTAAAGCTTCTTTGTCATCCCCAGATGTTTCTTTACGACGTGACGCGTCTTCTTTGTAGTTCATCGCCATTTCTACTGCTGTGTGTCCTTTTCCGCAAACGGATAACGTCAGGTGGAGGCGGTGACCCTGAAGGGAGAAAAAGGAAAGTACCAGTAATGTGCAAATGAGAATCACACAGCCCGAAGGAGGCGGCGCCGCCGTCTCTCAGTTAGTGGAAGGAAGGATCACGGCTGCTTTCAATCGCCTTTGGAGGCACAAAACACTTCCGGTGCCGTCTCTCCACAATCTAAATTTACAAGAGAAATTTTCCCCTTTTGTGTTTATATTCTCGGGCCGTCATCGCATTTCTCAACGCTCTTGACCAACACACAAGAAATTGGACAACGTTTTTGCTAAAACGCAGCCTGCTCCTCTCCAGAACATACAACTAATAATCTCGAAGATAATTTAAAATTTAAAAATAGGGTGGGGAAGGGGGGTGGTAGTAGCATTCCTTTCGCTAGGTACCAGAGACTGAACACATCTTTAAGTTTTGCTTCATCACACAGGGCTTGATGGTCACTAGGTAGGACTATTAATGCCAGTCAGTGGCCTTATTGCTGCGGATCCTACATGCAACTCTTGCCTCTTCTAGGGGACCAGCCAATGTCGCATTTGGGATAATACAGTTCACTCCTGACAACAACAACAGCAAGGTTTAAATTGAATTCTTCAATAATTCAAGTGCAATCAGTGGATACTTCAATTTTTGGACAAAATGTGACAAATATCTGGAGTGCATCGCTGATGCTTTCTTTCATCTTAACTCAGAAACATTCCAATCACTAAGATTCTATTCTACATTTGTTTTTTTCTGAACCAAAGTTTCTCAAAACTACTTCCATCTTCCCTTCAGGCCAAACATTGAAAATAGAAGCAGGAGGAGGCCCTTTGAGCCTGCTCCGCCATTCATTGCGCTCATGGCTGATCAAGTTCAATACCCTGATCTCGCCTTTCCTCCATATCCCTTGACCCCCTTCGCCCCAAGAGCTATATCTAATTCCTTCTTGAAATTACACATCGTTTTGGCCTCAACCACTTTCCTGTGTAGTGAATTCCATAGATTCACCACTTTTTGGGTGCAGAAATTTCTCCTCACCTCAGTCGTAAAGGATTTACTCCTTATCCTCAAACTATGACCCCCTAGTTCTGGACTCCCCCACCATCAGGAACATTCTTTCTGAATCTACCCTGTCTAATCCTGTTAGAATTTTGTAAGTTTCTATGAGATCCCTTCTCACTCTTCTAAACTCCAATGAATATAGTCCTAACCAATTTAGGGCTAATCATCTGAAGTTGGTGAATTCAATGTTGAGACCGGAAGGCTGTAGCGTGCCTAACTGGAAGATGAGATGCTGTTCCTCCAGTTTGCGTGAAGCTTCACTGGAACATTGCAGCAGGCCAAAGACAGACATGTGGGCATGGGAGCAGGGTCTTGTGTTAAAATGGCAAGCAACAGGAAGGTCAGGTTCCTAAATGCACACAGGCCGAAGGTGCTCAGCAAAGCGATCACCCAGTCTACGTTTGGTCTCTCCAATATAGAGACGACCACATTGGGAGCAGCGAGTGAAATAGGCCAAATTAAAAGAGGTGCAAGTGAAATGCTGCTTAATCTTTAATGAGTATTTTGGGCCTGGGATGTTAAGCATGGAAGAGGTAAAGGTGCAGGTGTTACACCTGTGATTGCATGGGAAGGTGCCATGGGTGATGGGAGAGGTGTTGGGTATGGTGGAGGAGTGGAATAGATTATCCCGGAGGGAACAGTCTCTGCAGAGTGCTGACAGAGGGAGTGAAGGGAAGATGTTTTTGGTGGTGGCATCACGCTGGAGTTGCCGAAAATGGCAGAGGATTATGGTTTGCTTACGGAGGCAGGTGGGGTGAAATGTGAGAACGAGGGGCACTCTATCCGTGTTCTGGGAAGGAGGGGAGGGGGCAAGGATAGTGGTGCGGGAGATGGACCGCACACTGTTGAGGGCCCTGTCAACAACTGTACGTGGGAAATCACGGTTAAGGAAGAAGGAACACATTTTCGAAGCACCACTTTGGAAAGTGGCATTACAGGAACAAACGCGACGGAGGTGAAGGAGCTGAGAAAAAGGAATGGAGTCCTGACAGGATATAGGATGCGAAGAGCTGTAGTCCAGATAGCTGTGGGAGTCAGTGGGCTTGTAATGGATATTAGTAGATACTCTATTGCAAGAAATGGAGACAGAAAGGTTAAAGAAGGGAAGGGAAGTGTCTGAGATGGACCAGGTGAAAGCTGGGGAAGGTTGGAAAGTGGAAGCAAGTTTGATGAATTTTTCCAGGTCTGGACGAAAGCATGAAGCAGAACCAAAATAGTCACTGATGTACCGGTAAAGGAGTTGTGGGAGCGGACCCGGGTAAGCCTGGAACAAGGAATCCCTACAGGGGGCAGCAGGGTAGCATGGTGGTTAGCATAAATGCTTCACAGCTCCAGGGTCCCAGGTTCGATTCCCGGCTGGGTCACTGTCTGTGTGGAGTCTGCACGTCCTCCCTCTGTGTGCGTGGGTTTCCTCCGGGTGCTCCGGTTTCCTCCCACAGTCCAAAGATGTGCGGGTTAGGTGGATTGGCCATGCTAAATTGCCCGTAGTGTCCTAATAAAAGTAACGTTAACGGGGGGTTGTTGGGTTACGGGTATAGGGTGGATATGTGGGTTTGAGTAGGGTGATCATGGCTCGGCACAACATTGAGGGCCGAAGGGCCTGTTCTGTGCTGTACTGTTCTATCTATGAATGTTCCACTTATCCCTTAACAAGGCAAGCATAGCTAGGACCCATGTCCTAGCTACACCTTTGATTTGGAGAAAGTAGGATGTTAAAGAAGAAGCTGTTGAGATAGAAATAGAATAAGTTCAGCCTAGCGGAGCAATGTGGTGGTGGAATAATCTGCCTTCCTATTATTGCTACTGAAGCAGATAACCTCACATTTATCCACATTATACTGTATTTGCCATGTATGTGCCAACTCCCTCAGCCTGTTCAAATCCCGCTGAAGCATTTCTGCATCCTCCTTACAGCTCACCCTCCCACCCAACTTTGTATTATCTTCAAATGTGGAAATAATACATTTAGTTCCCTCGTGCAAATCACTAATATATAATGTGAACAGTTGGGGTCCGAGCACAGATCCATTCACTTCACAAGGCTGAGAGCACAAATTATTGAATTTCTCTTCCATTAATAGTTTTCCCATAGGTCCCCTATGGTTCCCTTTTGGTCCTCTCCCTGATGCATGTGAAGGCCAATTAACTGGTGCTGCAGACCATTCTCTCACTCGTTCCTCTAATCAGTAGCTTATGAAAGAAAAATTGGATATTCTACTTCTGCATTTGCCAACGTGTAATTTTGTTCCCATTCACTGTAAGGGGTGGAAAATTATAGGCTAGCAACACTAAAACATAGAAGCCTACGTGTTTAGTGAAACAAACCATAATAACTGCAGTTTTCAAGTCTCAATGCACACTCACGAGGTAATGACAAGGTTAGAGATATAGGCAGATTCTAGATTAGATTTTAAAATACTAATTTGTACATATTATTAGCAAAGTCTTTTGCATCCGCAAGAACAAATGATTTAAAAACAGCCATTTTCGTATGTTCAAGATGCCAGACTAGATGCAGAGAATAAAGAAGGATGTCAACAAAGAATTAGTCACTCAGTCACTAGTAGCAGCAAAAATGATAATCATAGAATCCCTACAGTGCAGGAGGAGGCCATTCGGCCCATCGAGTCTGCACCGGTCAACTCCGCCCTATACCCCTAACCTAACTTGTACATCCCTGGACACTAAGGCGCAATTTAGCATTACCAATCCACCAATCTTTGGACTTATTATTTACCAAGGTCATAAGCAACTATCTATAATTCTGTTGTGTTTTAATGTAAGTAAAAACAATTATTTAGAAAGGTTATCATCCATCCGCAGTAGATCTTTCAGTGTCCTGAAGCAGTAAAAAGAGAATGAAAAATCCCTCACTCTTTTTCGCTTCTTGCAGAACAAAATCAAGGATCTTGTCTTCAAAATAAATTGACTTGTTTCTACTGATTGTTTCTACTTACTAGGATCTAGCTGCAAACACCCAAAACATAGTAGCAACTGTTAATAGAGGTTATTGTTGGTTATGTCGAGCAACTGTGTCAAAAAAAATAAAAGCAAAGTCATAGAAAGTATTAGATGACAGACCCAGAAAAAATACAGAAAGCATATCATTCCCTTTCACATAGAACAGTGTTCACCGCCTCGAGTAGCTACAAGTGTTTAAGGCCTGCAAAAGCATTTGAACTTCCAGCAGGTATCATTGTCAGCTATCCCTCAGGTCAAGAATGACAGCTAGTCAGAATCGCAAGTTTCTACCAGAAGGGATACATTCAATTAAACATGCTGACATATGCCCAATGTATACTTATGAGCCAAATACAACGTGACCCCATTGTGACCATATGGGAGGAAAGAATGTAGATTGAAATGAAATGAAATGAAAATCGCTTATTGTAACAAGTAGGTTTCAATGAAGTTACTGTGAAAATCCCCTAGTCGCATCATTCCGGCGCCTGTTCGGGGAGGCTGGTACGGGAATAGGCGGAGCTAAGGAATTCATTTAAGGATTCATTTAAGGGCAGTCTCAAATAGTTCCTGATTACGCCAATTAGTATTATCTGAATTAACAGCACAGGGAAGGAAAATCGAAGGTCTGACAGTGCTGAGGAAGGCATTTCATGTTCTGATAGCACTAAGTATCACCTTAAAGTCCTGGGATCGTATAAGAAAGATAGAAAAATATCAATGGGGATGGTTTTACAATCTTGAGTATTGGGCAAATTGGTTTCGGGCTCAGAGTGGATTGTTGTGGAATTAATTAATGTTGAGGATGTATCTAATGACTTTTGCTCTCTGAGGGAACTTAGAGCTGGGTGGTGGAGGGTAAAGGCAGTCTGAGAAGGCGTGTCACAGGGTCTAGCATGGGAGACAGAGGCCAGCAGCATTGGAGGTGCTGGCATTGTGCAGGAAGGGAACCCAGGAGAATGACTCTGCTGGATGCACATTTGGGAAAGACACAAATGGAAAGAAAATAAACAGCATTTCTATACTTTCACAATTCTAGGATCTCCCAAGCCTCTTTACTACTAATGAAGTACTTTTGTAGTCACTATTGTGATGTAGATAAACAGCCAGATCACAAAGTGGTAATATTGTTACACGTCTGAGTTATACAACAATGCCTAGTTAGATATTAGGCCCACACCTATAAACACATAAACCTCAGGCCACTCATGAGGGCCAATAGCACCACTCTAACCTATAAACTATCTAAAGCAATTTCTAAACTTGTCTAAAAAAACGATGATTTAAGAGGGATTGAAGGGATATTCAATATTTGCTGGTGTGGAACGCTTATAGAATGGTTGGACTCAATGTTGTGACTTTATATTTCCAGGTATATACGATGAGTGACACCTTTGCTCATTCATATTAAACCGAGCTACCTCCCTCCCTCATAGCCACTGCGAATTAAAATGAAATACACACTAACATTCTTATCAGTTGGTTGGACGTAAATCAGAAACTTACCTGAAACGAGTGAGCTGCTCAAGTCAACACGACAACCACCCGACCGCCATCAATTCAACGCGCAGGCGCAGTCTCGAGCCAGTGCGAGCACGCAAGCGCACGGGCTCTTGCCAGTGCCAGCGGACGGGCTGATGCCAGGAACAGTGCGCAGGCGCACAGGTTCGAGCCAGTACCAGCGAGCAAGCGCACAGGCTCTTGCCAGTGCCAGCGGACGGGCTGCTGCCAGTATCAGCGCGCAGGCGCACAGGCTCTTGCCAGTACCAGCGCGCAGGCGCACCGACTCCAGGGTTCAAAGGTCTTCAGAGCTCGCGGACCCGGAAACCGGCGCGAGCCAATCAGAGAACGGGAAGGTAGAGACCTGGGCTCTGTGCTGTTGGAGGTGGAGGAAGGTGAGTGTGCATCTCTCATTGCCCGTCACTGCGCCGCATCTCGGATCAGCATCGTTATGTTGCGGCTGTACTACTCGGGACTATGGCGAGAAAGACGTACACCCGCTAATTGAGCTGCATGCGATGCTTGATGGGCTGGGAAGATGGCGGCGTCACATTAGACTGCTAGTCAAGTGGACGCGGGCCTACGTATTATTGCTGGGACTCCCGTGTGGGTTTGCATGTTCCAGTGGCCAGCATTGTGTTTTTTTTGTTTGTTGCTGAGTAGCGGAGAAGGCTGTGTATTTTAAATTTGAAGCAAGCACCCGCCAAACGTAGCACTAAACCGGGCAGTCAGGAAGTTGATGCACAAATGTGATGAAGAGTCAATGCGTAGCTCAAATTGAAGTCTTGTTGATTTCGAAACTGAGATGGTTGCAAGCTGATGGAGGCAGTTAATCCTCGTCGGGCCAGCGAGTCCTGCCTTTTGAACAAAACTCAGATTTAACCTGTTGAATTTGAAGTCGCAGAATCCGGTTTTAGTGTTGTGTTCCCAGATGGGCTAGTGTTAATGATGCTACAGTATGTAGATTAAGATGTAATTTGTATAGCACACCATGTGGTAACCTGCTCGTCGCACCACTCACAAGATAGTCTGGAACAAATTTGTATTGTTTAGTTGTTAAAGTGGAGCATGGCACAGTGGTTAGCATTGCTGCCTCACAATGCAAGGAACCCAGGTTCAATTCTGGCTTGGGTCACTGTCTATGTGGAATTTGTGTATTCTCCTTGTGTCTGCGTGGGTTTCCTCAACAGTGTAAAGATGAGGAGCACTGCTCCTTCAGTTGAGGAAGGAGCAGTGCTCTGAAAGCTAGTGTTTGAAACAAACATGTTGGACTTAACCTGGTGTTGTAAGACTTCTTACTGTGCTCAACCCAGTCCAATGCTGACATCTCCACATCAGTGCAAAGATGTGCAGGTTACGTGGATTGGCCTAGCTAAATTGCCCCTTTGTGTCCAGGGGAGGTGCAGTTTGGGTTATGAGGTTACAGGAATAAGGAGGAAGTGGGTATGGGTAGAGTATTTATTTGAAGGGTCGGTGCAGTCTCTGGGCTGAATGGCCTCCTGCACTGTAGGGATTTTATGATTTAACCATTCCTGACCTTATAAGGCTCCTGCCAAACATATCCTGTGGGTGTAGTCTAAAATAGGCACAATCCAAGGACCAGATAGTTAAGAGTCTGGAAAACTAACATCATAAAAGCACAGTGGGCTAGACAGCTGGCTTGTAATGTAGAACAATGCCAGCAGCGCGGGTTCAATTCCTGTACCGGCCTCCTCGAGCAGGTGCCAGAATGTGGTGACTAGAGGCTTTTCACAGTAACTGCGTTAAAGCCAACTTGTGACAATAAGCTATTATTATTAAGTTTAAGTGACATACAGATGAGACTAATAATAATTGCTATTGTCACGAGTAGGCTTCAATGAAGTTACTGTACTTTAAAAAAAAATATAAATTTAGAGTAGTCAATCCATTTTTTCCAATTAAGGGGCAATTTAGTGTGGCCACTTCACCTACCCTGCACATCTTTGGGCTGTGGGGGTGAGACCCACACAGACACGTGAAAATGCACAAACTCCACACGGACAGTGACCCTGTTCCGGAATCGAACTCGGGTCCTCGGTGCAGTGAGGCAGCAGTGCTAGATGAGACTTCTTAAATGCATTTCTAATTTGTTGGAAGCAGCTTTAATACTAATATTGGAAAAGTGTCTTATTGATCAATTGCAATAAATTGTACTTAAGACGGGATTGAAATTCAGTGTATTGCCCTAGATGAGCAGTGGTTGGTAACAACAAATGTAAAGGAGTTGGGTGATTGCACATCACCTTTAGGGAGAATATTTAATTTATACCACTCCCATGACACTTCCTAATTACTGTAAGTGTAAAATGCTGATAAGTAACTTTAAAAAGAAAATTAAATGTGCAGACTCCAGTACTGTTTTGTATTCCACTTGTATACATTGGTTAAAGTTGTACTGGCACAGCTAAAAGCTCCACAAACTGTTGTTTACTTGGATTACCCAATTATTTTTTTCCAATTAAGGGGCAATTTAGCGAGGCCAATCCACCTACTCTGCACATTTTTGGGTTGTGGGGGCGAAACCCACGCAGACACGGGGGGAATGTGCAAACTCCACACGGACAGTGAACCAGAGCCGGGATCGAACCTGGGACCTCAGCGCCGTGAGGCAGCTGTGCTAACCACTAGGCCAACGTGCTGCCCCAACTGTTGTTTACTTAACAGATATTGGCCAACATACATTAGATAATGTGCTTTAACACTTTGGCAGCTTAACTACTTTCAGAGTTTAAAAATAACTCTTTCCTCCTCCCCCCCCCCCCCCCCCCCCCAAGAAGTAATTCACACAATAGAAACTGTACACACTTGAGCAATAAATAGAATATGGCTGAAAATGCCTATTTTATATTTCATTAATGCAAAGGATTTCACAGCTCTTTTCTGACTTTGTGAGATGTTTACGATTTTGAAATATAAATTTCAATATCCTGTTTCATTTTGTTGTTTGGTTTTCTTTTTAACAACAAGCTGTTAAAATATTGCTAGCAAATTAACCACCCTTCTGTGTTGGGTAGCAAAGATGGCTGAATTTGAAAAATATGGCCACAACTAATAATGATGTTCACTCCCAATGTGGGAAAAGTTAACATTTTAGTTGTGGCAGTTATAGTATTGTCATGAGCATAGAACATACAGTGCAGATGGAAGCCGTTCGGCCCATCAAGTCTACACCGACCCACTTAAGTCCCCACCTCCACCCTATCCCCGCAACCCAATAACCCCTCCTAACCTTTTTGGTCACTAAGGGCAATTTACCATGACCAGTCCACCTAACCTGCACGTCTTTGGACTGTGGGAGGAAACCAGAGCACCCGGAGCAAATCCACGCAGACACGGGGAGAACGTGCAGACCGGAGTCCACACAGGCAGTGACCCAAGCCGGAAATTGAACCTGGACCCTGGCACTGTGAAGCCACAGTGCTATCCACTTGTGGTGCCCTACAGTCATGCAGTAACAATGCATCTTTCCTCCCAAAAAAAGATCTGCCTTGAGGCTTCTCATTGAAATATCAAAACTCTAATCTAAATGATTGGGAATTTAAAACATTACATTAGAATTATGCAGCCATATATCTTGGCAAAGAAAAATAACAACATTAATACTTGTAAGTCACTAAATTTATTTTCAGTACTGAAATGTATAATTAAGGAAGAAATTCAGACTGTTGGGTAAATATTTTTGCACTACTTTTGAATGATAAATGGCAAAATGTAATGGGGTTACGTTTTTGTATTAGTTAGGTTTTTGCTATTTCTTTTTGAGGTAGGAATTTTATTTCAATGAGTGATTAATTAAAATGTAGCTTCAACTGTTTAATATTTTCTTTGATGTTTAGGCAGTGATTTGTGTTCATGTGGCATAGATTCTGTTTAATTTTTAATTTTTTTTGTCTTCCTTTTGTTTACAGTTAAGTGCATCACTTGTCCGGTCATCAGTGATTGTAATCTCAATATTGCTTCCAGTCTGAGAACGGGAAGGCCATGGGCATGTTGTGGTGAACTGTTCCCTGCACAAACTCCTAATGGATACAAATAAAATCAGAGACACTTTGTTTCGGAAATATATACAGATTTGTGAATTAAAACTAAGTGAAAAGGATCACCTAGTTGATGATGCAGGCCTTAAGAAGACGGCTACATCCTTACTTGATTTATATCGGCAGGAGTCGAGTGAAAGATTTAAGATGTTTAGATTTTATGATATGGTGGAGAATGCCTTGCGGATGCTCCGAACATCAAGTTTAAGTGCGCTTCTCACTGCCTTTGGAATTCTGGAAACCTTCTGCACTAACCTCTTTCTATATCCCTGGAAAAAGGAATTTAAAACAATAAAGGTACAGTAGACTGTTTCATACATTGAGCTAACTTAGAAGGTAGGTTACAATTTAAACACAAAATGTCAGTGGATTTACTGGTAAATTGTTTACAGGATCTTTATGATAAAATGAAATAGCAGCAGGTCTGCCAGCATCTGTAGAGAGAGAGAAAGAGATTTAACCTTGACTTGAAACATTAATTCTCTTTCTAAAGATGCAGCCGTACCTTGTCTAATATTTTGAAAGGTTTTCTATTTTTTTTTTTCAAATTTCTAGCATCTGCGGTATTTTGTTTTAGGATATTTGTTCGTTAGAGGCATCTGTTGGTGCATTATCTGGAAAGGGAAAAAAGCTTTCATTTGCATTGAGAGCATAGTCTTAAACAACTAGTATCTTTAAGAAAATGCAATTGATAACTTTCTAAGGATTTTTAAGGGGAAAGCAGAGGTCTAGTCAGGCTACACAGAAGAAACTGATGCCAATGTGACTTTTAGATATGAAGTGTTGATGGTACATAAACTGCAGCATTTTCAAGGAGCTAAAACCTATCCATAATCCATTAGTATTGCTAATGTTTTTAATTTTAATACAATTGTTTTGAATTTAATGTATTTTCTTTACAATCTGAGTGCTGCATTCAATAGGAATGGATCTGTTTGAATGCTAATGTAAAAGCAACCAGACCCAGGGATTATTGTGCAGATGTAACACTGAGTCATTTATGAAGGGTTCAGATTGAATATTTGGCTTGATTAGTCATGGCTGATTTTAAATGGAGCATGGGCTACAATTGACCTTGGTGTTCTTTTGTAAGATGGGGGAATATCAGGCATCACAGTGGCGCAGTGGTTAGCACTGCTGCCTCATGGCACCGAGAACCTAGGTTCAATCCTGGCTCTGGGTCACTGTCCATGTGGTGTTTGCACATTCTCCCCGTGTTTGCGTGGGTTTTAGCCCTCCCAACCCAAAGATGTGTAGGGTAGGTGGATTGGCCATGCTAAATTGCCTCTTAATTGGAAAAAAATGAATTGGGTATTCTAAATTTCAACAAAAGGGTGGGGGAATAAATGCTGAAATAATTATCACCTTTGGGAGGAAGAGAGAAAACTGAGGGGAGATGATTCTTCATCCAACTGAAGTGCTTGAATGAGTCATTATAACCTCAATTTATAATGGAAATGTATGATGCAGCACAAAAATTCAAAATGGAATAAAATCCATTAATCTAATCCTTTTTTTTAAGTGAACATTTGTTACTAACCTTTTTGATCCTTCAGTCTGTGAGGTGAGGTCTGTGGTGGACTGTGGCCTACATTTCATTTGATGTGGGCTTTGTGAGAAAACAACAACTTCTATTTATACAGTGCCTTAAGCATCATAGAAATGCTTTCAGGAGCATTATCGAGTAAAATATGACACTAATCCACATAAGGACGTATTGAGGCAAATGATCAAAAGCTTGGTCAGATATAAGGAGTGCCTTAAAGGAGGAAAGTAAAGTAGGTAGGGGATTCCAGAGCAAGATTTTAGGCAACTGAAGGTATGGCCACAAATGGTGGGCCAGCTAAAATTATGGATGCTCAAGAGGCCAGAATTAGAGGACTGCAGATGTTTGGAGGATTGTGGGGCTGGAGGAGGTTACAAAGATGGGGAGGGGCAAAGACATGGGAGGGTTTGAAAACCTGGATAGGAATTTTAAATTATTTGACTGAGTGTGAGGACAGGGAGTGTTAGGAAAGCAAGACATGCTGCGAGAGCAGCACCGTTTTGGACAACCTCCAGTTTAGGGAGGCCAAAATATGGGAGACCAGCAGGAATGCATTGAAATAGTTGCGTCTCGAGGTAATGAAGGCATAAATAAGGGTTTTGGCAGCAGTTGAGCTGTAATGGGGTGAAGTTGGGTAATGGAACAGAAATGGGAATGGGTGGTCTTGCTGATGGCATGAATATCTGGCTGAAAACTCCTGTTTTGGGTCAAATTGTGGACAGATTGGTTTAGGCTCAGATGTTTGCCTGGGCGAGAGATTGAGTCAGCTAGGGACGGGGAACTGAAAACTATGTCTTTTGGCTTCCCAATGTTTAATTGGAGGGAATTTCTGTTCACCCAGTGCTGGATCCGGATAGGCAGTCTGCTAATTTAGCAGCAGTAGGGGACTGGTAGTGAGATATAGCTGTGTGTCATTTAGTTTTCACACATACACTAAACCTAGCCAAGAGGCAACATGTAGATGAGAAATAGGTGGGGGCCAGAGGTAGATCATTTAGAGGTATTACCATGGGAACAGGAAGAAAATCCATTGTAAAAGATACCCCTGCACAGCCAGATAGAATAGAAACTGGTGAGGGCAGTGCCATCTGATTGGAGGAGAATGGTGTGGTTAACCATGCCAACCAAAAGAACAAGGAACAAAGAAAAGTACAGCACAGGAACAGGCCCTTCGGCCCTCCAAGCCTGTGCCGACCATGCTGCCTGTCTAAACTAAAATCTTCTACACTTCCTGGGTCTGTATCCCTCTATTCCCATCCTATTCATGTATTTGTCATGATGCCCCTTCAATGTCACTATCATCCCTGCTTCCACCACCTCCTCC
This sequence comes from Scyliorhinus canicula, assembly GCF_902713615.1. Taxonomy (NCBI): domain Eukaryota; kingdom Metazoa; phylum Chordata; class Chondrichthyes; order Carcharhiniformes; family Scyliorhinidae; genus Scyliorhinus; species Scyliorhinus canicula. Next base: position 160,476,239 of record NC_052152.1, read on the forward strand.
GGCAGCGAGTTCCAGGCACCCACTACCCTCTGTGTAAAAAAAAGACTTGCCTCGTACATCTCCTCTAACCTTTGCCCCTTGCACCTTGAACCTATGCCCCCTAGTAATTGACTCCTCTACCCTGGGGAAAAGCCTCTGACTATCCACTCTGTCTATGCCCCTCATAATTTTATAGACCTCTATCAGGTCGCCCCTTAACCTCCGTCTTTCCAGTGAGAACAAACCGAGTTTATTCAACCGCTCCTCATAGCTAATGCCCTCCATACCAGGCAACATCCTGGTAAATCTCTTCTGCACCCTCACTAAAGCCTCCACGTCCTTCTGGTAGTGTAGCGACCAGAATTGAACACTACTCCAAGTGTGGTCTAACTAAGGTTCTATACAGCTGCACCATGACTTGCCAATTCTTATACTCAATGGCCCGGCCAATGAAGGCAAGCATGCCGTATGCCTTCTTGACTACCTTCTCCACCTGTGTTGCCCCTTTCAGTGTCCTGTGGACCAGTACACCTATATCTCTCTGACTGTCAATACTCTTGAGGGTTCTACCATTCACTGTATATTCCCTACCTGCATTAGACCTTCCAAAATGCATTACTTTACGTTTGTCCGGATTAAACTCCATCTGCCATCTCTCCGCCCAAGTCTCCAAACGATCTAAATCCTGCTGTATCCTCTGACAGTCCTCATCGCTATCCGCAATTCCACCAACCTTTGTGTCGTCTGCAAACTTACTAATCAGACCAGTTACATTTTCCTCCAAATCATTTATATATACTACGAACAGCTAAGGAGAGAAAGACCAGAATGGAAAGTTTAGCTTATCACAGTCATATAGGAAGTAATTTGTGACTTGAGAGCTGTTTTGGTGCTGTAGCAGAATGGAAACCACATTGGAGCAATTCAGAATGTCCAAATTACCTAATCTTTCAGGACTTGAGGGAGGAAACCGGAGCACCCAGAGGAAACCCAAGCAGACATGGGGAGAACGCTGCACAGACAGTGAGCTAAGCCAGAATCGAACCTGGGACTCTGCACTGTGAAGCCATGGTGCTAGCCACTATGCTACCATGCTGCCCACATGTTCAGATTCTGATAAGACCCTCACTGTTATTAATCTGTGCTTACAAATCTTTACATTTGTTACCTCCTATATTCACGACATCCTCTGCAACTTCATGTTTGAAATTTGTCAATCAGGCTTCCATCATGGTACATCACTAAAATGGCTTCAATCTAGTCACATGCCATCCTCCTCCAACCCAATGGAACTGCCCTCCTGTTTCAGTCATGTCTAAGCAAAGATAACTAGATCATCTCCTGAATGTCTTCTGTTGTGAACCACAAGCTTATCTCCTGTTTACCATTGTTGAATATCTCACCATTGGCATCCTGGGAGTGGGCATTGACCAGAAACCCATCTGGGCCAGTGAGTACAAGAGCAGGTCCGAGGCTGGATATTCTGGGATGAGTGGATCACTAACTGACTCCCCAAAGCCTTTCTTCCATCTTGCAAAGCACGAGTCAGGAATGCGACTAAATACTCTGCAATTGTCTGGATAAGTGCAACCCCAACAACCATCAAAAAGCAAGACCATCCAGAACAAAGATTGACTGACACCACCTTAAACATTGATTCATTCTCCCAAATCACCAGCTGCTCTGCTCTGTGTCTGCGGTGAGTACAATCTGCGAGATGCATTAAAGTGACTCATCAAGACTTCTTCATCAGCATCCGCCAAACCTGTAACCTTACTGCCAAGAAGCGCAATGGTAGCAGGTGCATGGAAACAGCACCACCTCCCAAGTTATGTACCACCCTGACTTGGACATATATCGCGATTTCTTAATTTCTGGGTTTAGTTCCTGGAACTCCCTACCTAACAGCATTTGAAGGTAATTGGGGATAGGCGTTCAATGTTTGCCTGCATTGGTGATGTCCACATCCTGTGAATGAGTGTACAAATTTGAAGTAGGCCCCTTGGCGCCTCCAACCTGCTCTGCCATTTGATAAGATCGTGACTGATCTGATTGTGGCCTCTTCTCTGATTTCTCCATACCCTTTAATTCCCTTGTCAATTAAATATCTATCCAACAGTCTTAAAAAGAGTCCTGAACTCGGTCCAATTCAATGCTTCCCATCCATTGACTCCATCGACAACTCCCGCTGTCTGGGGAAAGCAGGCAGCATAATCAAAGACCCCTCCCACTCACTTATTCACTCTTCCAACTTCTTCCATCGGGCAAGGGATCAAAAGTCTGAGAACACGCACGAACAGACTCAAAAACAGCTTCTTCATCCCTGTTACCAGACTCCTAAACAACCCTCTTATTATGAACTGACCTGATTAACTCTGCACCCCTGTATGCTTCACCTGATGCCGGTGTTATGTAGTTACATTGTGTACCTTGTGTTGCCCTATTATGTATTTTATCTTCATGTACTTAATGATCTGTTGAGCTGCTTGCAAAAAAAGTACTTTTCACTGTACCTCTGTACAGGTGACAATAAACAAAATCCAAATCCAAAATATTCAATGACTCTGCGCCCACTGCTCTCTGGGGAGGAGAATTCTACAGACTAAAAACCCTCAAGAAAAACTTCTCTCTATCTTAAATGGGAGGCTCCTTATAACTGGGCACACCCCAATTCTGGCCTCTCCTACAAAGGGGAGCCTCCTGTCTGCATCCACCCTGTCAATTGCCCCCCGCATCCTGATTCTTTTAAACTCCAATGGATACAATCTTTTGCTTCCAAGATAACACCTTCTTCATCCCAAGAATCAACATTGGGAACTTGGAACATATAATTGTCAGGCCCATATGCCGGAATCATCCTCCCACATCAAAAAATCCATTCATAATGACGTGATGTCAAAACACTGAGAAGCATAATTGGTCTTGAGGCGTGCACCTGGCGAGCAGTATTCTCAGGGGAGCTCGGAGGTGAGTGCAGCGCTAGGAGTAGAGAGTCGTGCCAGGGCTATTACCTGGCTAAAGATTGTTTCCTGGTTTGTGTGGGGCGGCCTTTACAAAGGGCACCCGGACCATTGAGTGCCTGATTTGATGTTGAGGTGGATGAATCAAGAGGCCGGCCTGCCGGTCATACATTGTGGAACCTGTGACCTAAAATAGAGACAGCTGGCATTGCCGCCAACTACTTCAGTGCCACATCCTGCCTACCTTCAGCTTTCGCCGAAATCCGAGAAAATCTCTGCTTGCGTCTTCAGGTTCCCCTTTATCCCCGTTACTTGTTGCTTCCTCAAAGAACTCTAATAAATTAGTCAAACAACTATTTACCCTTCATAAAACCATGTAGACTCAAAGTGCCCTGCTATAACCTCCTGAATAGGAATTCCTACAGTGCAGAAGGAGGTCATTCAGCCCATCGTGTCTGTACCAACCCTCTGAAAGAGCACCCTATGTAGGATAACTCCCCCACCCTATCCCCATAACTCATCCTAACCTATCTTCAGACACGAAAGGATAATATAGCATAGCCAGTCAACCTAACTCGCACACCTTTGGACGGTGGAAGGAAACCGGAGTGCCCAGAGAAAACCCACACAGACACTGGGAGAATGTGCAAACCCCGTATCTTTTACTGTGACAAATATTAGGCTAAACTGGTCTGTAGTTTTCTGCTTTCTGCCCCCCTTTTCTTGAACGAGGAAGCCGCATTACCTATTTTCCAAACTGCTGAGACTTTTTCAGATTCGGGGGAATTTTGAAAAGTTACAACCAATGCATCTCCTACCCGTGGCCCACCCACCAGACAAAGGTCATGATTAAGTAGTCGACCCTGGATTTGGGGATGGAGGTCGGGAGTGATCTGAATATGAAGAACCAAGGCAGGACATTCATTTTGACCATCTGTACCCTTCCTGCTAGCAAGAAGAGTGAGTGAGTCTCATCTTTGTTGAGCCTCTGTCAGGTGTGTTGGCCACTTAGGTATTCGGATACCTGAACTTGGTTTGGGTCTCTTTCAATGGCAGTTCTTACATTTCCATTCCTCCCTCTTGGGGGTTCACCGGGAAGATTAGGCTCTTTCCCAGTTTGTAACCTGAAAGGGGTGGCATGGTGGTGCAGTGGTTAGCATTGCTGCCTCACGGCGCCGAGGACCCGTGTTCAATCCCGGCCCTGGGTCGCTGTCCGTGTGGAGTTTGCACATTCTCCCCATGTCTGTGTGGGGCTCACCCCCATAACCCAAAGATGTGCAGGGAAGATGGATTGTACATGCTAAATTGGACTTAATTTGGGGAAAAAAACAGATCTGGGTACTTTAAATTTAAAAAAAAAAAAAAGAGTTTGTAACCTGAGAAGGCACCAAACTCCCTAAGGAGGCTTATTTTCATTCCCTTGCTGGCTGGGAAGTTTGATGCACAGAGGAGCAGGTCATCCACATAGAGCGAGATTCTATGCTCTCTGCTCCCTCTTCGAATGCCTATCCATCACTCTACTGATGTAAGGGCGATGGCCACTGGTTCGATTGCTATTGCGAACAGGGATAATGGACACTCCTGCCACATTCCCCTTTGCAGCCAAGCTGGTGGCGTCTGTCTGTATGCTCGCCGTAGGCACGCTGAACAGGAGCTTCACCCACGCTGTGAACCCTGCTCCAAACCCAGTACCTCCATTCTACTCTATCAAAGGCTTTCTCAGCGTTCAGGGAGACTATCCCCTCTTGGTGTCCTCTCCCCAGATGGGGTCATTATTACATTTAGCAGGCGTCTGATGTTAGCTGTCTGCACTTGACCAACCCGATCACTGCCTTCAGTGCCAAAGTGAGACTTTGTACAGAATTCCTTACAGGCGAGGGGGGGGGGGGATGTTGTTGGGCCCGGCAATTCTCCAGCCTCACTTCCATGTAATGTGGTGCTTGGTCGGAGATTACAATAGTGTAGTATTCTGCTTTTGTTACCTCTGGAAGCCCTACGACAAAAAAGTTGAAAATCAGTAGCCTTGTGCACATGGGAGAAGAAAGAGAATTATTTTTCTCATGTGATTGAACATCCACAGTCTACCACCTCCACCTGCTCTAAGGGTATTCAATTCTCATGGCATACCTGTCCGTTGTCTGGTCCTGTACGAATTCTGCAATGTCTCAGTTCGGCTGTATATATTTACCAAGACTATCGGAACCCTTCCAGGGTCCTGCTGACTATAACATATCGGTCACCTATGTCCGGCGCAATGCTCATCACCTTGAATTAAACTGTCCTGTTGATTTCATGTGGCCACCCCTCCGCGCCTTGCCTTAGTGTTCACACTTGGCTTATCCAGACCTTCCTTACCCGCTGTTGGTCCCCCTCTCAAGTGTGTCTCTTGTAGGACGACTACATCTACCCTCAGACTCATGAGATGGATGAGGACTCTGGATCTCTTCACCGGCCCGTTGAGACCCCTCATGTTCCATGTTATCCGGATTAGGGGGGTCTGTCGTTTCCCCCCCTTTGTGGAGTCAGCTATACTCTCCCTGTGGGTCTGGACCTAATCATTCAGGTGTGTGCTTGCCCACAGGCCATTCAAGATGGCCACAGACTACTTCCTCATTTTCACCATCACGTGTGGTCTACTGCAACCATCCCTCCTTTTCCCCTGAAGTTCTATTTGGGGGGAGCAATTTGAAGGTGGGAGGACGCAAACAGCTATCACAATGAGACTCTGCCCTACGCTCCTTCCCTCCTGGGATGTGCGCTGTGGCCTCCTGCTTCGCTGTACTCCCATACACCAGTCTGCCCGCTGGTGTAGCAGCTCCCCTAAAGTCAGATACTCCCATCTATCTCTCTTTTTCTCCCCCCGCGCCTGTGCCTGTGGTCGTCTCTGCACTCCTCGAATTCTTGCAGCCTGCGATTGCCCCAATCGTTGATTGCCCAGTCCATTTTTGTAGACAGACATGTTGGCCTCCATGGCGTCACAGTAGTGTTCTTTACCCCAGTACATGACCCATGGCTTGGCAGAGTAGAGCATATCAAACCGAACCCTACTTTGTATAGTGTGGATTTGGCACCATTGAATTCTGCCCACTGCTTGGCCAGGTCTGCTGTAATGTCTTGGTACATTGCACCCTCCACTTGCACCCTCTCATGCTCCTGACCCACCTCGGGATCCATTCTTTGTCCTGGTACTTGTGCAGACTCGCGATTTTCACCCACGGTAGCCCTGGGCCGTTGCTGGAACGAGCTGTGGGCACAATCTACCTCCAGGGCTTGGCGAAGCCCTCATCACTGACCAGCTTCCCGAGCATCGCTGCTATGCATTCTGTGGGCTTTCTCCCCTCCGTTCCTCCAGCAACCCCATGACTCTTGGGTTTTGCCGACGTGATTGGTTCTCTTGATTGTCTACTTTATCCTTTAACCCTTTCTGGGTCTTGTCCAGGCTCGCCGCCTCTGCCTCAAGTGCCACGATTTGGTCTCCTTGGTCTAGGACATAGAACATACAGTGCAGAAGGAAGCAGAAGGCCCATCGAGTCTGCACCGACCAACTTAAGCCCTCACTTCCACCATATCCCTGTAACCCAATAACCCCATCTAACCATTTTGGTTACTAAGGGCAATTTATCATGGCCAATCCACCTAACCTGAATGTCTTTGGACTGTGGGAGGAAACCGGAGCACCCGGCAGAAACTCACACAGGCACGGGGAGAATGTGCAGACTCCGCACAGAACCTGGGAAGCTGGCGCTGTGAAGCCACAATGCTATCCACTTGTGCTACCTTGCTGCTCTTGTCTGTGGTGGCTTATTCAATGTCCCGTGTCGTCGTTGCCTGGTCTTCTAACCTCGGCTTCGTATTGTCCATTGCTTCCCGCATGGGGTTCTTGCCACCTCAACGACTGCTAGCGGGTCTTTTTTTATCTCCTCCCTATATCTCTGTTTTGGAGGCGATGAAGCATGTCAGTTTGCCCATCAGTGCCTGGGTCTGTGCTGGAAGCTCTATGGGACCGACTCTAATTGGTTCAGTGCCTCCACGTGCAGGAAGGCTGAGGTTTCTCTCCGGATTATGAGTATCCATTTGTTGGGATTAAAAGGCTTTAGTCGATGTTCCTAAATGAGAGCCACTTTTTGTGTGACCGCATAACCCATGGCCGCCATCAGAATTCCTTGATTTTTCTTTCTGAACCCGCAAACTGGCTACAGGAACTGTTCTTTTATGTCTCATTCCTTCCTGCCGTTATTGAGGGGTGTTTTTTAAAATCACCCGGACTTGGATGAACTGCAGTTGTTCCTCCAATTTAACACTGGGAAGACTGAAGTCTTCAACCGTTCCTCCCCTACAAACCTGTCACTTTTTTGCTGCAAATAATATTCCCCCTGTCGTGTTGTTGTCTTATTTTAAATCCGATTGTTTACAACCTGTTTGACCTTGAAGTAAACCCTTGCTTTGGCCACCTTTTAACCTGCATTAGTCTATGTTGTCCTTGCCTTTTCATCATCTTCAGATTTGACTATTCCAATGCTCTCCTGGTCTGCTTCACATCCTGTATATGCAGCTCATATAAAGCTCTGTCCATTTACTATCCTGTATCCAGTCACATTCACACATAACACCTATCCTTCCCAATCTACACTTCCCTCAGTTCACTGACTCCTCCAGTATAAAACTCATACATTTGTGCGTAAATCCTTTTGCACTTTGCTCCCCTTTTTATCAAACCTCGTCCAGCACTCCACCCAAACACATTCCATTTTGCATTGCTGCACTTGGCCCAATAATGACGATTGTGTTTTAAATGTCTGGGCCCCTCCCACCTTCATATTTCTCTCCCTAAAACTTCATTCTATAACCAAGCATTTTCTGATATTTCAGTTTAGTGTGGTGTCTCTTTTTGTCTCCTGACATTTCCTGTGAAGTTCTATGATAAATACAAGTTGTTCTTGCATTGGATAAAGGCCTGGCTGATTGGCTTGTGTAAATGTTTTTGCTATGGAACACTTTGGGTTTATTACGATTTTCAGAAAGAATGATCTTCAGTTCCAATGGCTTTTTTTTACCAATTAAATTTCATCCTTCACTAATGCTCCGTTTTTAGAAATTTAATAAGGTTTGAGTAATCTAAATTCTCCCAATAGGTAGTGGAATTTTATTAATGTTCTAGTCAAGCGCAGGGAAGAGCTAGCAGTAAGTTGATAGATCAGGTGTTGCATCATGAGCTAGTCATGATCGGGTGTTGCATCATGAGCTAATCATGCCAGCAAACATCATTAATTGAATAGCTGCTTTCTGTGAAAGATATCATTTTGGCTCCATCAGTTATAAAGCATTGTACCAATAAAATAGAGTACAAAACCTATAAGTTTATTTGATGGTTTTTTAAATTGGGATTCACTGAAGAATGGATGCCCACCAATATCTATCTGTCTGCTCATATGACAGCAGATTGGTTGATTTGAGCTGCACATCTGTGTTTTAGCGATTACATTGTTATCACTTCTTCCCTCATGAAAATGTCTCTGAGCAAAATAGTTGATATAAAGAAATTTGCGTTATTTAATGAGGGGCATGTTAGAGATCGATGAATCTGAGATTAGTTTGGATGATATGTAGTTTTGTTCATCTGATTTTTCTCTGAAACGCCAGAATACATTTTCCTAGCTGCCATTGGCATTCTAGTACCACAGTCACGTGACCATCTGTGATGTGTAAGCTGGTACAATGAGTGTCAACAGTCTATTTGTGCATGGAGGGCATCATAACAAAAGCCTGACCCTGTTCTTGTGCGAAGTGCACACTTTTCAGTAGGGAGCATTGGATAAAAATCAGGAGTGGGAGCACCAGCTGTTTTCCCAAATACAAACTGATTGTATTGGCCCAAGTGCTGGCTAGTTTGAGCACAGCTAACCTCGCACAGACTAACCTCTGTGCCGGCCACGTGCCGCCCTTTCAATCTTTTACTCTGTGTGGCAGGCAACTGAGATATATACAATGTAATTGCGAGTTCCTTTTTTGGGGACCACTGCTAAGAGTTCCTTTTTGTTTGAGGTTCAAGTTCATAACGTGGAGATGCTGACGTTGGACTGGGTGAGCACAGTAAGAAGTCTTACAACACCAGGTTAAAGTCCAACAGGTTTGTTTCAAACATGAGCTTTCGGAGCACTGCTCCTTCCTCGGGTGAATCACCTGTTCACCTGTTCTTGGTACCTGTTCACCTGTACCAAGTTCATAACAATTGCAAAATTTAGTGGAAAAACTAAGACCTTTGATTTATTAGTTTTTATTTCTATAAACACCCATATTCTACCCTCTAAACTTGAGGTCCATCAAATCTATGCTACCACTGCATGCATTGAGGCCCAATTACCTTTTCTTGCTGACCTACTTGGCCCCTGGATAAGCCATGCCTCTTTTTAAAAAAAATATAATAAATTCTCATCCTTGTTCTGAAATCCCACCATGGCCTTTGCTATCTCCTCCAGTCACACAACCCTCTGATCTCTATGTTAATCTAATTCTGGCCTCTTGAGCATCCTTATTCTTAATGGCTCCATCGTTAGTACCATTGCAGAGTCTTGCACTCTGAATTCCATCCCTATAGCTTAAGCCTTTCTATCCCTCTACAGCTCTTTCTTATTTTAAGATAGGAGTTGTGTATTCCAGATGCTAACTACTCACTGCATTTTTAAAAATGCACATGTCACCTTTGGTTGGTTCTTCAATCCTTTTAAATTGATGTTACTCGTGATGATTAACATCTCTTAGATCTTCTTCTCTTAATCATCTATTTGAGGAGAACAATCCCTGCTTCTCAAACCTCTCCTCGTTACTGAAGTTTCTCATCTCTGGAACAATTGCACTGAGTGCTGCCTTGTTGCATTAGAGTGCAGCTGGTGTTTGGTGAAACGGGGACGAAGTGATCAGTCCCTTCCTTTTCCCTGATTGGTGAATACTTCTGCTGTTTAAAATAAAAGTACGGTCTTGGGGAATTTGGAGGATAAGGAGAAAGAGGGACAGTACAGAGCTTTGGTGGTCGGAGAGCGATTCTGATAAGAAGTAGCCCAACTTACCTCCACGCAATTCGGAGGCGGAGCTCCTGAGGTGACATCAGGATTCAAAAGTGAAGCACGGCAAGTGGAAGCTGCTGATTGGGTGAGTACAGACGGTGAGTATTTATACTATTATCGCTTATAGTTTGTACAGTCTTTATTTTGTAGTTTTCTAAGGGCTATATTCTGCATTAATAAGGTCAATGGAAGAAGGGCCAGACAGTGCTTGAAATTATTTGATTTTGGCGCCCTTTAAAGGTTTAATCCAAAGGGGTACGTCATGGCAGGAGAGATTACATTTTCTCCTGAGCTCATTTCTAGGGCCATCACGAGTGCTGGAATGTGTCTCCAGTTGCAGCTCCTGGAAACCCAGTTTTGGAGCTGGAGTTTTTGTGGCTGTAAACAAGACTTCAGAATGGTATGTTGCCTCCCTGGTGCTAGGCTACAGGACATTCTGGAGGGGGAAAACGAATAGCCAGTGGTTGTGGTACACATCGGTACCAATGACATAGGGCTGAGGCAGAGTTAGGAAGTACGTTGAAAAGTAGGACCTCAAAAGGTATTGATCTCATGATTACTACTGATTGCAGGATGACTACAAGTGCCATGTGCTATCAGATTAAAAATAGCAGTATATATTAGATGAATAACATGGCTGGAAAGATGGTGTGGGTTTCCAATTCCTGGGACATTGGGACTGGTTCTAGGAGAAGTGGAACCAGTCCAAACTGTAGGGGTTACACCTGGGCAGGACCAGGACTGATGTCCTCGGATGAGTATTTGCTGTATAGTTGGGGAGGGTTTAAACTAGAATGTCAGGGGGATGGGAACCTGAGCAGGGTGGCATGAGAAAGTGAAACAAGGATAGTAATAAAAGAAAGCAGTAAAATGTGAAAATGGTAGACAGGGTAATCGAGGATGAGAAAAATAAGGCCACAGTACAAAGAAAAGTTAGGATGATTAAAAATGACAAAAAGGCAAATCTAAAGAAGTTGTACCTTAGTGCACTAAACATTCAGAATAAGGTAGATGAATTGATAGTGCAAATACAGGTAAATGGATATTGCCCCATAGCCATTAGGGAAAAATGGCAACAAGAACATCAAAACTGGGAACTTGATATTCAGGGATATTTGACCCTTCAGAAAGACCGGAGAGAAGGAAAAGATAGTGGTATGTGCTGTTTAATAAGAGATGAACAAAGGGTGGCACAGTGCCTAGCACTGCTGCCTCACAGTGCGAGGGACCTAGGTTCAATTCCGGCCTTGGATGACTGTGTGGTGTTTGCAATGTCTCCTCGCGTCTGCGTGGGTCTCCTCCGGGGCACTTGGTACCTCCCGTTGCACAGGTTAGGTGGATTGACCATGCTAAATTGGCCCTTGGTGTCCAGGGATGTGCGGGTTAGATGGGGTTACAGTGATAGGGTGGGAACCTGGTTAGGGTGCTCTTTCAGAGGATCGGTGCAGACTTGATGGACTGAATGGCCTCATTCTGCACTGTAGGGATTCTGTGATTCTAATTGAGGGCAATTGAGAGACTATCTGGACTCTGATGTTATGGAGTCCATTTGGGTGGAGATAAAAATTTGTGTCAGCTGCAAATTAGGTCATTAATATAGACCAAGAAAAACAGTGATCCTAATAAAGCAACAAGTATTCATCACCATTTTGTTTCTCGTCACCCCGCCAACTTTGTATCCATACTGCTTTTATTCTGCGGTTCAACTTTTCTGACAAATCTATTATGTTGCACTTTTATCAAATGCTTTGTGGAAGGCTATATAGAGCACTTCAACCATATTCCCATGATCAACCCTTTTCTGTAACCTTAAATGAGTGAAATGTGATTTGCCCTTATTTGAATATTGTAGTCCTTTTTGGAAGAAGTCATCTATGTTGTATCTTGTATGCATATAAATATTTAATTTGGGCAGAACTAACCACTGAAACTGGATTTGAAAGTCTCTCTGTCAGCTGTTCGTATCCGTAGACTGATAATTTGGAATGATTTGGGACAAGGGGGAATGAAAAGTAAATTTTAAAAATCCGATTAAATAAAAAAAGCTTCTCTCAAAAGGTAGTAAATTATGTAATCCAACAGATAAAAGTACACCTGGGGAGTTCAAAAGGGATGTGTTTTGAGGTGAATAGCTTTTTGTCCATCACTCCTTGGTGAGTGCCATTATTAGTTCCAGGCTCGTATATAAAGCTGCACATAGGCACTCACCATGTCTATAAAGATGTGTAGGATTCTGACTTTGCACTTTGTCATAGAATTTACAGTGCAGAAGGAGGCCATTCGGCCCATCGAGTCTGCACCGGCTCTTGGAAAGAGCACCCTACCCAAGGTCAACACCTCCACCCTATCCCCATAACCCAGTAACCCCACCCAACACTAAGGGCAATTTTGGACACTAAAGGGCAATTTATCATGGCCAATCCACCTAACCTGCACATCTTTGGACTGTGGGAGGAAACCGGAGTACCCGGAGGAAACCCACGCGCACACACTGGGAGGATGTGCAGACTCCGCACAGACAGTAACCCAAGCCGGAATCGAACCTGGGACCCTGGAGCTGTGAAGCAATTGTGCTATCCACAATGCTACCGTGCTGCCCCACTTAAACAATGATCAGAAAGTTCTGCACCTGACTTGTACTATACCTGACCTTCAGCAAGTGAAAACGCCTTCTTCCTCATAGCTGACATTCCCAACATATCATTGCAGCATTCACATCTTGGATTGATTTTTGTGCTTAATATTATAAATAGGTGTAATTGGAACATCTGTTCCAAACATAGAACAGCACAGAACAGGCCCTTCGGCCCTAGATGTTGTGCCGCGCAATGATCACCCTACAAGCCAACGTATCCATCCTATTCCATTAACCTTATTTTTTAGGACACTAAGGGAAATTTAGCATGGCCAATCCACCTAACCCGCACATCTTTGGACTGTGGGAGGAAACCGGAGCACCCGGAGGAAACCCACGCACACACGGGGAGGACGTGCAGACTCCACACAGACAGTGACCCAGCCGGGAATCGAACCTGGGACCCTGGAGCTGTGAAGCATTTATGCTAACTACCGTGCTGCCCTGAATCATGCCTCATTCTTGCTGCTCTTATTTGCATTCTGTCTAAAGCAGGGGTGGCAAACTCATTTTCTCTTATTGGCCTGATTTAATATTCTGACACTTCACATTCAGCAGACTGAAACATTTTTCTCTCCTATAAAATGATTTAGAATGTGGTTTTCCCAATGGCAGGTTGTGACGCATGGGTGGGTCGTGGGTGGATATAGGGAGGGTCGTGGAGCGATCGGCCGCGGTGTTCTCGCAGTGGTCCTAATTGCGAGAGAACTCCCAACGATCGCTGGTGGCGTTTTATTGAGAATGGCGGCTGCTGCCACCTTTTTAAGCAAGAAGGAAATTAGGCTGTATACAGTCTTCTGGTCATAAGCGGCAGCGGTGGGCAGGTCATGCGTATGTACATGCTTTTGGTGCCAAATCATGGAGAGCTTCTTCCCACTTTCTAACTGCTAGCAAGCTGGGAAGGTGAATCATTTTCTTACAAGTGAGAGACGCACACCGACAGGGTACCTACTAGTCAGGATCTCCACAACTGGATCTGCTGGCAAGAGCTGCCAAGGAGAGTCCAGGGCAGGCCAAAGCAGTGCTCGTGTTAACTCTCTGCAGAGCTCCAGGACCCCTGGTGAACAGCCTACAAAGAAGAAATTTAACTCTGGAATAGAGCAGTATAAAGATGATTTATTTGTATGTTACATGCAGGGGAGTACTGGAAAATGAGAGAAGGTTCAGATTTTGAAAAAGAAGTGGTGGGAGAAAAATCCCTTTTTTGAGGTTGAGACCCCAGAGTCAGTTATTAACTTGTAGCTGACTATGCTGCTGTACCTGACCTGTGATAGCACGTTTAAAACATGCTAAAAGCCCACTAGGCCATCCGCATTCTGTAGTAGCATCTTCCAGGAGCGTCCAGTGCTGAGTACAACCATACAACCAGCATTTTGTTGCTATTGCCCTTCACAATGACCTACATGTGCGAGGTTGGATTTTCCGTACTCGGAGATGTAGACAGCACTAAGGAACTGACTAAACTCTGCACCTGATATGTGCATTTCCCTCCCCTCCTGAGAACCTAATTGGAGTGAGATTGTGAGGAGCAAGTAGGCTCACCTTTTGCATTAAAGGTTAACGTGGTGTGGGTCGAAAAGGTGGGCCAGCTGGCAAAATTGGGTCCCAGGAAATACGTTTGAAAAACATTGACTCAGATGACCTAGCTATTTTATGACAAACATGCTGGTTGTACTCTGCACTGGACGCTCCTGGGAGTGTAGCTTACCTTTAATCGCAGCATCAGTTGTATGGAACATTGGTAAATGTAGATACTTTTGCAATGACTGCTAATTCAAAATTTAACATTCGTATGCATAATCCATTCATGGGATGTGGATGTCACTAGAAAAGTCAGTGTTTGTTGCCCATTCCTAGTTTCTTTCTAGAAGGTGATGGTGTAATGCCTTCTTGTGGTACACCCACAGTGCTGTAGGAAGGGTGTTTTGGATTTTGACCTTGTGACTGTAAACGAGCGGAGATTACAATTCCAGTTCAGGATGGCACATCCCATGAATGGAGGGGAGCATGCAGCTGGCGATGTTCCATCCCATCGCCTGCTGTCCTCTCGGTGGCAGATGTTGGGAGGTGCTGTTGAACAGGCATGGCAAGTTGCTGCAGTGCATCTTGTAAATGGTGCACACTGTACACCTGTAATGGAGGGGTTAATATTTAAGATGCTGTATGGCGTGCCAATGCTTTGTCCTGGATGCTATTGAGCTCCTTGTGTTGTTGGAGTGACACTCATCCAGGCAGGTGGAGAGTATTCCTAAAATTCCTACAGTGCAAAAGAAGTCCGTTCGGCCCATCCAAGTCTATATCAACCCTCTGAAAGAGCACCCTACCTAGGTCCACTACCTCACCTTGCATTACACTCCTGACTTGTGCTTTGTAGATGGTGGAGAAGTTTGGGGAGGTCAGATAGCCATCACAGAATTTCTAATCTCTAACCCCCTGATCTCACTCCACATATGCTCACCTGTTGAGTATTGAGTATTTTCTGTTTTTATTTTCTACCAGTGAAGACGATTAACAAGGTTTAAAAAGAACTTTTGGTTTTGTAAAGGTACTGAAGGGTAGGAATTGATTCTTTTTCTTTCCAAGGAATCTGCATGCATTTGGCTGAGGCAATATATCTACTTTTCAATTCAGTCATGAACAGTTTTACCACCATCATAGCTAGATGGTGCAAATTAAATGATCAGTAGGACTGGACATGCACACCTCTGCCTCTCCAAGATGTATGGATTTTACCATGTAAATTCCTGCATGGTGGGGACTGCAAGGGATTCTGTCGCGTATCCCACCATTTTGAGCCGGCGGCACAATAGCAAGATCTGGTGCCTGCCACCCCCCCCCCCTCCCCCTCATCACCATGATGGTTGCTGGATTAACCCCCCCCCCCCCCCATCAGCAGTTAAGTGCTTTCTGCAGAGAAAAAGAGGAAATGAAAGTACTTATCTTTTGAGATGTTTATAGACACTGCGGTCAGTTTCACAGCAGGCTACCTGAGCTCCATTCAAGCGTGAAGGGAAATTAAAATAATCCAGACACCTGGCTGTTTGGAAGCTATAAATTTCAGTCTACTAAAAGCCATTTCTCTTAAGTGAATCAAGGTCTTTTAGATCAAAGGATCTGAAGGGGTCTAAAGCCTTCAGATGTGGTTTTGGCTTTCTATTAAATTACAGCCACTGTATTCTAGACATCTATCTGAGTCAGCATATGTAAGGCACAGGCGAGTGAAAAAGCAGTGATTTTTGTTTCCACTGTTTCTGGTTGGACTGCTATTTAGCTTGCAGGCGGGGTGACTAATGTGGCGGGGGGGGGAGGAGTTCCATGCTATACGGGATCTGCACGGAGAGTGGGATGGGCAGGATTTGCATTGTGGTGGGGGGGCCCCTTTGACAGACGTGGGAGGCATCTACCTTTAAATACCCCTTGGCCCACTGTGTCAGGGCCATGCTTGGAAATATTTGCACCAATCCATGCCTACTGAATCCTGGCCCAGAGGGCCGGAGAATCACGGACACCTGGAGAATCGGGAACCTAGCCTTTGCAAATAGGTTATTTTGACCTCCTTGCATCCTCCCATTGGCGCAGGACATAAAGGTAGTTGCCGCCGCCAGCAGAGGACTGGATAATGAGAACAGTGCCAGAACCTATTGCTGTGAGACCATAATTGTGTAGTTGGAACACAACAATGAAATCTGCATTTTCTTTCAAAATACAAGGCGGCATGATGGCGCAGTGGTTAGCACTGCTGCCTCACGGCGCTGAGGACCCAGGTTTGATCCTGGCTCCATGTCACTGTCCGTGTGGTGTTTAGACATTTTCCCCGTGTCTGCGTGGGTCTCAGCCCCCACAACCCAAAAATGTGCAGGATAAAAAGATGGCCTAAATTGTCCCTTAATTTGGGGGGGGGGGGGGGGGGGGGGGGGAATTTATAAACATTTCAAAAAAATTCTTTCAAAATACAAAATATGATTCTTATCATTCTGCAAATTGGTTATTTGATCTTTTCTTTCCTCATACACAACTCTATCCCACTGTACAGTACCTTGCTATATGACAACTATGCGGTACGGATTTTGATCACCTACTTTCAACAACCCAGATCCAAGGCGGGTTTGACTTTCTAAACAGCCAATGCTGGGATAAAAAACAACTCTAGTCACGTTTTCTTTTGAAGAAGGTATTGAGTTGACCTTGTTATATCATTTTAAAATGAAAAAATAAATACGTGGAGAAATAAAAAGCAGGAAGGAATAGTAAACAGCCAAGAAGAATAAAAGAAGACACACGCAGCCATGCTCTGGGAACGGACAAAATATGAATGCTGCATTTGGATACCAATGAAACAATGGATATACACATTAAGAGGATTTAAGGTTGTAAATAATAATTCATTTTTAAAAGATGATCAGGATTGTGGGGGAAATCCATTTAAGATAAACAGGATTTATATAAAGAGATCAAACAACATCTGTGGAAAGGGAAATTGAGTTGATGTTTCTTTGCTGAAAGATCAAACTGAAATATGAACTCTACGTTTTCCACAAATACTGCAGAGTATTTCAATCGTGCTGTTTATTGCAGATTTTCAGCATCCACAGTATTTTATTTTTTTAATCAACTAAGAGATTAAAAAAAGTCGTGATGATTCTTACAAAGTACCACTTGGGTCTGGTGTGGCATACTTTTAATTTTGGACTCTTCTGCCCAGCAGAAAGGTGCAACACTGGTTTACCTGGATGGTACCAGGGACTAAGGACCTGAATTATGAGCAACAAGGAAAAACTGTTGCAACAAGGGCTCTTATGCTCTTGTGCTGAGGGGAATTTGACACAGGTATTCAAAAATCAGCAAAAGAATGTACATGTGCATTCCATTGTAAGTAGAAAACGAGTGGCTTAAGATGTGGAGTAGATATAAAGGGGGAAATCAAAATAAGACTGCTTTGCCACAAATGCTGAAGCAAATGTAATTAACCAAAAGATACCCAATAATGACCTGAAGGAGGGACTAAAACAGGACTATTTTGTAAAATTAACTCACGATAGGAACCTAAATTTAGCACAGTCAAGTGATCCAAAGACGTACTGTAAATACATTTTAAAATAACCTGTTTGAGATCAAGGGTTTCTTCCAGTTGAACACCAGGAAGATCAAAATACCATTTTTGTATTACGATCCCAGACCAAATCCCAACAGTGACTAGGATACTGGACAGGAACTCCAATATTTTAATTTTGTAAGACTGTGAAGAGGAAAGAATCACTCCTCACTCCAGAAGTGATTGCACGAATAAATAGGAATATGGTATAGTAAAACAAACTTTATTGCAAACACAGTTTTAATAATCTTTATTGTCAAAAGTAGACTTACATTAACACTGCAATGAAGTTGCTGTGAAAAGCCCCCAGTCGCCACATTCCGGCACCTGTTCGGGTACACAGAGGGAGAATTCAGAATGTCCAAATTACCTAACAGCACGTCTTTCGGGACTTGTGGGAGGTAACCAGAGGAAAGCCACGCAGACACGGGAGAACGTGCAGACTCCATAGAGACAGTGACCCAAGCCGGGAATCAAACCTGGGACCCTGGAGCTGTGAAGCAACAGTGCTCCCCACTGTGCTGCCCTTTTTATGTCTTTAACATCACATTTTTGTTTGCACAGAGTGCTGAATTTGGGTGCATTTGAGTGCCATAGTGAGAGTTTGGTGACGGGGATATTAAGCGTTTATTTTTAATTTTTATCTCTAGTCTAGTCTTTTATTTAGTTAATGAACTTAAAAGTTGTTGTTTGGTTGAGAAGAAGGTGAATTTTCAATCGACTTTAAATAAAGGTTCTACTTGTAACTACTTGCAGCTGGAGCTTGTTAACTAGTTAATTGGATTAGGCCAGTTTGCAGAGGCTAGAGTCACAGTATAAATCTGAGCGAATTTGGCTGCATTTGAGTGCTATAGTGAGTTTGGTGACTGAGGGAGTTGGGTGAGGAGGGAGTAAAGTGCTCTTTTCATTTCATTTCCTACATTTCCTCAAAGAGCGTGAAGGGAGCCGGGAGTTTACAGAGTACAGCTGACTGGGAGCAGAGTCTGAGGGCGGAGTTCCAGTTGGTCCACAGTGCAGCTGTATTCTGTAAGGTAAGAGGGGATGGAGGCTAGGGCAGTTGCATGCTCCTGCTGTAGGATGTGGGTGGTGAGGGATACCACGGGTGTCCCCGCTGACTATACCTGCGGTAAGTGCACCCAACTCCAGCTCCTCGGAGACAGTGTTGGGGAACTGGAGCTGGATCAATTTTGGATCATCCGGGAGGCAGAGGGGGTAATAGAGAAGAGTTACAGGGAGGTAGCCACACCCAAGGTACAGGACAAGAGTAGCTGGGTTACAGTCGGGAAAGAAAACGAACGGGCAGACAGTGCAGGGATCCCTCGTGGCTGTTACCCTTCAAAACAAGTATACCGTTTTGGATGCTGTTGGGGGAGGGGGGTGACCTACTGAGGGCAGGCCCAAGCGGCCAGGTTTCTGGCACTGACTCTGGCTCTGGGGCTCAGAAGGAAAGGGGGATAATAGAAAAGCTGGGGAGCATTTTGGAGATAGTGACCACAATTCTGTGACTTTCACTTTAGTAATGGAGAAGGATAGGTGCGTGCAACAGGGCAAGGTTTACAATTGGGGGAAGGGTAAATACGATGCTGTCAGACAAGAACTGAAGTGCAGAAGTTGGGAACATGGGCTGTCAGGGAAGGACACAATTGAAATGTGGAACTTGTTCAAGGAACGGATACTACGTGTCCTTGATATGTATGTCCCTGTCGGGCAGGGAAGAGATGGTGGAGTGAGGGAACCATGGTTGACAAGAGAGGTTGAATGTCTTGTTAAGAGGAAGAAGGATACTTGTGTAAGGCTGAGGAAACAAGGTTCAGACAGGGCGCTTGAGGGATACAAGATAGCCAGGAGGGAACTGAAGAAGGGGATTAGGAGAGCTAAGCGAGGGCATGAAAAATCTTTGGCGGGTAGAATCAAGGAAAACCCCAAGGCCTTTTACACATATGTGAGAAATATGAGAATGACTAGAGCGAGGGTAGGTCCCATCAAGGACAGTAGCGGGAGATTGTGTATTGAGTCAGAAGAGATAGGCGATGTCTTGAACGAGTACTTTTCTTCAGTATTTACAAATGAGAGGGGCCATATTGTTGGAGAGGACCATGTGAAACAGACTGGTTATCTTGATGAGATACTTGTTAGGAAGGAAGATGTGTTGGGCATTTTGAAAAACTTGAGGATAGACAAGTCCCCCGGGCCTGATGGGATATATCTAAGGATTCTATGGGAAGCAAGACATGTAATTACAGAGCCGTTGGCAATGATCTTTTCGTCCTCGCTGTCAACAGGGGTGGTACCAGGGGATTGGAGACTGGCGAATGTCGTGCCCCTGTTCAAAAAAGGGAATAGGGATAACCCTGGGAATTACAGGCCAGTTAGTCTTACTTCGGTGGTAGGCAAAGTAATGGAAAGGGTACTGAGGGATAGGATTTCTGAGCATCTGGAAAGACACTGCTTGATTAGGGATAGCACAGATTTGTGAGGGGAGGTCTTGCCTCACAAGTCTTATTGAATTATTTGAGGAGGTGGCCATGCACGTGGATGAAGTTAATGCAGTGGATGTGGTGTACATGGATTTTAGTAAGGTATTTGATCAGGTTCCCCATGGTAGGCTTATGCAGAAAGTAAGGAGGCATGGCATAGTGGGAAATTTGTCCAGTTGGATAACGAACTGACTAACCGATAGAAGTCAGAGTGGTGGTGGATGGCAAATATTCAGCCTGGAGCCCAGTTACCAGTGCCGCAGGGATCAGTTCTGGGTCCTCTGCTGTTTGCGATTTTCATTAATGACTTGGATGAGGGAGTTGAAGGGTGGGTCAGTACATTTTCAGACGATACGAAGATTGGTGGAGTTGTGGATAGTGAGGAGGGCTGTTGTCGGCTGCAAAGAGACATAGATAGGATGCAGAGCTGGGCTGAGAAGTGGCAGATGGAGTTTAACCCTGAAAAGTGAGTTTGTCCATCTTGGAAGGACAAATATGAATGCGGAATACAAGGTTAATGGTTGGGTTCTTGGCAATGTGGAGGAGCAGAGAGTTTTGGGGTCTATGTTCATAGATCTTTGAAAGTTGCCACTCAAGTGGATAGAGCTGTGAAGAAGGCCTATGGTGTGCTAGCGTTCATTAGCCGAGGGATTGAATTTAAGAGCCATGAGGTGATGATGCAGCTGTACAAAACCTTGGTAAGGCCACATTTGGAGTACTGTGTGCAGTTCTGGTCGCCTCATTTTAGGAAGGATGTGGAAACTTTGGAAAAGGTGCAAAGGAGATTTAGCAGGATGTTGCCTGGAATGGAGAGTAGGTCTTACGAGGAAAGGTTGAGGATGCTCGGCCTTTTCTCATTAGAACGGAGAAGGATAAGGGGTGACTTGATAGAGGTTTATAAGATGATCAGGGGAATAGATAGAGTAAACAGTCAGAGGCTTTTTTCCCGGGTGGAACAAACCATTACAAGTGGACATAAATTGGCAGCACGGTGGCTCAGTAGGTTAGCACTGCAGTCTCACGGCGCTGAGGTCCCAGGTTCGATCCCGGCTCTGGGTCACTGTCCGTGTGGAGTTTGCACATTCTCCCCGTGTTTGCGTGGGTTTCGCCCCCCACAACCCAAAAGATGTGCAAGGTAGGTGGATTGAACACGCTAAATTGCCCCTTAATTGGAAAAAAATAATTGGGTACTCTAAATTTAAAAAAAAAAAAACAAGTGGACATAAATTTAAGGTGAATAGTGGAATATATAGGGGGGATGCCAGAGGTAGGTTCTTTACCCGGAGAGTAGTGGGGGCATGGAATACACTGCCTGTGGAAGTAGTTGAGTCGGAAACATTAGGGACCTTCAAGCAGCTATTGGATAGGTACATGGATTACGGTAGAATGATGGGGTGTAGATTAATTTGTTCTTAATCTAGGACAAAAGTACTGTACAACATTGTGGACCGAAGGGCCTGTTCTGTGCTGTATTTTTCTATGTTCTATGTTCTACCACATCAAAAATAGTCCCGGTTAATATGTTCCTGGAAGGGAGCTTCGCGAGTTTGAGGAGCTTGGAGGAGAAATTTGGGGTGGTAAGGGGAAATGATTTTAGATACCTACAGTTGCGGGACTTTGTTCGTAGACAGGTCCCATCTTTCCCGCGCCTCCCGCCAATGGGGATCCTAGACAGAATAGTCTCTGGGAGGGATGAAGGGGAGGGTAGAGTCTCGGGTATTTATAAGGTGCTCATGAGGGAGGAAGGGTCCCAGACAGAGGAACTGAAACTTAAATGGGAGGAGGAGCTAGGCGGGGAAATGGAGGATGGGCTGTGGGCAGAGGCCCTGAGTAGGGTAAACTCGACCGCGACATTTAAGGTCGTTCACCGGGCCCATATGACGGTGGCTCGGATGAGCAAATTTTTCGGGATAGAGGACAAATGCGCTAGGTGCGCGGGAGGACCAGCGAACCATGTTCACATGTTTTGGGCATGCCCTGAGCTGAGGGGGTACTGGGAGGGATTTGCGGGGGTCATGTCCCAGGTGCTAAAAACAAGGGTGGTGATGAGCCCAGGGGTGGCAATTTTTGGGGTTTCGGAAGACCCGGGCGTCCAGGGGGAGAAAGAGGCCGATGTGCTGGCCTTTGCTTCCCTGATAGCCCGGCGACGAATATTATTGGCGTGGAGGGACTCAAAGCCCCCGAAGACTGAGTGGTGGCTTGCGGACATGTCGAGTTTCCTGGGGATGGAAAAAATCAAGTTCGCCTTGAGGGGTTCTGTGCAGGGGTTCACCCGGAGGTGGCAACCATTTATTGACTTCTTTGCGGGAGAGTGAGCGTCAGCAGGGGGGTGGGGGGAGGGGGGGGGGGGGTTAGAGTAGAGTAGGAGGGAAAATATGGCGGGTAGTACCGGTGGGAGGGGAGCGGGCTTGTGCAATATGTTACGGTGGAAGTATTGAAAGTACGTGGATGTTTGCACATTTTTGCCTTTTTTGCTTCCTTTCTGATGATGTCTGTAACTGTTTATAAAGCCAAAAACTACCTCAATAAAATTGTTTATTAAAAAAAAAATAGTCCCGGTTAGTAGGGCTGGTAGCGGTATGTCAGTCACCATGCCAGAAAAGGTCAACGAAACCTCCGCAACCTTCTACTGGGGGCTGTACTCATTAGGGGAACTCGGGGATGAAACAGTTCCTGAACAGACTGGACATGCTGATTGTGGGGGGAGGGGGTACGAAAAGAGATGTGGCCTGGAAGCACCATTAGAACTGGGAGAAGCCATGGAGAGTATCTACTCCATGATGGCGCTGGGGCCAGATGGATTCCCTAAGGACTTGTCAGCATTGGCCCCGCACCTGTGGGAGATGTGCGCAGACCTGCTGGTTAGGGGCACCCTGCCACCAACACTCTCACAAGCCAAAATATCTCTGATACCCAAAAAGGACAAATACCCGACTTGAGTGCATGCCCATCTTGCTATGCAACGTAGACGCAAAGATCCTGCCAAAGGCCCTGGAGAGCCGCATGCCAGAGGTTGCAGAGGACAACATGGGCCTTGTCTAGGGCAGGCAGCTAACATCAAATATCAGGCACCTGCTGAACGTGATACCCATCTGGGAGAGAATACCAAGTGATCATCTCTCTGGACACAGAAAAGGCCTTTGACAGAGTCGAGTGAACGTACTGGAACGGTTTGGGTTCGGACCAAGATTTACCTCCTGGCGAGCATACAGACAAACACTACCAGCTCTAAATACTTCCACTGCACAAAGGCACGAGACCAGGATGCCCATCTCCAATGGCCAGTTGGATAACAAACTGGCTAACCGATAGAAGACAGAGAGTGGTGGTGGATGGCAAATATTCAGCCTGGAGCCCAGTTATCAGTGGCGTACCGCAGGGATCAGTTCTGGGTCCTCTGCTGTTTGTGATTTTCATTAACAACTTGGATGAGGGAGTTGAAGGGTGGGTCAGTAAATTTGCAGATGATACGAAGATTGGTGGAGTTGTGGATAGTGAGGAGGGCTGTTGTCGGCTTCAAAGAGACAGATAGAATGCAGAGCTGGGCTGAGAAGTGGCAGATGGAGTTTAACCCTGACAAGTGTGAGGTTGTCCATTTTGGAAGGACAAATATGAATGCGGAATACAGGGTTAATGGTAGGGTTCTTGGCAATGTGGAGGAGCAGAGAGATCTTGGGGTCTATGTTCATAGTTCTTTGAAAGTTGCCACTCAAGTGGATAGAGCTGTGAAGAAGGCCTATGGTGTGCTAGCGTTCATTAGCAGAGGGATTGAATTTAAGAGCTGTGAGGTGATGATGCAGCTGTACAAAACCTTGGTCAGGCCACATTTGGAGTACTGTGTGCAGTTCTGGTCACCTAATTTTAGGAAGGATGTGGAAGCTTTGGAAAAGGTGCAAAGGAGATTTACCAGGATGTTGCCTGGAATGGAGAGTAGGTCATACGAGGAAAGGTTGAGGGTGCTAGGCCTTTTCTCATTAGAACGGAGAAGGATGAGGGGCGACTTGATAGAGGTTTATAAGATGATCAGGGGAATAGATAGAGTAGACAGTCAGAGACTTTTTCCCCGGGTGGAACACACCATTACTAGGGGACATAAATTTAAGATAAATGGTGGAAGATATAGAGGGGATGTCAGAGGTAGGTTCTTTACCCAGAGAGTAGTGGGGGCATGGAATGCACTGCCTGTGGTAGTAGTTGAGTCGGACAAGTTAGGGACCTTCAAGCGGCTATTGGATAGGTACTTGGATTAGGGTAGAATAATGGAGTGTAGGTTAACTTCTTAAGGGCAGCACGGTAGCATTGTGGATAGCACAATTGCTTCACAGCTCCAGGGTCCCAAGTTCGATTTCGACTTGGGTCACTGTCTGTGTGGAGTCTGCACATCCTCCCCGTGACTGCGTGGGTTTCCTCCGGGTGCTCCGGTTTCCTCCCACAGTCCAAAGATGTGCAGGTTGGGTGGATTGGCCATGAAAAATTGTCATGAAAAATTGTCCAAAATTCTATGATTAACCTAGGACAAAAGTTCGGCGCAACATCGTGGGCCGAAGGGCCTGTTCTGTGCTGTATTTCTCTATCTATCTCCCCGCTGCTGTTTGCTCTGGCAATCGAGCCACTGGCGATTGCCGTCAGAACAACGCAGGGGCGAAGAGGTATCCGAAGGGGGAACAGAGCGCATCGAGTTTCACTCTGTGGATGACCTGCTTCTCTACATCTCGAACCCCCAGACCACAGCATGGAAGGGAAAATGAAACGCCTCACTGAGTTTGGAGCCTTCTTGGGTTACATGCTCGACCGGTGCAAGGGCGAGATCTTCCCTGTAAACCCGCAGGGGGAGGGACTGAGATGGAAGGATTACTGTCGAGCCCAAATCAAAACCAAATTCCTCTACCTGGGGATCCAAATAGTCCACGACTGTGGATCTGGATGGGTCTGGTGCAGGAAGTCAAAAGGGACCTGCAGAAATGGGGGCAACTTCCACTCCCTCACAGGGAGGCTACGGACAATCAAAAATGAACATACTGCCCAGGTTCCTCTTCCTGTTTAGATCCCTCCTGACCTACAGCCCCGTGGCCTTGTTCGACACTGAACATACTAATCATGGCGTTTGTGTGGGCAGCGGGGAAGGGGGGCAGAACCCGAAGGAGGGTTCGTGCATTGGGATGTTCCTCAAAATCCTGGCTGCAGCTGATTCTCCTTCTCCTCCCCCCCCCCCCCCCCCCCCCCCCCAGCGGTCAACACTCAATGAGCCCAGTGGTAGTAGCCACACTCCCGACGTGGTACCAAATGAGGCAACACTTTGGCCTAACCGAAATGTCCAGCCTGGCCCCCACCAGCAACATCCACAGGTTTCCATCCTCAATAATGGACGCCACCTTCAAAATGTGGAGACGAGATGAGAGGACTCTGACGGTTAGGGACATGTACAAGGTCGATAGTCGTATCCCTGAAGGAACTCACAAGAGTTTCCAATTGACGAGAGGAAACGACCTGTGATACATTCAGGTCAATAATTTCCCCTGTAAGAAAACAATATAATACCCCTAGACACCAGGACATTTGTTAGTGGAAGAACTGCTGGATGCATGCAACCTTGGGCAGCACGGTAGCACAAGTGGTTAGTACTGTGGCTTCACAGCGCCAGTGTCATTTTTGATTGTCCGTAGTCTCCCTGTGTGGGAGAGTGGGAGTTGCCCCCATTTTTACAGGTCCCTTTTGACTTCCTCCACCAGACCCATCCGGATCCATAATTGTGGACTATTTGGATCCCTGCTGGGCCACTGGTTGAGCTGAGAGTGCGCGTTCTCCCCGTGTCTGTGGGTTTCCTCTGGGTGCTCCGGTTTCCTCCCACAGTCCAAAGACGCGGAGGTTAGGACCAGGATTGACCATGCTAAATTGCCCTTGGTGTCCGAGGGGGTTATTGGGTTACGGGGATAGAGTGGAAGTGAGTGCCTAAGTGGGTCGGTGCAGACTCGATGGGCCGAACGGCCTCCTCCTTCTGCACTGTATGTTCTAGGACAAGGAAACTGTGGACCTGTACGGGCTACTGTTGGAAGAGGTACGCTCCCCACTGGATGAGACGAGGAAGGACTCTAGATTGAAGCACTGCACAGGACAAACTTCACCTCCCCATGCACAGGGCTGAGTCTAACATGGCTAACAGCAGCGCGCAGTGCCTTTCTGGTGGTGGAGATAAATTGAGTAGTGCTCGAGGAGGCATTTCAGGGGTGGGGGGAAAGAAAGACACTGGTAAGCCACTGGACAAACAGGATGGAGGGAGGTTGTTTTTGGGGGGGGGGGGGGGGGGGGGAAAGAGTGGGCAAAGGCATGCAAAGAAAACAAGAGGGACAAGGGCCAAAACCGAAGAGGACAAAAACTTTTTTTAAAAATTAAGCAGCAGAAACATACACAGACACATCTTTACTGCACCAGATACCAATAATACAATACATCTGATTCCTACATTCATCGCATTGGCTTCTTCTAAAAAGTAAGCTTCCTTGGCATAGTTCAAACAGTGCACAGCTTTGGAATCCTCATCATTTCTGCTTCCACCACCCTCCTGGGCAGTGAGTTCCACTTCATTACCACTCACTGTGAAGTGGTGATGAGCTGGAAGATGCTGCCCTGCAGGCAATTTCAAAAGGAAATTGGAATGAAAGAAACAGGGATATAGGGGAATGGGACTGGCTGGATTGCTCCATGGAGAGACTACACCGACATGATGGACCAAATAGCTACTTGTTCTATGACGCAATCAAAACTGGTCTTGCAAATGCTATCCATCACCAAGGCTGCTTATTTCCATGTTAACATCATTGCCAAGTTCCATCTCTGAATCTTTTTATTACCTAAATTCCTATCCCTGCCACATTTAAATTTTCCTTTTCTCTAGTATCCTCCTTGCCAGAATCTGTAAATTCCAGATCATTTAAAAAATCTTGCTATAATTTCTCTCTCTCTCTTCCCTTCCTTGGCTGCTCCATTTTTGTTTGCCTGCACTGGCTCTCTAAACCCCCCCCCCCCCCCCCCCCCCAATAGAAATCCAGTTTTGATTCCTTGAACTCCTCTCCACAACAGATCACTGTGCCTTTGCAACTTTCTACAGCTTTATTTCCCCTCCTGTGTCTCTCTCTCCAAGAGCAACCAAGCTTTTTGATTGTCCTCCCCCACCCTTTCCCACAAAGCTCTCCATCTGTTCATTTCTTTGCCAATGAAGCACCGTGGGATGTTTCTCTTTTTTAATAAAAGAAAATGGTATAGAAATGCACATTATTGTTCCTCGGCTCTTTTTTGTAATCCATAGACTCTCTTAGCAACTGACTTTTCTCTTCAAAATGATGCTGCTTAAGCTCTAAGGAGCTCCACTTCTTCACAGCAGCTTAGCCAGAATTGAATGGGGCAATTTCCAGGCTTGTGTGTAAAACTATCTTTATTTCAGAGTGTGACTTAAACCAACACAGATGCTTTTAAAAAAATATTTTACTGGTTAGGATTCAAAACAAAGAAATAAAGTGAGAAAAATGAAATATGCCAAGAATAGACCAATTTTAAAAATAAATAATCTGGAGTACAATGGCTCGAAGCCCTTTGGCTCCAAAAATTTCCATGAATTTCTAATTTCTTTAACTATTCTCATTGACCATTTGCTGTTGAAACATTACTGATTTTGCATTGTAAAATGTTCTGAAATTCTGTTTGGCTTAGATATTTTCATGTTGGTGATCAGATCCTGGTGATGCCCTCCAATTTATTTTAAAATCTTTTCTGTGTTTTCTTTTGTCTGTGTGGAACAAAATAATTGAATTGCAACATTGCAGATTGCGACACGTTTCTTAAAATGTTCACAACTGAGTTTGAGTTTGAATTAATGGTGGTGGAGTGTTTATGTTGTTATCACCTGTTGAAAGAAGCTGCATGAAAAAGAATGGCCATGTCGGAAAAGTTGTATGTGAGAAATGCTAAGAACCTGACTCATTTAATTTTCTTTCTGTTCTAGACCTTTACGGGCCACTTTGTCTACTATATCAAATCTGCATTGTGTGAAGATGATATTTGGAATATCCTATTTCATATAGGGTACAACCATGAAAAGGAAACCTTTGAACTGAAAAACAAAGTAAACACTAACCGTGTGAAATTGATGTCTTTTGAGCTCTTCTTGGCTGGAATTGAATGTGAGAATTTACTTGAAATCTGTTCACAAATAAAAGGTAAGGGCTATTCCGAGCTCAATGTACTTGAAGAACGGAAGAGCAGCATGGAAGACGTGAGAGGTTGCATTGATGCAATGAAAAGACAACGAAGACTAGAAGACTTGCATGCATCAGTGACGCGAATGGAGATTCGAAGACCGGACAGTGAACGGTTAACAAACCATTACCTGAAACATTTGATGTACAAGTCTTCATCACATGTAGATAATGATGAAAATCACTTGGGAAAGCAGTTAAGTAAAGTTAATCTGACACCTGTACATCACAAAAAAGAGACTATTTATGGTGCTTCTTTGGAGGACATGACTGATGAGATTTATCGTCCTACACCATCTCTTCTTGCTATGTCAAGTTCCCCTCGTTTAGGATCAGATGAATACTTGCAGTCGCCCAGTGATAACTGGAGAGCAGAAAATAATTTTAACATGTCTTTCCAGGCACTTGATGATGATTTGGATCTTTACACAGCTGAAGATCCTAGAAGCACTTTAACACCGAGATGGACAGATGCATCTAGCCATAATACAAGATTGATCAAAAATAATGACTTAAGAGGTGTGTACCATGAAACTTCGCATCTTACCAAAGAAAGTGTATCTAACACAGTTGCGTTGAAGTGCCAAATGTGTGGAATGTCCAGTGGTACTATAACTTGCCAAAAATGTGACAAGGCTCTTTGTAACCAGTGCCATCGAGACACAGGAGAGTGTTCACTTGTCTCATACAGACATGAATATCCAAGGGCAGTGGGTATCTTATCACGCTCATCGTCTGTTCAGAATGATCTTTCTGTGAGTTCTGTTCCGAAAGAGAAATGTGCATTTTCGATCACATCCCATTATCAAGAACGCACACCCAGTTTCAAGGGCACCACCACATTGCGCTGTGGATTTTGTGACAAACCGGCCGCAAAGTTCACTTGTATGAACTGTTCTAAGGTCTCCTGTGATGATTGCAGGGCTGTTTATCATCAAGATTTATGCAACAAGAATAAACTGCACAGTTTTCACCCAAACGGCCAGCTTAATTACAAATCTGGCAAGATTTATTCCCCGTACAGGTGAATTATTCAATCTGGAATAAAAATGCATGATCAGCCCTGGAAAAATCTATGCTGAGAATATTTTGAAAATGGGTAGATTGTAGAATGAATATTGTTGAAATATAAATGCACACTGTGATCTCTTGTACTATGTACCTTAAGATATTTAAGTTGCTGCTATATTTTTCAAGGGCTGATGTATGTACATTAAAGCTGCTTTAATTTAACAATCCATACTAATGTTGCAGAAAGTGAAATAATGGTTCAGAACCTGGAGCAAATGCCTTGTTACCAGAAATGAATGGGAGACAACAAGCTGCAATATTTAATGTAAAGCTGTCAGATGTTTATATCATGAGCCTTGTTATTGATGTGCAATTTTTCTCTAGCCATTTTCTAATGTGATAGTGTTTCATAATTACTTTTTACTTACAATAGGTGGGCAAGTATGTGTTTTCTGATACCTATTCTGGTATTCCTTGGCTTATCCATGCATTTTTTTTTGAAGACTGTTAATTTTATGATTGCTTGTATGAATAAAACTGTGTAACTGGCAATGCTAAATTCGGATTTGTTTTTATTTTAAAGAAATAAGGTAAATTGTGTCTGAACCCTAGTTTAACACCCTCATACTGTTAGTCTGAGTTTACCAAAGAAAATACACTTGTTCTTTAATTTTTGACTCTCCTGAGCTGAGGTTTGAGCCCCTCATCTTGTTCACAGGCTATAATGTCAGTTGTGATGCACACCTTAAAAATTGATTACTATCTGCCACCAAATTTTTGAACTGTAACTTTTGTCTGTGCAACCTCCCTTCCAGATAGTTCATGCCAATTTAGGAGCAATTTAATCTGTTCCCTAGCATTAAGGTAAAAAGAAGATGCAGTTCTAAAACTTTCCCTACGCTTTCATCCTTTTTAAAAGTCCTGAATCATGGCAGTTGTACAGGTCCTGTTCCTTCACTCAAGTGGTCATAGTTGTGAGTTTCAATACTCTTCAATTTGGCTGGTTTAGATCATTTCTTCCATTATGCACTTCCAGTTGGGATCAATGGATTATAATTAAGGTGGCTATTCTCAGTTTTATTTCCTTACTTCAACCGACTGAAGTTGCTGATACCACATACAGCATTCCTGTTGTTGCTCACCGGAGATTGTCCAACTCCTCACAGACTAGAGATCAAACACTTGGAGCCTTCTGTTATGTATGGCTTGGTATGGTATAAAGGGGCGACCAAGGTTTATTGGGCTGGGCAGGAATGTGGGTTGAGGTAACACTCAGATCAACAATGTCTACTTGAATGCAGTGCAGACTTGAGGGTCTGAGTGGCCTACTGCTCCCAATTCCTAGGTTCTATACAAGCAGGAAGCAAATGTGAATATTTTAATTTTTGAGATTGGGAATTTCTTATTATTGTGACTGTTGAATGCAGCTCCATTCAATACCGCAGCAGTACCTTTCTGCAGGAATTTATTATTTCATATATTGGATGTGATCTATGCACCAATGCATATAATTTTATACCGTATCCTGGCACACTCGACAATTTGGAAGGTTTTGTTTATAGTTAAGAGCCTGTTCCTGTGCTGTACTTTTTCTTTCTTCTTTGTATATGGTGACTGCTCACATGGTTTCAGGTAATCTGGAACTGTTTACATGGTTTCACGTACCCTGGAAAGCAGTTATTGGGAACAGGAGTAGGCTGTTCCGCCGCCTGTGCCTGTAACACAATTCGTAGATCATGGCTGATCCTTATCATCACTTCATTTACCAGCCTTGGTTCCAAATACTTTAATACGCTTAACAAATAACCATCACTTGGTCTTGGAATTTTCAATTGACTTCTCCTCAGCAACTTCTTGGGAGTATTTCCACACCATGCTGTGTGAAGAAGCTGTTTCTGACATCACCCCTGAATGACCCACCTTGAAGTCGCAGCTATGGCTCCTTGTTCTGGACAAATAGTTTCTCTCCATGAACCCTATCCTACACATTTCATCTTAAAATGCCTCTGTTAGATTACCTCTTCATATTCTACATTCAAAGCAACACAAGCTTAATCTATGCATCCCATCCTCATAATGTAGCTCTCTCTTGGCCTCTGTTATTCTGGTGATTGTGCTGCAGTCCGTCCTTCCAGCAATACGATGCCCAAAACTGAAAATGGTACTCCAGATTTGGTATAACCAGAACTCTATACAACTGGCATAACTTCCATTGTGTTCTATCATGAAAGCTAATACTCCAATAGTCTTTCATTCTTTCTGTATCTGTCATCCAGTTTTTAATCAATTGTGAGCATGGACCATGGACTTAAATCTTAACAGCCAATCCTCATTTAAATTTTTGTTCCAAGATTGGCCTCCATTCTAAATTAGTGGGCATGACACAAACCAGTATGATGTCATTTCGTTATGCCTGTTTAAAGGCCGAGGGCACAACAAAATGGAAGGATAGGATAGGATTTGGAAGACTTGACCAGAAGTGTGGAATTGTTAGATGGCTGCAAAAAGGGTAAGATTGCCCTTGTTTGTCAGATGTTTCCCTTGATTTCCTTTGTGTTGTGAAGGGCAGGAGAGAGATGAGTGGAGGTGCCATAAAGAAGTCAACTGGAGCATTGTGACCATGAGTTTGTGGATTTGGGGCGGCAAATTGATTCCGTGACCTGACTCGTCAGGAAAGGTTAGCTGGCGTCTAGTGGCACTAAAATCTTAATACTCTCCCCTTACTCTGCCTTGCCATGCTATTCCATTCAAACCTTTCTTCATCTGGGTCATTTGATGCAGCTCCTCTCATCCTCATTCCCCCTTCAAACACTCAACTCCTTCCTCTCAGCAACTGCATTACTCACTCATTCACTTCCCTCCATTCTCATTACAACTATTGAAGTGACATTGAGGCCATGTCCCACAAAGGCATTTCATTCCCACTAATAAGAATGTGAATACTTGCATATGGGCCTGCATGATTTTTGCCTTCATCATTTGCACTGCATTTGTTAGATGTGCACATTTCTCAGTCACTCTGGTCTGTCGTACCCAAACCAACTCCCCACTTTGCAGAAGAGTGCAAAATGCCAGTAAGAGGACCAGGACTGGTGGAGGTCCAGTGGGGATCATAACAGTTTCCCCAGCCCATGAGGTGGTACTGGAGATTAGTCGCATTTCAAGCACCCTGAACATTGGAAATGAAGAGGCTGACTGTTCAACTGAGCTGGGTGAAAGCAATAATCCAGATCTGAGATTCCCACAAAGCAACTTAGCCCGCCGTGGACTGCAGAGCATCAGCAACTTGCACCCAGTGATTCATGTACATGTATATCAACATTGACAAAATACTTAAGCTAAATCATATCCTTTGATTCTTTCCTCCAGGATATCACAAGAAGACCATTAGCTTCTGCCTGGAGAAGAGGACCTTTCTATCTGTTGTGTGTGTAAAGTCATAGGAAAGTTGCTTCTCTTGGGTTGTCCTTTGGGACTGAGGATCACTTGCTTCCTCTCCAGTTCAGTGGGTTCTGAAATGGCTGTTAAGTAAAATGGCTAATCTGCAGACTCAGCCACATGGGGAGGTGATGCTTGAAAGATTGGGCAGGTGGATTGTTTGGAGATTGCGCCCTTGCTTCGCCTCTGCATGTTTCTGACGTGTCATTGTTTGCTGCCTTCCTGAATGAGCCTTCTCCATTTTGGTTGGTCACAAGCCAGGGACTCCCAAGAGTCAGCAGGTATGTTTGATCTCTTTAAAGATGTGGAGATGCCGGCGCTGGACTGGGGTGAGCACAGTAAGAAGTTTTACAACACCAGGTTAAAGTCCAACAGGTTTGTAGTGTTTGAAACAAACCTGTTGGACTTTAACCTGGTGTTATAAGACTTATTACTGTGCTCTTTAAAGATATACTCAAAGCAAGGGGGTGGTAGCTTTGGACTAGTAATCTAGAGACCCAGGGTAATGCTCTGGGTCCTGGGTTCAAATCTCACCACAGCAGGTGGTGAAATTTGAATTCAATTAAAAATCTGGAATTAAAAGTCTAATACCATGAAACCATTGAGGATTTGTCATAAAAATCCATCTGGTTGATTAATATCCTTTTAGGGAAGGAAACCTGCCATCCTTACCTGGTCTGGCCTATATGTTACTCCAGATCCACAGCAATGTGATTGATTTGTTAAATACACTCTGAAATAAACTTCAAGGGCAATTGGTGAAGGCAAGAAATGCTGGCCCAGCCAACGCCGCCAACATCCCCTGAATGAATAAATAAAAAACATCCTTGAAGTGTTCCCCTGCCCTCCTGGGAACCTCCTGCCATGATTGAGCTCTTCATAGAGCAGTTGCTTCAGGAGCCTGGTGTCTGGCATACAAAAGATGTATTTGAGTGACTATTGATTCGATGCTTGGCAAGCTGGCTTGGGAGAGGACGCTGCTGCTGGACTGTCTTTCTTGCCTCCAGATATGTAGGATCTTGCAAATGTTCTGTTTACAGTGCTTTGAAGTGCTTGCGGTAGGTTAAGTCTCTAAATCATTTAAAAGTGTAGGGATCACTGCAGCTTGATAAATCATCATCTTAGCCTTGGGTTTGAGCTACCAGTCCTCAAATACCCATTTCCTCAATCGGACAAAGGCTGAGCTTATTCATCATTTATATCTGCATTTGAGAGGAGCTTCCAAGATCTGGAAAATGGCCCACAATTTCTAGAATCTTGTTCTTGATCAAAGGGGAAATTGTTGTGCTGTGGGAGCTGGTTACAAGAGGCCCTTAGTATTTTGGGTGTTAGTGAAAGACTCAATTTCTCATATGCTTTGGAGAAGGAATCAATAATGACCTGGGTTCTGTTTCTGAGTGAGCATGTATGTACACTAGTGTCATCTGCACACTGAAGCTCTTTCAGGTTGGAGTGGTTTTCAATTGAAGGTGGCCTATGTTGCAAATTTTCCCATCTGTTCTATAGATTATCTTCACACCCGTGGGTAATTTGCTAGAGGTGAAGTGCTGAATTGCAGCAAGGAAAATGGAAGAGTTATGCAATGACGCAGGCTTGTTTGACTCCAATTTTCAGAGAGATGGGGTTTGTGGTGGTTCCACTGGTGAGCATCACAGCTTGGATTAGACAGGGTAGATTCAGAAAGAATGTTCCTGATGGTGAGGCGTCCAGAACTAGGGATCGTAATTTGACAATAAGAGGTAGGCCTTTTATGACAGGTGAGGAGAAAGTGGTGAATCTGGAATACATTACCACAGAAAGTAGTTGAGGCCAAAACGTTTGTGATTTCAAGAAGGAATTCGATATAGCTCTTGGCTAAAGGGATATTGTTTGGGGGGGGTGGGTGGGGGAGGAGGCAGGATCAGGGTATTGAATTGTCAGCCATGATAATGAATGGCAGAGCGGGCTCGAACGGCCACAAGGCCTACTCTTGCTCCTATTTTCTATATATATTTCTATGTTATAGGGGGTGGAGGAAAGTTAAAGTTGAGGCCTCAATTAGATCAAGCATCATCTTATCAAATGGTGGAGCAGGCTTGAGGTGCCAAATGGCTTACTCCTCCTCATTTGAATGATGTATAGTTGAGTAGGCAGAGAAATTTCTAAGGGTGGACAAATTCTAGGAGGATACTCCATAGGTTTTCATGACTGGCAGAGAAGAAGGCTTCTTTTGAGGTCGAAAAGGCCATGAAGAGTAGCCGATGCTGTTCCTTGCCTTTTCTTGAATTAGCCTCCGAGAAAATTGTGTATGGTCCCTCTCGATGAGTGGAAATACACTGCAACTCTGGAAGCAGTCCCTTGACCATGGAGTGGAGACAATTGAAGATCCCTGCACTGACCTTTCCTGTAGCAGACAAGAGGGACACACCTCTGTAGTTACCACATTTGAACTTTTCTCCTTTCGCAATCACAGTATCCCTTAAATTCCCCTTAACATGCGCTCTTCCCAAGTGAGAGATATGAGGTTTTGCCAGCAGTGTATCTCAGTATTTCAGCGGGGATTCCATCTGCTCTTGTAGCTTTGTTATATTTTAGCTGTCAAATTGCATTTTCGGCTTTGCTCCAGATTGGTGAAGCGCCCAGCCCCAGGTGGGCGGGATATTGAGGAATAGAATTGAGGGTGTTTGAGACAGGGTTGAGGATTTTTCAAAATATTCTTTCCTGCGAGCTCCCCTCCAAGCTTGGCTGTCAGTGGACTGGGCCCTTGAGTGCTTGCGCTGCAGATAGCCTTGACAGTTATGGATAAATCATGCATGTTGAATCTCCTGCGCTCTTTCTACCCACCATTTGCTCTTTGTCACAGGTTTTATGCCGTACCAGTGTATAGAAAACATGCAGGTGCCAGTGTAAATATCATCATCCGTTGGCCCTTGTATGTAGATGGGACAACATTTGGTAACTGTATAATTGAGAATGAGCAGAGAGTGGTAGTTGGGACAACTTAGAGTACCTGCTACATGTTGCCATTCTTTCCAGGATTTGCTTGCAATGACAGATGCAAGCAGCAATGAAAAGGAGAATACTGGAAGCACAGTAGCAACTGTGTGATGTATTAACAGTCTACAGTGGCAGAGGGGATGAAGAAATCCAACTCTGCCAAATGTGGGGTGATGCTGCAGGATTTTTCATTTTTGCAATCCGCCGTTAAGCATGTAGCTAGCTCCACTGAAATTAGAGCAGGGCACTCATGAGTTGCTGCAACCAGAAATTGTGGTCTGCAGGCTCATGTGGTGGCTGTCTAGAACTGGGTGTGAACCTGGTGTGCTATCTTGACTCCAGCTGGACCAAACGGCCCTAATAGACTTGCAGGAGGAGCAGTCAGTGGCAGAGGCCTTGCAGGCTTCAACAGCTGGAGTGAACACCTTATGAGAATAAGAAAGGTGTACAGCAGAATGATACCATCCCTGCTGAAGCCAATGAATCAAAACAAAGGTAGTTTTATGGAATTTATGTTTGTTTTGGTAAACATCAGAAATAAGGTATAATTTTAAGTGTGTTATGGGCCAGGGTTTAGAAAACCCCGAAGTGTATCATAGAGTTCACCTGACCCACAACTTTTAATAGATTGTGGTATGGGGAGCACACGGTCCACTCTACAGGCGTGGTACAGCAGAAATAGAAAAGTGTTTTTTAAAGCAAAACCATGTTTATTCTAAGAACTCAAGTTAACCTTTTTAAAACATACAGTGAACATCTTAGCAACCATTAATTCAAATACCACCCCCAAAGAGTACAACAGCAAGTAATCCTTTAAGCTTTCCTTTTAACATCCATAAGACTTAAAACACCTTTTACCAGAAACACATCAGGTTAAAGTCACTACTGTTATTAGTTTTAAATCACCAGGATCGATTTACAGTCTTTAGATTACACAGAGACTCAAATACACCTTCTGGCTGTGACTGCAGCTATCCAGCTCTGAAAACGAAACTAAAACACACCCTGCAGCAAACAGCCTAAAACGAAGTAAAAAGCTGACAGATATCCCAGCTCCACCCACTCTCTGACATCACTGCCGTAATAAACACCCATTTCTTAAGGTACTCTCACATGACAAGTGGGTTTAGTTTAATGATTTATAAATCTATATTAATGATTTTTAAATCCACAGATTCATGCTGGATAAACGGGTTTGTATGTGTGGGTGTTGATTAAGTTCCAACTGCTATTCTATTGTGCTTAAAGAAGGCTAAGGTGTGAAGAGTAAATATAAGTAGCAGTCATTGCTTAGCAACTGGAGACCATTGTAAGATTTTAAAAAAACTTTTAAGTTTTACTTTTAGCTGGATATATTTTAGTTGGGCACAGGACACTAAGGAGTAAACATCTCTCAACTCTGCCAGAACTCCTGTCTTATCCAGACTGGATATTGTCCAGAAGAATTCAAGGAAGAGTAAACAAAAAGCGTTCTGAGTTAGAGCCAATTGGAATAACCAGATTTAAAGTGGGACAGCAGACTTCAAAGGTAAATAAATCATCCTATACCAATTTACTAGAGCCTGGGAATTGAGAGTTAAAGCAATTTGTGAACAGTTTGTATAGCCGTCAAGGACAAAGTCGTCATAAAGTGGTTGGCGTAAAATCTGTACTTGATTCTTTGTTTTTTAAAATAAATTTAGAGTACACGATTCATTTTTTCCAATTAAGGGACAATTTAGGGTGGTTAATCCACCTACTCTGCACATCATTGGGTTGTGGGAGTGAAAAACCACACCAATACGGGGTGATTGTGCAAACTCCACACGGACAGTGACCCAGAGCCAGGATCGAACCTGGGACCTTGGTGCCGTGAGGCAGCAGTGCTAACCACTGCGCCACCGTGCTCCCATAGGATTCATTGTTAAAAGTGGAACTGAACCTTTGTTCAAAAGTGCCATTTGGAAAACTTGGACTGGACTTCGGAAACAATGAAGGAAAAGCATTATTGGGAGAGAAGACTTTGAAGTGTGTCTTTGGGAGTGGAGTTTGGAAACCCTAATGTGACAATCATCTGGGGGGATTCTGAGGAGAAATCCACAGACACTAACTTGGGTTCACAGCGGAGTGTGTGTATTTGCCCTCAGCCAATCTGTGTGCTTAAAAGGGACTTGTGTGTTAATTAGTCCATTGTAGTTTAAGATGTACTGTGTAATCTGTGTTAATCTGTTTGTATTTGTTAAACTGGGAGTAAAGGAGTACTGTATAATAATCCAACTTTACATGTTTAATAAATATTTACTTGTTTTAAAACTAATTAGCTCTGCGACTCTGTTCTTCCGCGTTTTATAAAAGAAAAAGTAAAAGTTACGGTCTTTTGAGCCAGGCTCCACTCTGGAATCTTCCTACCCAGTTATCTTTTTAAATATAAATTTAGAGTACCCAATTATTTTTTCTCCAATTAAGGGGCAATTTAGTGTGGCCAATCCACCTAACCTGCACATCTTTGGGTTGTGGGGGTGAAACCCACTATTATGGGACAGGGTTTAGAGAACCCCAAAGTATATCATGGATTTCACCTGACCCCCACCTTTTAAATAGATTTTGGTTATCGGTTATGTGGAGCACAAGGGCCCACTTTACAGGAAGTGCAACAGAGAGCTAAAGTATGTTTAAAACTAACCCATGTTTATTCTATGAATCCAGTTAACATTTTATAAACACACAGTAAACATCTTATCAACTACAAACACTGATACTTTCCCAAATGCAATATTCTACAGGTAACCCTTAATAACTTCTCAAACAAAGTTAAATCTTTTTAAAAATAAAGACAACAGGTTTAAATGCTCTACAAAAATAGGTATTATTTTGAAATCATCAATGATCTGGAGACATTCCTTAGCTTGTAGAGAGAGAGAGATCATTATACAGCTGCTTGCTTTGAATGCAGCTAGCCAACTCTGAAAATGAAACTAAACGCACTGCATCTGCCAGCTCAAAAACGAAAGTGAAAGACAGACAGCCCAGCTCCACCCACACACTGACATCACTGCAGCTATTTGATAAACACCCATTTCTTCAAGGTACATCCACCTGACAACCATGCAGACACTGGGAGAATGTACAGACACAGGGAGAATGTGCAAACTCCACTCGGACAGTGACCCAGGGCCTACAATTCAAACCCAGGTCCTCAGCGGTGTCGCACCCAGTTATAACATCAACTGTGATTGTAACAGGGCTAGAAAGAGGAAACCTATAAAATTGCCAAGGGTTAAAACATGAGCCTTTCTTTAGTTTTTTTTGTAAGAATTAATTTCTAGAGCACGTTAATCTCACTGGAATTATTTGTAATGGTGATTTCAGTCTTTTTGATTAATTAAGGGCGCATTAATGGTTGCACTTTGGGTCATATGGAACTAATGCATTAAGGGTTACCGGTCTTTTTGTGAAACGGTTATGGATGTATTAACCAAGAAGCTATTAGATCATCCCTTGCACAACGCCTACAAACTGGTCCACAGGCTATACATTGGGCTACTTTGCTGTTGTCTTTTTAAAAGAAATTAGATTTTAAATGAAATATTTTTGGGAGTTAGTAGATAGGGAAGATGAGGATGTAAGGAACACTGTTCATGCAAAGGATCTCTGGTGTGATAATCCAAAGTCGCATCCTAATAAACAGCTCTGGCAGCTGGCAATTGTGTAGTTACCAACAATAAGCAACATCCTCACTCTCTAGTCTGAGGGCTTTTTTCACTGCAAGCTCCATGGTTTTTCTACAATGCACAAAAATATATCATTGCCTGCTGCACATTTGGCTAACCTTGAAGAACGTGGACCCTTGGTGCCATGAGGCAATAGTGCCAATGAAGTGCCATTGTGTCACTCGTTAAGTGGGATTTCTAAAGAAATTGAAGACCCATCGTCTATAGAGTGCGTTGTCTTTAGAAAATTACATCTCCACATTCCCTGCTCAAAACTGTCTTCACACACTGGGCTGGATTCTGCAAAACTGGGGCTATGTCCCCAAGTCAGTGTAAAAACGTTGGAGTTATACTCTGGAGATTCCTTAAAAATATTAGCAGCTGTTCACCGGACTGCTGGGGGCTTGCAGGGCTCCGGAGTGCTTCTCGCAGCTTGAGCTGCGGATACGGGCCCCACACTTCCGGTTCCGACTCCACACGGCGGCAGCCTCAAGCGGCTGCGCCGAGCGCAATGGTGGACTCAGCTGGCGGACCTGCATGAGGAAAGAAGGTCCAAACGATTGGCCCTGCACCGCTACATATAACACGCTCAATAGCAGCCCGGCTGCCTGTAAGACCCCCACCCCCCCGGTACTTGATCCCCCGTCCCCCACCAGGGCAGACGTGGACAGAGTCCGCAGCCGTCACCTGATATTCCCAACCAGCCAGACTTGGTTTGAACCATTGCGTCGGGAACCTGGCCAATTTTGCCCGGAGAATAGCTGGGGGGCCTCTGACAATGGCCCCCCAGCTACGCCGCGTAGTCCACGTGCAAGCGATTCTCTGGGCACCGGAGAATTGTGGGAGCGGCGCCGGTTACGTTTCCCGCGTGAACATCGATTCTCTGCTCGTGAGCCAAATGCGATTTCAGTGCAGGGCTGCGGAGAATCCCGCCCAGGATGTAGAACAAAAACAAAAGGTCTTCCAAATTCTTCAAAATGGTGTGTTCAGAGTGAACTAAGCTGACACCAGAAAGGCTAAGGTTAATTAAAACCGTGAATATGTGCATGAAGAAAGGTATTGTTCCAGCACCCTGGGCAAGTGCACGGTCAATTACAACCCCCCCCCCCCCCCCCCCCACCTTGTCCTGGGGTCAAAACGCAAGTGAATTAATCAATAATTCTTATAAAAATACCCCAAACCTTTGGCCCTTGGCTGTCCAATAATTTTTTAAATTATAAATTTAGAGTACCCAATTAATTTTTTCCAATTAAGGAACAATTTAGCGTGGCCTATCCACCTATCCTGCACATCTTTTGGGCTGTGGGAGCGAACCCCACGCAGACAAGGGGAGAATGTGCAAACTCCACGTGGACAGTGCCCACAACTGGGATCGAACCTGGGAGGTCGGTGCCGTGAGGCAGCAGTGCTAACCACTGTGCCACCGTGCTGTTTGGCTGTCCAATAGTTACAGTCATCAGGTTTATAAGTTTAAACACAATTACTGTTTATTAGAAGAAATATGAAATATGCAGTAAGTACAACTGTTTAATGACAAGCTAATACCTGTCTCTCCCCTTTAACTGCCCGACCCTCTCCCTACATACACCAGACAGACAAACACATAGGGGCAGAAAGGGATAAAAATAATAAGTATTGAAGTCAAAAGAAAATGGGTGGGATTCTCCATTTCTGGGACTAAGTGTTGACGCTGACGCTGATATTGTGGTCTTTCACGACAGCAAAACTGGTGCCGAACCTGGATTGATTCAGCCACTGTGAAGGGGCTAGCACCGGCACCACGTGGAACACAATTTATTCCAATGAAAAACAATGTGGGATTCGCCGGGTCCGTGATTGACATGTGGATGGTGACAAGCTGCAGCCACACATACACATTACAGTCCCCACACACTCTTATCCCAGCCAATAGGATGGCATTGGTTGTTCTGGAGCATGTCAATACAGCTGATGGGTTGGCTGGGGCCATAGGGCACCTAGGGCGGTGGCCTGGGGGGATATCTATATGACCCGTGGTTCTAGGCTCACAGTGGGCTGTTAGCGGGTGTGCAGCTGCATGGCTGCCTTGATGGCTGTGGCAATGGTGTTCCATGCCCATCCACCCTGACCCCACAGCCCACCTCCTGGCCACTTGCAGACTGCCTGAAAGACATATGTCCATAAATTATCCATGGATCAAAAGTGTAATAGCAAAAATAAAAGAAAGGGAAATAAGTGAATAAACAGGAACAAACAGGAAGCACACTTACAGCGTGCTCATCAGAACCAGGCAAATTAAGGCCACAGGCCCAGATTATTCATGAACGAGATGAGTGTAGCATATGGAACACAGAAGAACTCTGATCATAAGTCATAGAATCCCTATAGTGCAGAAGGAGGCCATTTGGCACATCGAGTCTGCACAAACCCTTCAAAAGAGCACTCTACCCAGGTTCCACCACCCAGCTCTATC
Organism: Scyliorhinus canicula; assembly: GCF_902713615.1. Taxonomy (NCBI): domain Eukaryota; kingdom Metazoa; phylum Chordata; class Chondrichthyes; order Carcharhiniformes; family Scyliorhinidae; genus Scyliorhinus; species Scyliorhinus canicula. The sequence continues at coordinate 160,518,258 of NC_052152.1, forward strand.
CCTGTAACCCCAACTGCACATCCTTTAGACTCTTAAGGGACAGTTTAGAATAGCCAATCCAATAACCTGCACATCTTTGCTTAAAGAACTGGAGTGACGCTAACCAACATGTCTGGAGCATCACTTGGGGTACCAACATGACAGGCATTTTTAAATGTATTTATTTTTTTATAACCATTTTATTGAGGTATTTATGGTTTTATAACAACAACGGAGGAAACAATGTACATGCAAATATGAACATAGTGCAAAAGCCCTCTTCCTCCCTCACAGGTCCCACCTTACTAACACCCTACTCTAAACTAAACTAAACCCCAACCCCACCCCCTTCTGCTGACGGTTAATTTTCCCCCAAGAATTCAACGAATGGCTGCCACCTACGGGCGAACCCTAACATTGACCCTCTCAGGGCGAACTTGATTTTCTCCGAACAGAGAAAGCTAGCCATGTCAGTTAGCCAGGTCTCTGACTTCAGGGGCTTTGAGTCCCTCCAAGCTAATAGTATCCGTCTCCGGGCTACCAGGGAAGCAAAGGCCTGAACGTCTGCTTCTTTCTCCTCCTGGATTCCCAGGTCATCCGATACTCCGAAAATCGCCACCTCTGGACTCGGTGCCACCCTTGTTTTCGATACTGTGGAGATGACGTCCGCAAACCCCTGCCAGAATCTCCTAAGCTTCGGGCATGACCAGAACATACGGACATGGTTCGCTGGTCCTCCAACACACCTTGCGCACCTGAATTCCACCCCAAATAACCTGATCATCCGGGCCACTGTCATGTGAGCCCGGTGAATGACCTTAAACTGCATCAGGCTGAGCCTGGCACATGTTGTGGATGCGTTGACTCTACTCAACGTTTCTGCCCAGAGACCATCCCCCATCTCTCTTCCTAACTCCTCTTCCCATTTGCGTTTCAACTCCTCGGTCTGAGTCTCCTCTGACCCCATGAATTCCTTGTAAATGTCAGAGACCCTCCCTTCTCCCACCCACATTCTGGAAACTACCCTATACTGTATCCCCCTTGGTGGGAGGAGCAGGAAGGTTGAGACCTGCCTGAGTAGGAAGTCCCGCACCTGCAGGTACCTAAACTCATTCCCTCTCGTCAATTCAAATTTTTCCTCCAACTCCCTCAGGCTGGGAAAGCTGCCCTCTATAAACATATCTCCCATCCTCTCAATCCCTGCTCTCTGCCATCTCCGGAACCCTCCGTCCAGCCTCCCCGGGGAAAACCGATGATTATTGCAGATTGGAGACCAGACCGATGCTCCCTCCTGTCCCACATGTCTCCTCCATTGCCCCCAGACTCTCAGGGCCGCTACCACCACGGGGCTGGTGGAGCACCATGCCAGCGGGAACGGCAGAGGCATTGTTACCAATGCCCCCAAACTAGTGCTCTTGCATGATGCCGCCTCCACGCGCTCCCACATCGACCTACCACCCCACCACCCACTTCCTAATCATGGCTATATTCGCTGCCCAATAATAATTGCTAAAGTTCAGCAGCGCCAGCCTGTTCTCCCCCCCCCCCCCCCCCCCCCCCCCTCCACCCCCCTTTGCCGGCTCCGCTCCAGCGTCCCCTTTTTTACTCGCTGGGTCTTACCCAGCCATGCAAAGCCAGTGATCACCTTATTGGCCAGTTTAAAAAGGACCGTGGAATAAAGATGGGGAGATACTGAAGCACAAACAGGAATCTCGGGAGGTCCGTCACTTTCACTGTCTGTACCCTCCCAACCAGTGACAACGGGAGCACCTTCGGAAATCGTCCTTCATTTGGTCTACTAGTTGGGCCAGATTTAACCTGTGTAGCCGTTCCGATTCCCACGCCACCTGGATTCCTAGATACCGAAAGCGTCCCCCTACCACCCTGAACGGCAGCTCCCCCAATCGCCTCCCCAGCCCCCTTGCCTGGATCGCAAACATCTCACTTTTCCCCATGTTCAATTTATAACCCGAAAACCGGCCAAATTCCCCCAGAATCCTCATAATTTCTTCCAACCCTTCTAGCGGGTCCGAAACATATAGGAGCAGATCGTCTGCATATAGCGAGACTCTGTGTTCCATTCCCCCCCCCGGACCAGCCCCTTCCAGTCCCTTGAGGCTCTCAAGGCAATTGCCGGTGGCTCTATGGCCATCGCAAACAGCAGTGGGGAGAGGGGGCATCCCTGTCTCGTCCCCCGGTGCAGCCTGAAATAGTCCGATGTTGACCTGTTCGTCCGTACGCTCGCCATGGGAGCCTGATACAGCAGTCTGACCCTGTCGATGAAGCCCCGCCCAAATCCAAACCGCCCCAGTACCTCCCACAGATATTCGCATTCCACCCGATCAAATGCCCATTGCGACCACTACCTCCAGCCTCTGGGGGCAACATGATCAAATTCAGCAACCTTCTTACATTGGCCGCCAACTGCCTACCCTTAACGAATCCCGTCTGGTCCTCCCCAATCACGTCCAGAACGCAGTCTTCAATCCTAGATGAGAAGATTTTGGCAAACAGTTTGATGTCTACATTTAGTAGGGACATCGGCCTGTATGACCCGCATAGCTCTGGGTCCTTGTCCCGCTTCAGGGCCAATGAGATAGTGGCCTGTGAAATCATCGGGGGAAGCCCTCCTCTCTCCCTTGCCTCATTAAATGTCCTCAACAGTGACCCCAATATCCTAGAGAACTTTTTATAAAACTCCACTGGGTACCGGCCCAGCTCGGGGATTTACCCAACTGCATGGCCTTCAGCCCATCTGCAATTTCCTCCAACCAGATCGGGGCCCCCAGCCCTTCCTCTACCTTTGGGAACTCCAGCCCCCCTAAGAATTGCCTCATCCCTTCTGGCCGAGTTGGGGGTTCAACTCATACAGCCTGCTATAAAACTCCTTAAACGCCTTATTAACCCTTGCTGAATCTCCAGCCCGGTTCCCATTCCCGTCCCTTACTTTCCCAATCTCCCTGGCTGCCTCCCTCTTTCTAAGCTGCTGCGTGAGCATTCTGCTGGCCTTCTCTACATATTCATAAATTGCCCCCCCTCGCCTTCCTCAGCTGCTCCACCGCCTTCCCTGTAGTTAATAAGCCAAACTCCACCTCTAACCTCCGTCGCTCCCTTAGACGTTCTGCCTCTGGGGTCTCTGCATGTCTCCTGTCGACCTGCAGTATCTCCTTTATCAGTCAGGTCCATCTCTGCTCTGTCTGTCTTCTCCCTGTGGGCCCGTATCGAGCTCAGCTCCCCTCTAACCACCGCTTTCAATGTCTCCCAGACCACCGCCGCTGAAACTTCACCCATATCGTTAACTTCCAGCTAGTTCTGAATACATTTCCTCAGCCGCCCACACACCTCCTCATCCGCTAAAAGTCCCATGTCCAGTCTCCAGTGCGGGCGATGGCCACCCTCCTTGCTTACCTGTAGATCGACCCAGTGCGGGGCATGATCTGAGATTGTGATCGCCGAATACCCGGTGTCCACTACCCCCGTCAGTAGAGCCCTGTTCAGAATAGTCAATCCGGGAGTACACTTTATGCACATGTGAGTTGAAGGAGAACTCCTTCACTCTTGGTCGCCCAAATCTCCATGGGTCCCCCCCCCCCCCCCCCCCCCCCCCTCCCCCCATTTGCTCCATAAACCCCTTTAGCTCCTTTGCCATTGCTGGCACCCTTCCTGTCCTTGAGTTCGACCGGTCTAGCCCTGCTCAATGACTGCGTTAAAGTCCCCCCCCATTTTTTTTTTTTAAATTTAGAGTACCCAATTCATTTTCCAATTACGGGGCAATTTTAGCGTGGCCAATCCACCTAACCTGCACATCTTTTGGGTTGTGGGGGTGAAACCCACGCAGACACGGGGAGAATGTGCAAACTCCACACAGACAGTGACCCAGAGCCGGGATCGAACCTGGAACCTCGGCGCCGTGAGGCTGCAGGGCTAACCCACTGTGCCACCGTGCTGCCCGAAAGTCCCCCCCCATGACCAACTTGTGCGAATCTAGGTCCGGGATCTTCCCCAACATTCTCTATATAAACTCCACATCATCCCAATTTGGCGCGTACACATTTACGAATACCACCGGCAGTCCCTCCAGCTTCTCACTGACCATAATGTAATGGCCTACCACATCCGCAACTATTCTTCCCGCCTCGAATGATACTCGCTTGTTAATCAGGATCGCGACCCTCTAGTCTTCGAGTCCAGCGCCGAGTGGAAAACCTGTCTGACCCATCCCTTCCTTAATCTAATCTGATCAGTTACTCTAAGGTGCGTCTCCTGTAACATTACCATGTCTGCCTTCAATCCCCTCAAATGTGCGAACACGTGTGCCCTCTTAACCGGCCCATTTAGCCCTCCTACGTTCCATGTCGTCAAACTGGTTGGGGGGCTTATCGCCACCACCCCCTCGCCGATCAGCCATCACCTTTCTTGGGCCAGTCTCCAGCCGGACGCATCTGCCAGCCCACCCCCCAGGCAGCCTCCGCCCTCGACTTCCTTTTTGTCCCACAGCAAAAGTCCCTCCCCCTTCAGCAGAACATTCCACCCCCTTAGCAACAGCACTATGTAAACCAACCCTTTCAACAAGCATAACCCCCCACTTCGCTTCCGTGAGCTCAGCTAGCCAGATAACCCCCACCCATGGCGCCAGACATTCTCCCACCTATTGTTCCCTCCCCCCCGCTCGGACACACATAGGCAAAAGAAAAACAATCCCAACACAATTGCCTGAAAAAAACACGAAAAAAAGAATTCAAACAGAAGATCCAACATCTAACATTCACACCTCCAACCCCCATCAGCGCAAATGCAAACTTTAACTCACACAGCTCTGCAACAGGCCCCAAATCAATACAGAAGACAATACAAATAATGTACGAAAAACAAGAAACTTTTTGGAAACATGAACGCTGCAGCAAAGTTCAAAGACCTCAGTCCGCCACCAGCCCTTTCCTTCTACCGAAGTCCATCGCTTCCTTGGGCGACTCAAAATAACAATGTTGCTCCTCATACGTGACTTAAAGACAAGCCGAATACAGCAGTCCAAACTTAACCTTTTTCTTGAAAAGGATCGACTTTATCTGGTTGAACCCTGCTCTTCACCTGGCCACATCCACACTCAGACCCTGGTAGATACGCAGGATGCTATTCTCCCATTTACAGCTCCGTGTCTGCCTGGCCCACCGTAAAATATGCTCCTTGTCCAGGTACCTGTGGAATATCACCACCATTGCCCTTGGGGGGTCCCCCACATGCAGCATCCTCACGATCTTGTGTGAGCCCTGTCCACCTCCAAAGGTTGCGAAAATGTCCCATCCCCCAGCAAATTCTCGAACATGCCCGCTATGTATGCCCCCGCGTCCGTTCCTTCGGACCCCTCCGGGAGACCAACAATTCTCAAGTTCAGCCGGCGGGACCTGTTCTCTTGGTCCTCCACATTCTCCAGGAGACTTTTCTGCTGGTCTCTCAGCATCCACACCTCCAACTCCACTGCTGTTTGATGTTCCTCCTGCTCAGCCAGCGCCTTGTCCACTTTCTGGATCGTCCAATCTTGAGCATCCAGTCTAAGTTCCAGCCTCGCAATCGATTCCTTGATCGGGTCCAAGCATACATGTTTCTGCTTGGCGAAGCCCTCCTGTATGAACTGATCAGCTGCTCAGTCGACCGCTGGGACATCAAGCCAGGACCCCGGTCATCTGCCATGCTTTCTCCCGCTGCAGCTTCAGGCCAAGCCTTCTCAGTTCGCCTATTTCTTCCTTTGCGAGCACCTCTGGTCCACCTCTCCATGCACTGATGTAGGAATCCACTTCACAATTGCCTCCACCATCAATTTAGCGAATCAAGTCCAACAATATATCGGGGGAAAAGGTCCAAAGGTCCGACCTGAGCGGGAGCCACCAAATGTGCAACCTACTCCTTCATAGCCACCACCGGAAATCTTAAATTTATTTTTACCCACATGAAAAGCACTGTGCCTGAGGCGTGAAGCATCAGACTTGCAGGCCCTAGGGATCATTTGAGCACTTGCATTTAAAAAGCTCGACAGCACTTGCTCTCATTCAAGTCAGGAGGATGGCAACGAAGAAACCAGCTCCTAGATTAATGGAGGGGACTCTCCGCCGTTTACTGAATGTTGTGCAGGAGGCGGGCTACAGTATGCCCCCGGGCAGTCTGAAGCCCTTTAGCAAGGTGATGGATCCCACCTAGGAGATTGTGGCAGATTGGTCATTGCCAGAAGCCTGACCAAGAGGACGGGTGTGCGATGCAGAAAAAAGATGAACGGTCTACACCGATCAGCCAGGGTAAGTGCTCCCTGTCTCTTCTCTACACTCCACCTTTCCGTCACCCCCTGGAATGTCCTCTTGCAGGGCTCCAGCACCCGACCTCCAACCACATCCTCAAACTCCCCAGGCACTCCTTATTAGAACTCCTTCCTGCTTATGTGCAGTGTCCACACATGCCAGGTGTCAACGACCTCTGACCGCCAGGTGACCAGCTCACATTATCCCCATATTTGTTCCTGCAGGGAAAGGTAGTCCACAATCGCCATGAGTGAGAGAAAACTGGTGTTGGGATGCTCACATTGAGGATCCTGACTCTGCATGAGGAGAGAGCCATGGACCTGCCGGGGGGGGGGGGGGGCGGGGGGGGGGGGGGGGGGGGGGGGGAAGCAGGAGCAGGCCTGTGCTGAGAACGAGGTGCGCCTGCGAGAGAAAAGTGAGGAACCACTGCGCAGTCATCCAGATGACCCATCTTAAGTGAGATCTGTGCAGTCCAAACCCTTGACCGGGCCAAGTACTAAAATCATGACCCTTGCCTCACAGCAATGTCAACCAAAGAGCCTGGCCCATCTACCAGTAGTGCCCCACTGCCCACCCTCACCACCACCTCGGAGGAGATCCCGGAGGACGACATTGATGAAGCATCACAGCTATCACCCACACCATCGCAGAGACACATGCGTCGATGGTCAAACTTAAGACGCAGTCCTCTGGGTCACTATCTATGAGCACCACACAGCTTCTGACAGGTGGATGCAGGAGTGCCCCAGGAATCGAACAGTTGGACGCCTGCAGGATCCCAGGTCACAGCTGTGACCCAATCAGGTGCCGTCCTCCGGCCACGTTCGTTCTTCAACTGCTGGAGATGCAAAGGCAGAGCCAAAAATACCAGGAGGGATTGTCAGCGACACTTCTGTGACTACAAGGCCGAATGGGCATGGGTGAAGTTAGGCACAGGTAGTTGGAGGTCATTATCACTTGTAACATCGACACATGTCACTGAATTAAATATAATTATTCTTCACCTCAACGCCTCACATTCCTGAACCCTCCTCCTAGTGACATAGTGCTTTTCCCCATCTGGACACAGTTCTTCTTATTAGCCTTCAATTTCAGGCAGACAGTTAGGCCCACTCATTGTGAATGTTACGTTCAGAGTGACAGGACTCAGGCATGATTCGGTGAACCCTAGGCACTCACCCCTTATTCCCATCTAGAGCTAAGGGACAAATGAATGTATGGCCGACTCTCACTCAGACATGAACTGGGGTCAGTGTGCTGGCAATACTCAGGAGTCAGATCTAAGCAATATCACTATGATTTGTAATCACCCTCCTGCATTGACCAGGCAACAGATACTCAAAGACTTCCCAGCTCCAGCACCCTGATGTGTAAGATCTCTGCAACCTCCATCCCCTAGTCGCAGAGGGGTCGCAGTGGGGTGGGAGGTGGTCGTTACACTATCGGCCAACATGCTGGCCCTCCCCCAATGAAGCAGAAGGCAATCAGGGCTTCCCTAGCCCTCATTCCCTTGCGCCCCCTCGCCCCCACCTGGCCTCCATCCTCTGGATCTTCAGTAGCCTCTTCCTCAATTCCCTTCTGAATGTCCTCCTCATCTGAGGAAACATGTTGCTCATTCTGGTTTTCCTCATGAAGGTTGTCCCTCCGCCACAGTGCCAGGTTATATAGGAAACAGCATGATGCGGGAGAACTTCTGGGGTTGTACTGGAGGGCTCTTCCGGACCTGTCAAGGCAGCAGAAGTGCATCTTGAGGGTGCCGATGCATGCTCCCTCTCCAGTGACACCTGACAGCGAATGAAGCCGCGTAACTTCCTTGACTTTGAGACCATGGGCAGCTGACATGATGGCCAATTAATTTGACGAGTCTCAAACTCAGGAATGTTGAAGGGCACAATTGCTTTGTGCTTCAAGGATAGGCGAAGCTAATAGGCACCATTCTTATTCAGGCTGCATCATTCCAAGATCTCATTGCTGTCATGCCGCTACACTCAAGACTTCTGTACAGCTACCCTAGAGCTTTTGCTCCCCATTCCCAGGCTGGGCACCGTGTTGTCTTCTCCTCCGGGGTCTCATCCACCCAGCCCATTAGGCTTGCTTCCTTGACTCTCAACACACCCACCCTCACCCCATTTGTCCCGCAGCTGCAGCCATCCATGCCACAGACATCAGACTAACACAGCCCTCTAAGAACTTTCAAACAATACAGACAGCAAACTTCAGAACACCCACACCAGCCGCGACCCCCTTTCCAGAAATCCCCTGACCTCCCACACCCGCCTCAAGGACACCCCTCCCCCCTCCCCTCCCCCTCCCTTACCAACCTCCCCCATTCTTCCCCAGCCCCCATCCCCCTCCCCTCTCCCCTCCCCTCCCACCCCCATTCCTCTCCCTCCCCCTGGCTAGCCGAAATTTCTCTGTCAGTTCGTCCAGTGTTGCGATCCTGCCGTCCGTGTATAGGTCCCTGACTGTCAGTGTCCCTCCGTCCTGCCTCCACTTTTTGAAGGTGGCGTCAGTCAGTGCTGGTGTGGCCTCTTTCGGCCTCTTTCGCCTCCTGCACTCCCGGCTCCACCCAACCCCAAATATCGCGAGTCCCCAGCCTGGCTTGACCCTGGATCCCACCACCCTCGACACCGTCCTCGCCACCCCCTTCCAGAACTCCTCCAGTGCCGGGCATGCCCAGAACATATGAGCATGGTTCGCTGGACTCAGCGCCGGCCCTAGGGTTGCTGGCGCCCCGGGCAAGCTGAACTTCGGCGCCCTTGGGTGGGGCGGGGCCAAGAGGGGGGGAGGCCGAGAGGGGGGGCGGGGCCGAGAGGGGGGGCGGGGTCGAGAGGGGGGGGCGAGAGGGGGGGCGGGGCCAAGAGGGGGGGTGGACCCGGGGGGGGGCGGGGGACCCGAAGGGGGGGGGGCGCAGGGGGGGCGGACCCGGGGGGGCGGACCCGGGGGGGGGGGGGGGCAGGGGGGGCGGGGCAGGGGGGGCGGGGGGGCGGACCCGAGGCGGGGGGGGGAGCGGACCGAGGGGGCGGACCGGGGGCGGGGGGCGGGGCGGACAGAGGGGGGGGGGGCCGCCCTGGGGGAGTGCGGCCGCCCTGGGGGAGTGCGGCCACCCTGGAGGAGTGCGGCCACCGCGCATGCGCTGGTTGGCACCGGCCCAACTGTGCATGCGCGGGACCCGAGTCTCTGGCGCCCCCTAGCACATGGTGCCCCGGGCGACTGCCCGAGTTGCCGGTGCCTTGAGCCGGCCCTGGCTGGACTCCCCGAACACCTGACACACCTGTCTTCGCCCCCAAAGAACCTACTCATCCTAGACCTGGACATGTGGGCCCGGTGCAGCACCTTAAATTGGATGAGGCCAAGCCTCGCACATGAAGAGGAGGAGTTCACCCCCTCCAGGGCGTCCGCCCATGTCCCCTCCTCAATCTGCTCCCCCAGCTCCGCCTCCCACTTAGCCTTTAGCTCCTCTACCGACGCCTCCTCCACCTCCAGCATCACCTGGTAGATGTCAGACACCTTCCCATCCAAGACCCACACCCCCAAAAGTACCATATCCCTTACCCCCCGTGGGGGCAGCGAAGGGAATCCCTCCACCTGCCGCCTAGCAAACGCCTTGACCTGAAGGTACCTGAACATATTCCCCGGGGGGGAATCAAACTTCTCCTCCAATTCACCAAGGCTCGCAAATGAAGGCTCAATGAACAGGTCTCCCAACTTCCTAATACCTGCTCTGTGCCACCCCAGGAACCCGCCATCCATGTTCCCTGGGACAAACCGGTGGTTCCCCCGCAGCGGGGCTTCCACCGAGCCCCCCACTTCCCCCCTGTGTCGCCTCCACTGCCCCCAAATTTTGAGGGTAGCCGCCACCACCGGGCTCGTAGTGTACCTCATTGGAGGGAGCGGCAGCGGCGCCGTTACCAGTGCCTTCAGGCTCGTTCCTTCACAGGACGCCATCTCCATCCGTTTCCATGCTGCCCCCTCCCCATCCATTACCCACTTATGTACCATCGAGACGTTAGCCGCCCAGTAGTACCCAGAGAGGTTGGGCAGCGACAGCCCCCCTCTATCCCTGCCCCGCTCCAAAAAGACCCTCCTTACCCTCGGAGTCCCGTGCGCCCAAACAAATCCCAGAATGCTGCTGTTCACCCTCCTAAAAAAGGCCCTCGGAACGAAAATGGGGAGGCACTGAACCAAAAACAAGAACCTCGGGAGCACCGTCATTTTAACGGACTGTACTCTACCCGCCAATGACAACGGCAGCATGTCCCACCGTTTAAATTCCTCCTCCATCTGCTCCACCAACCTAGTAAAATTGAGCTTGTGCAGAGTCCCCCAGCTCCAAGCCACCTGAACCCCAGGAACCTAAAACTCCTCACTGCCCTCTTTGGCGGGAGCCTACCAATCCCCTCCTCCTGATCTCCCGGGTGTACAACAAACAGCTCACTCTTGCCCAGGTTCAATTTATATCCCGAGAAACTCCCGAACTCAGCAAGAATCTCCATCACCACCGGCATTCCCTCCACCGGGTCTGCTATATACAGCAGCAAGTCGTCCGCATACAGCGACACTCGGTGCTCCTCCCCACCGCGCACCAAACCCCTCCACCTCCCCAACTCCCTGAGAGCCACGGCAAGAGGCTCAATTGCCAACGCAAAAAGCAAGGGGAACAGGGGGTACCCCTGCTCATCCCACGGTGGAGCCTGAAGTACTCGGACCTCCTTCCATTTGTCGCTACACTCGCCATCGGGGCCTCATACAGCAACCTCACCCATTTGATAAACCCCACCCCAAACCCAAACCTCTCCAACACCTCCCACAAGTACCCCCACTCAACCCTGTCAAAGGCCTTCTCCGCATCCAATGACACCACAATCTCCGCCTCTCCTTCTGCTGCCGGCATCATTATCACATTTAGCAGCCTTCACACGTTAGTGTTCAGCTGCCTCCCCTTCACAAAACCCGTCTGATCCTCATGTATCACCCCCGGCACTCAGTCCTCTATTCTAGTGACCAAGATCTTTGCCAGCAACTCGGCGTCTACATTCAGCAGTGAAATTGGCCTGTATGATCCGCACTGCAAGGGGTCCTTATCACGCTTCAGGATCAGGGAAATCAGCGCCCGAGACATCGTCGGGGGCAATACATCCCCCTCCCATGCCTCGTTAAAGGTCCTGACCAACAGGAGGCCCAGCAGGTCCGCTTATTTCTTATAGAATTCAACCGGGAACCCATCCGGTCCTGGCGCCTTCCCCGACTGCATGTGACCAATCCCACTGACCAGCTCCTCCAACTCGATCGGCGCCCCCAGTCCCTCCACCTGCTCCTCCTGCACCCTTGGAAATCGCAGCCTGTCCAAAAGACTCTCCATTCCCCTCCCCCTCCCACCGCCGGCGGCTCCGACCGGTACAGTTCCCTGTAAAAGTCCCTAAAGACCTCATTGACCTCTGCCCCCTGCCGCACCACATTCCCACCCCTATCCTTCACTCCACCAATCTCCCTAGCCGCGTCCTGCTTATGAAGCTGATGCGCCAGCATCCTGCTCGCCTTCTCTCCATACTCATAGACCGCTCCCTGCGCCTTCCTCCACTGTGTCTCCGCCTTTCTGGTGGTCAATGAATCAAACTTGGCCTGCAAGCTCCCCCAGCAATCCCTCCTCCGGGGCCTCCGTGTACCTCCTATCCACACTCAACAGCTCCCCCACCAGTCTCTCCCTCTACCTCCTCTCCCCCCTCTCCCTATGGGCTCGGGTGGAGATCAGCTCCCCCCTAATTACTGCCTTCAGAGCCTCCCACACCATCCCCACCTGGACCTCCGCAGTATCATTGACCTCGAGGTACCTCTCGATACATCCCCGAACCCTCCTACACACCTCCTCATCAGCCAACAACCCCACGTCCAGACGCCAAAGCGGGTGCTGGTCCCGCACCTCCCCCATCTCCAGATCCACCCAATGTGGAGCATGGTCCGAAATCGCAATAACCGAATACTCGGCCTCCTCCACCCTCGGGACCAGTCCCCTGCTCAAAACAAAGAAATCAATGCGGGAATAAACCCTGTGCACATGGGAGAAAAAAAGAGTACTCCCGAGCCCTCGGCCTCCCGAACCTCCAGGGATCCACTCCTCCCATCTGGTCCATAAACCCCCTCAACACCTTGGCCGCCACCGGTCTCCTGCCTGTCCTTGAACTAGAACGATCCAGTAGGGGATCCAGCACCGTATTGAAGTCCCCCCCCCCATGATCAAGCCCCCCACCTCCAGGCCAGGAATGCGGCCCAACATACGCCTCATGAAACCAGCATCATCCCAATTTGGGGAGTACACATTTACCAACACCACCCTCCCCCCTGCAGCTTACCGCTCACCATCACATATCTGCCGCCACTATCAGCCACAACCTCAGACGCCTCAAACGCCACCCTCTTCCCCACCAGGATCGCCACCCCCCCCGGTTAGAACATAGAACATAGAACAGTACAGCACAGAACAGGCCCTTCGGCCCTCGATGTTGTGCCGAGCAATGATCACCCTACTCAAACCCACGTATCCACCCTATACCCGTAACCCAACAACCCCACCTCCCCCCCTTAACCTTACTTTTTAGGACACTACGGGCAATTTAGCATGGCCAATCCACCTAACCCGCACATCTTTGGATTGTGGGAGGAAACCGGTGCACCCAGAGGAAACCCACACACACGGGGAGGACGTGCAGACTCTGCACAGACAGTGACCCAGCCGGGAACCGAACCTGGGACCCTGGAGCTGTGAAGCATTTATGCTAACCACCATGCTACCGTGCTGCCCGAGTCCGAGCCCGAGCCTGAGTTGGTTGTTTGCTGGTTCTTCGAGTCCAGCCCTGAATGGAAAACCTGCCCCACCCACCCCTTCCTCAGACAGACCTGATCCTCCACCTTCAGGTGGGTCTCCTGGTGCATGGCCAAGTCCGCCTTCAGCCCCTTCAGATGTGAACACAACCGGGCCCGCTTAACCGGCCAATTCAGCCCCCTCACGTTCCACGTAATCAGCCGGATCAGGGGGCACCCCGCCCCCCTCCTCCGTTGACTAGCCATAGCCCATCGACTGCTCGCCCCTGGCCAGCACCCATTCGGCACGTTTCCCACGGCGATAGAACCTCACCCCGACCCTCCCGAGCCGCACCAACTCCTCCCTGGCCAATCCAGCAGCAACCCGGTATCCCCCCCCGCCCTCCCCCCCAGGCTTGGACCCCTCCTAGCCGCGACGCTCCCTCCACAGTACTCCCGTGAGCCAGCTGACTTCTGCTGACCCCGGCAGCTCCTGCCCTAACTCCGACCCCTCCCGATATGAGGTCCCCCCCTCCTCCCCTGCATCAGCTCCTTGGCACCACTTCAGCGCGGGAAACCCGGTCTAATAACCACGCCCCTCGCCACCAGCTCCACCCCCCTCGTCCCGCAGTGCAGGAAACCATAGAAAAGCCCGCGCTTTCACACTGCCCCACACCACCAACGCAGCTCCTAAACAGCAGTCCCAACCCATCCACCAACAAAGACACAGATCAACCACAAACCCCAATACCCCCCTTAAAACACAAAACCATAACCCACATCATCCGAAAGCGAGAGAAAAAACAGAAACAAACAGAATAACCAGCAACAGCATAAACAGTGATACAGAAATAGAAAAACTCCCACAGCCCCCAATCTCTAGTTCGAGTCCAGCTTTTCAGCCTGCACAAAGGCCCACGCTTCCTCCGGGGACTCAAAGTAGTGATGCCGGTCCTTGTAGGTGACCCACAGGCGCGCAGGCGGCAGCATGCTGAATTTCACCTGCTTTCCATGGAGCACCGCCTTCGTCCGGTTAAACCCAGCTCTCCGCTTGGCCACCTCCGCACTCCAGTCCTGGTAGATACGCACTACCGAATTCTCCCACTTGCTACTCCTCACCTTCTTGGCCCATCGGAGAACACACTCCCGGTCACTGAACCGATGGAACCGCACCAGCACCGCCCGCGGGGGTTCATTCGCCTTAGGCCGCCTGGCCAGTACTCTGTGGGCCCCCTCCAGCTCCAGGGGCAGATGGAAGGATCCTGCCCCCACCAGCAAGTTCAGCATCACGGCCACATAGGCCAGCAGGCCCGACCCCTCCAGCCCCTCCTTGAGGCCCAGGATCCGCAGGTTCTTCCTCCGTGACCGAAGCTCCATCTCCTCGAACCGATCTTGCCACTTTTTATGGAGCGCCTCGTGTATATCCACCTTCCCCATGAGGTCCGAAACCTCCTCCTCGCGCTCAGAGGCCTGCTGCTGCAACTCAAGTATCGCTGCACCCTGGGTTGTCTGGGTCTCCAGCAGCTTACTAGTCGTCACCTTCAGGGATTCCAACAACTCCCCTTTCAGCTCCGTAAAATAGCGCAGAAGGGCCGCCTGCTGCTCCTCAGCCCACTGCCTCCACTCCTCAGGGGCTCCACCGGCCGCCATTTTGTCCACCTTCCCCGCTTTTCCAGGGGAGCTGATGCCGTTTTTCTCCTCACCCCACTCCGAGTCCCCACCATAAATCCCGGGGGGCTTTGCTCCAGACCCTTTTATCCACCGGGAATCGTTGAATCGATGCCGTTTGGGGCCCTTCAAAGAGCCCACAAGTCCTATTAAAGCCGGAGCTGCCGAACGTGCGGCTTAGCTCCGCATAGCCGCAACCGGAAGTCCCCTCTCTTCCCTTCCTATCCGCTATTGGCCTCTAAGAAGTCTTCGAACAGGCTGATGAATAGCTCCCACACTTTGTGAAAGAATTTGTCCGACACTCGGATGGTGTATTTCATCTTCTCCAGATGGAGCTATCCGGCAGGTCTGCCAGACAGTTTCCAGTCTCGAAGAAGGCTATCCAGAACCCGACAAGTCTGGGGCCAGCCCAGAACATGTGGGCGTGTTTGGCAGGGCCTCCCTGGCACCGTTCACACTTGTCTCCACCTCCGGGAAGAACCTGTTCATTTGGGTTCTAGTTAGGTGAGCTCTGTGCACCACATTGAACTGCATGAAGTTTAGCTTTGTGCAGGAGGAGGTGGAGTTTGCCTTGCTCAGTGCTTTGCTCCAGAGTCCCCACCCTACCTTCATCCCTAGTCCGTCCTCCCTTTCTGTCTTGCTCCGTCTAGTGGTGTCCTCGCCCTTCCTAACAGTCGTCTGTAAATGTCCCCACAGTTCCCCTTCTCCATACCCTCCGCCTCCAGCAGTTCCTCCGGCATTGTGACTCTCGGGGCCCAAGAGTACTTCGTCGTCGCCTTGCAGAAAAAGTTTTTGATTTGTAAATGTTGGAGCTCCTGTCCGTTCAGTAGCTCCAGTATCTCTGTCAGCTCGTCTACGGTTACAGGTCTCTCCCCCATGTTGAAGTCCCTAATCGTTAGCACCCCCCGTCCTGTCTCAATTTCTTAAAAGTGGCATCTAGCATGGCTGGTTATAATTTGCAGTTACCGCAGATGGGGGCCATGGTGGACTCCATGGTTAAGCCGAAGTGTTGTCTCATCTAGTTCCAAGTTTTTAACCTAGCCACCGCCACTGGGCAGTTTGCCGGGGGGGCGGGGGGGGGGGTGGGGAATGGAAGCGCTGTCATGGCGAGGGCTCGGGGGGGTGAGGGTCATTCCTGTATAGGAGACTCCTCCATTTTCACCAATTCCTTGTTTGGCTCTCTTACCCATCCCCTCACTCTCTCAGCTGTGGCTGCCCAGTGTTAGTATTGCAGGTCCAGAAGGTCGAGGCCGCTCATGTGTCTTCTCCTCTGCTGTGTTGTCTTGGGAATTCTTGGATTCCCCCCCCCCCCCCCCCCCCCCCCCAAACAGCCTTGGGGATGAAAATCAATATGGATCTAAACATGAAAAGGAACCTTGGCAGTACATTAATCTTGATTGATTGCACCTCCCTGCCGCAGGTCCTTTTTAACTTCCTCCGGTAGACTGGTCAAATTCCACTTATGGATCCATGTCCAGTTGTGGGCGTTCTGAATCCCCAGGTAGCGGGATTTGTTTTGGGCTAGTTTGAATGGTAGACTGTCCAGTTCTGTCCCTCCCCCGTTCGGGTTCACTGCGAATGCCTCACTCATGCTCAGGTTGCATTTGTAGCCCGAGAAGGCCCCAAAATTTCCAGGAGCCTCATGATTTCCTTCAAGCCATTCTGCGGGCCTGAGATTTAGAGGAGCAGGCCATACACATAGAGTGAGTCTGTGCTCTCTTTCTCTTCTTTGGATACCATTTCAGCCTTATGCATCTCGCAGAGCGATCGGCGAGGGTTCGATTGCCAGGGCGAACAGGAGCGGAGACCATGGGCATGCCTCCCTGGTGCCTCTGTGCAACTGGAAATATTCAGAGCTGGTGGTGTTGGTCCGAACGCTTTCCTTGGGAGCGTTGAACAGGAGTTTCACCCATGAGGTGACCCCGTCCCTCACCCAAATTGCTCCAGTACATCTATGAGATACTTCCATTCGACTCTGTCGAAGGCCTTTTCTGCATCCAGGGAGACGATCACCTCTGGTGTTCTCTCCCCGGATGGGGTTAATTTCAAATTCAGTAGCCGTCTGATGTTCGCAGTTAGCTGTCTACCCTTGATAAAGCCTGTCTGGTCCTCTGCAACCACTTCTGGTACACAGTCTTCCAGTCTCTTGGCCTGAACTTTCACGAGTATTTTCGCATCTACGTTAAGCAGTGAAATGGCTCTATATGATCTGCATTCCATCAGGTCTTTGTCTTTCTTGGATAGCGGTGATATGGTGGCCTGTGTTAGCGTAGGAGGCAGGGAGCCTCTTGCTAGCGAGTCTGCGAACATCTCCCGTAGGTGTGGGGTCAGAGCTGATGCGATTTTTTATAGAGGTCTGCTGGGGACCCATCAGATTCCCCGTCTGCATGGAGCTGATAATCGCCATGGCCTCACCCAGTCTTATTGGTGCTTCCAGCTCACTCCCCCTATCGTGCCCCACGACACATGTCCAGTCCATCGAGGAACCATTTCATCCCTGGGTTCCCGCCTGGACCTCAGAGGTATACAGCCCCCGGGGGAAGACCTCAAATGCTTGGTTGATCTTTTTTGGTTAAGCTACCAGTCCGCCTCTGCTATCCTTTACCTCGGCTATCTCCGTCGTGGCTGCCTGCTTTCTCAGCTGATGAATCATCAGGCGGCCAGCCTTCTCTCTGTGTTCATAAAAGTTCCCCCGTGTTTGGCAGAGTGGGTGCACTGCCTTCCTAGTGGATGGCAGGTTAAAATCCATTTGTAATTTTTTCCTCTCCACCTGAAGCTCTATGCTCGGGGCCTCGGAGCGCCTTCTGTCGACCTCCAGGATGGAGTTGATCAGTAGTTGTCCAGCCGCCCTCTCTACCCTATCTCTACGGGCCTTGTAGGCTATAATCTCTCCCATAATCACTGCCTTCAGTCCCTCTCAGAACGTGGAAGGTGAAACTTCCCGATTCTGGTTATTAGTGATGTGCTCGCCTATGGCCTGTGATGTTTTCTGGCAGAAGACCTTGTCAGCCAAGAGGTTTGTGTCCAACTTCCATGCGGGTCATTGGGCATGGCCCATCTCCAACCTCATACCAATGTAATGTGGAGTTTGGTCAGAGATGACTATCATGGAGTTTTCCGTTCTTACTATGTCTGAAAGCACCAATTTCCCCACTGCAAAGAAGTCAAAATAACATAAGAACATAAGAACTAGGAGCAGGAGTAGGCCATCTGGCCCCTCGAGCCTGCTCCGCCATTCAATGAGATCATGGCTGATCTTTTGTGGACTCAGCTCCACTTTCCGGCCCGAACACCATAACCCTTAACCCCTTTTTTCTTCAAAAAACTATCTATCTTTACCTTAAAAAGATGTAATGAAGGAGCCTCAACTGCTTCACTGGGCAAGGAATTCCATAGATTCACAACCCTTTGGGTGAAGAAGTTCCTCCTAAACTCAGTCCTAAATCTACTTCCCCTTATTTTGAGGCTATGCCCCCTAGTTCTGCTTTCACCCGCCAGTGGAAACAACCTGCCCGCATCAAACCTCTCTATTCCCTTCATAATTTTAAATGTTTCTATAAGATCCCCCCTCATCCTTCTAAATTCCAATGAGTACAGTCCCAGTCTACTCAACCTCTCCTCATAATCCAACCCCTTCAGCTCTGGGATTAACCTAGTGAATCTCCTCTGCACACCCTCCAGTGCCAGTACGTCCTTTCTCAAGTAAGTAATATGGGTGTACACCTTGAGCACTGGCAAAAGGAACAAGAATTCCTTCTCACCAGGGTGCAGGAACTGGATCTACTGCCCCCATCTGCTCCATGAATGCCTCCAATTTCCCAGCCATGTCTGTCTTGTTCCCTATTGTGGGGTTTTATCAGTCTGTCAATGGGTTCTGTACACAGTTAAAATCCTCTCCCATGATCAGTCGGTCTGTGTCGATGTGGGGGATCTCCGCCATGGTCTTCTTCATAAAATTTCTGTCGTCCCAGTGGGCGAGTACAAGTTTACCAGGACTACCGGTGCACCGTCCAGCACACTGCTGATCATGATGTACTGTCCCCCTGAGTCTGTAACCGTCCTCTTAATAATCAGTGTGGCTATCCCCCTAGCCCACATCCCGTAACACGAATGGTACGTCTGTCCCACCCAGTACTTCCTTACCCACAGTTGGTCTTTCTCCCACAGGTGCGTCTCTTGGAGGAAGACTATGTCGGCTATCAAACTTCTCAAATGGGTGAATACTCTGGATCTTTGCACTGGGCCATGACTATCGGGTTTGGGAGGGGGGGGGGGGGGGTTCTATCCACTACTTCCTATGTGATCAACCGTACTTACCTGGTGCACATGCCCCTGCATTCCAGGTTTTCCCTTTGTTCGGGGGCTGTCCAAAATGACCGTGTTTGCCGTTTTCACCATAAGGCTGAGCCACAGCACTCCCTTTGTCCAGGGGGCACACAACATGGCTGTCAACTGATCTTTTGTGGACCCAGCTCCACTTTCCGTGTGTACGCCATGTGGGTGAGCCTCTGCACACCGGGATTTCCCTTTGTTTAGGGACTCTCCAAGTGGCTGCTTGCAGAACCATCTTGTTCCTTCAACCTGCACCTTACCTGTTGAAGCCAATCTGAGACCCATCCTTTTCTTTTCCTTGTGTCCTCCTAGTGTTACCTCTTCCCCTCTCTATCCCACCTGCTTCCCCCTCCCCCATTATTGCTCCCTCCCCAGATCCCCCCTTACATACCCCCTCCTGCCAGATGCTCCTTCCCTGCCGGGAGGTGCTCCGCAGCCCCTCTTGCTTTCACACTTGCTGCGCTAGCTTACCCCGCTAGTATGGTGGCCCTCCTACCCGGGTTGATCTTACCCCTTTCCCATGTCCACTAAATATCTGGTCTTCCTGTCTCTGCCTCACCCTCTCTCGAGTTCCGCTGCCCTTGCCCTTCCCTGTGGTCTGATCTTTCTGATCAAAGCGAGGCGGTAGGGTCCCATGCAAATATAGTATGTGTCCATCATAGTTCTCTTTTCTCCCCTCTTTCCTCCTCTGCTTCATCCTCAGCATTGCCTTGCCTGCCCCTTATCCAGGCCGCTCGTCTGAACAAACTCATCCGCCTCTGCCATGGTGTTGAAATAATGTCCTTATTTTGGCACGTGACCCAGAGCCTGGCTGGGATCAGCATTCCAAATCTCACTCCGCTCCTCCACAGGGCCGATTTTGCCTGGTTGGACTCGGCCCTGCGCTTTGCCAGGTCTGCCCCAGTCCTGGTAGACCTGGATTCTATGACCTTCCCAGCTGCTCGCCTTTGTCTGCCTTGCCCACTGTAAAGATCCTCTCACAATCCTGGTAACGATGCAGTTTCTCAATTATCAGCCTTGGTTGTTCCCCCGCTTTGGGCTTCGGTCAGAGTTATCTGTGTGCTTTGTCGATCTCCAGCGGGTTGGGGAAGTTGACCCTCCTGACTAGGTTGCCCAGCATTTGGGCCACATAGTCCGTCGGGTCCCTGCTCTCGATTCCTTCTGGCAGGCTCATGATTTGGATATTCCAGCCCATTTGGTCTATGTTTACTTTATCGAGGCCTATTCTCCTGGTCATCGACTTTCCTCTTCAAGCTACAGATTGTGTTGCCGCCAACCTTCTGATCTGGACCTCCAGAGCGAAAATCCTGCCGTTCTGGTCGGTCAACGCCTTTTGCAGCTCGAGGATCATCTTCCCCTTTGACTCCACCTTCTTCCCCAGTCCACCGATCACCACCTGCATGGCGACCAACGCCTCCATTACTGCCACCTTGACCGTCACCTGGATTTCCACTTTTATTGCCTCTCTCATCGCAGTCAGTTCCTTTGTCAGGAATGTCTTCCATCCATCTCCAGGTTGTTGGGCGGAGACGAGGGGGGGAGGCATTGGTCGGACCGTTGGTCTCTCTGGGGTGGCCGGGGTCCCCACATCGACCTGTCCACCCACTGCTTGTGGCCTTTCCCTCCGCTTCTGCCGTCTCTGTGGCCTCTCCAACTCCAGTTTGCTGGCATGATGATTCTGCCCTTTCCCTTTCTTAGCTGTGGGTGAGGTGCGACCGCATCTTTGGGCTAATTTCAACTAAAAGTGCCTATTTGGCCATGTTCTGGAGCGGAGCCACCTGATGTCTGTCTGCTCAGCACATCACCATCACCAGAAGTCACTTGATAAACAGAGTTAATGAAAACTTGAACAACTGTATTATTCTTTGGCTGCAATCCTACAAATATCACATATCTCTGAAATAGAGTATTAAAAATGACCATTTGTTTTGTTTTTAGAATATTCCCTCCTGTCCATGACACCAGTACAACAGACCTTGCTGCAAATTTGGAAATATTAAAACAAGAAAGATCTGAATTTAAATAGTACCTTCCACAACCTCCAGACATCCCAAAGTGCTTTGCAGCCAATGTGTTTCGATGTGTCGTAATAGTTGCAATGTCAGAAACACAGCAGACAAATTGAGCTTCCACAAACAGCCATATGAGAAAAAGAATAGAGGAACAAAGGAACAGAAGTAGGCAATTCAACCCCTCGAGCCTGCTCCAACGTTCAATCAGATCATTGCTGACCTCTTCCTGGTTTCAAATCTACCTCCCTACCTGTTCCTCATATCCCTTTAACCCACTTTTAAAATCAAAAATATATCTATCTCCTTGAAACCAATTAATGATTCAGACTCCACCGCACTATGGGGCAGTGAGTTCCACAATTTCACCACCCTCTGTGAGAAGTAGTTCCTCCTCATCTTAGTTTTAAATCTACTGCCTCCCAACCTATATCTGTGACCACTCGTTCTAGATTGCTCCACAAGAGGGAACATTTGGTCTACATTTACTTTATTAATCCCTCTTAGTATTTTATATACCTCGATCAGAACCCATCTCATTCTTCTAAATCCCAGCGAGTATAAGCCCAAACTGTTTAATCTCTCCTCATACGTCAACCCTTTCATTCCCAAAATCAATTTGGTGAAACTCCTCCGAACTGCTTCCAATGCCACCACAGCCTTCCTCAAATAAGGAGACCAAAACTGGACACAATACTCTAGATATGGGGTGCTCTTCTCCGGAAATTGGCGGGGTGGGTCAAAACGGTGCAGTGGAGTGGCGAGAACAACTCCGGCATTGGGCCGCCCCAAAGGTGCGGAATCCTCCGCACCTTCAGGGGCTGGGCCGGCGCCGGAGCAGTTTGCGCCCCGCTGGCCGGCGTGGAAGGCCTTTGGCGCTGCGCCAGCCAGGGCTGGAGAGACTACGCCGGCCAGCGGGGGTCCGCGCATGCGCAAGAGCGTCAGCGTCTGCTGACACCATCCCCGCGCATGCGCGAGGGCGTGTTCGCCTTCGCGCCGGCCATTGTGGAGGCTTACACGGCCGGCGCTTAGGAAAAGTGTGCCCCCACAGCACAGGCCCGCCCGTGGATCGGTAGGCCCCGATCGAGGGCCAGGCCACCGTGGGGGCACCCCCCCGGGGCCAGATTGCCCCCCCCCCCCCCCGAGAGGACTCTGGAGCCTGCCTGCGCTGCCAGGTCCCGGAGGTAAGGGATTAACTCCAATTTACGTTGGCGGGACCGGCATAGAATGGGTGGGATTTCGGCCCATCGCGGGCCGGAGAAACGTCGGCAGGGGTCGGAGAATCCCGCCCATGGTCTCACCAACACCCTATACAATTAAAACAACACTTCTGTACTCTTTTATACTTCTAAACACTTTTATACGTCAGTCCTTTTGCAATAAACGCTAACATTCCATTTGCTTTTTATATGGGCAGCAGGGTAGCATGGTGGTTAGCATAAATGCTTCACAGCTCCAGGGTCCCAGGTTCGATTCCCGGCTGGGTCACTGTCTGTGTGGAGTCTGCACGTCTTCCCCCTGTTTGCGTGGGTTTCCTCCGGGTGCTCCGGTTTCCTCCCACAGTCCAAAGATGTGCAGGTTAGGTGGATTGGCCATGATAAATTGCCCGTAGTGTCCTAATAAAAAAAGTAAGGTTAAGGGGGGGTTGTTGGGTTACGGGTATAGGGTGGATACGTGGGTTTGAGTAGGGTGATCATGGCTCGGCACAACATGAAGGGCCTGTACTGTTCTATATTGCCTTTATGCTGTACCTGCATTCAAACTTTCTGTGTTTCATGAACAAAGACACCCAGATCCCCCTGCCCAGACGCATTTTGAATCTGCTTTCCATTTAGATAATAATTTGCCTTTCTATTTTATCGGCCAAAATGGATAACCTCACACTTATCAACATTAAACTCCAACTGCCCAATTTTGGCCCAATCTCCCAGCCTATCTATATTCGTCTGTAAAATCTTTATCTTCTCTTCATTACCTGCTTTGCCACCTATTTTAGTATCATCCACAAATGTTGCTATGTTACACTCTGTCTTTGCTTGCAGATCATTTATATAGATTATAAATAGTTGAGGTCCGAGGACTGACCCCTGCGGCACCCTGCTGGTTACATTTTGTCAGCTAGAGAAGGAACCATTTAACCTGACCCTCTGCTTCCTGTCAGTCAGCCAATCCTCAATCCAATCCAATACTCTACCCCAATCCCCTGCGATCTCACCTTCTGGATCAGTCTTTTATGCGGCAACTTGTCAAATGCCTTCTGGAAGTCTAGATATATCCCATCCACAGGTTCCCCATTATCCACCTTGCTGGTTACATCCTCAAAGAACTCAAGCAAGTTTGTAAAGCAAGGTTTACCATTCACAAAACCATGCTGACAATGGTGGATTGAGCTTTGTTTTTACAAATGTTTAGTCATCTCCTCCTTAATGATTGATTCCAGCCCAGCAACCTTCCCACCACAGAGGTCAAGCTAACCGGTCTATAGTTTCCTACTTTTTGCCTCTCTCCCTTTTTGATTAGGAGCATCATTTTATCGTGTTTCCCATCCACTGGAACTCTTCCAGAATCCAAGGAATTCTGAAACATCATAACCAATGCACCCACAATCTGTGCTGCCACCTCACCTAATACCCTAAGGTGCAGGCCATCAGGTCCCGGAGACTTATCTACCATTAATCCCATTAGTGTATTCAATATTATCCTCTACCGTGAAGACAGAGGCAAAATATTGGTTCAGTGCCTCTGCCATCTCTGGGTTCCCCATTATGGCCTCACCAGTATCGTTCTAAAAAGGACCAACATTTGGCAATGTGCTTCCTCTTTTTATAATTATAGAAGCTTTTGGTATCAGTGTTGCTAAACCTTAAAGTTCTCCCATCCTCCAGCTTACCACTGTACAGTCCTGACATGGTGCTATCTTCATGCTGACTTCTACCAGACTCACTGTTACACTCTATTACTGCCATGTGTCAGCCTCAACATGATGATGTGGGCGGCACTGTTTCACACTCCCACATTAACCCTTACAGTCCCTCACACACTAATATTATAACCTCCACCATCACAACACCTGTCTCAGGCCCAATCTTGCAGCTGTCTCCCTCAGGACTGGGCAGTTTTCTCAGTAGTGGTACTACTGAGTCACCTCTGAATAATGGACATTGATGTCCTCCCACCCAGAGGAGCTGTCAATCATAGCAAGAGTGTTTATAAACATTATGGTTGGTATAAAATCGGGTACTTAAGAAGCATTCAAGCATGAAGGGAAAGATAGATAAACAATCCACCAAGCCCCTGTCTCTGGATTAATAAAACTGTCAACCATTGGCTGGTGAAATGCATTGCTGTGTGAAATTGAATGGGAACTTTGTATTTCAAAGGCTGTCAAGGGATTTGAAGCCCTTTGAAGTGTACTTGGCTTTCAAGGAAGCCTCTGACACTTGTAACAGCTGCTGCTTTAAACACTTTAGTCATAGGCAGCAGATGTTAATGAAGGGTAAGAGAAAATGCAGTGAGCTTTCCTAATACTGCCTGGGCTGCTCTTCAGCTTACAAGCAGGGGTGACCGATGGGGGTTTCTGATGTGCGGTTTCTGATGTGGGTCTCTGACTGAACGCTCTGTTGGCACCCTCTGATGCGGGTATATGAAGCGAGGTCCAAATATGTCCCTAATGCGGGTGACTGATGGGGAGGTCTGATGGGGATGGTTGGTGAGGGAAGGGTTCAGGTCACCCTCAAGCCTACTGTGGGAAGGGGGGATGACCCATTACTCCTGTGGGGGAGGTGGATTTGTATTGTGGGGCAAGGGAGCATTGCGGGGGGTTTTGCAGTTATGCACTGACACCCTCGACCCACCTTGGGGTCCACAGCTCCAGGACCACGTTTGGGGAAACTAGCACCAAAGTCCCCCCAGTGGATTTTCTGCTTTGGGAGATCAGTGCATAACAGGAAGGGTTGAATTAACGGGTTGAATCGGGCTTCCAACCCGTTAATTATATTGCCATTATATACACCCTCGTGGGGCGGCTGGTGCACTGAGGCCACCCGTGGGGTGCGGATGGGAGCATCACAACCCACCAAATCTTTATTCTGGGCGATGCTCCATTCCCGATGGCGGCATTGGGCAAGGGCAATGGAGAATCTACCCCTTAGTTTATAATTTAGCTCAGTTGCATCACATGACGAGGAATGCACTTTATTTCAGCTGAGTGAAACTATATCCTTATTTGGTAATAAGTACCAAATGTGTTGTCTGGGAAATGTTTGGTTTGTCATGGTTGGCTCAAACAGGCTTTCAATTATTTTCATGTATTAAAGTGCCCCTTATTATGTGTAAAACCTATATGTGGCGACTGCATAAAATGTGTCCTTTATAAACAATGGCCTTCACCTTTAACTTTCCCAGAACACAGTTTTTTACATTAAGAGATAAGATAAAGAATCTGGAGGCACCCTTATATGTGACTCCCATAGATTTTCATATTAAAAGTCACAAATTGGTTACATGCCAGAATTTCTAATGGTGCTTGAAGCGAAGCAGAGGAGTACTAAAACAGAAAATGCATCCTCGTTCTTGCCTGAAGTCCCTAAAGTAATCAATTTTTAAAAAAAATCCACGGGCATTCAGTTTATATGTTTTACTCAAAACTACCCCTCTGAAAGGCTGGCACGATCCTGGGGATAATTTTAATCTTATTTCAAATCTTTTAATTAAAAAAAAAACTTTGGTGCCAGGGGAAGCAGCAATTAATCTCAATTCAATAATATTTGTCACCACCCCAATTCCCTTCAGAGTAGAGTTCAAGCGCTGCCATTGGCCAGATGGTTGGTCCAAAATTGGTTACTGCAATTGGTCAAGATCCCTGTTAATGTCACAAGGAGATGGGGCTTGAAGACCAACGGCCAATGATCCTTAGGCTCTCAATTTGGATGTGGGTTGCAAGAACAGTCCAAAATTATAATGTATCCTTTAGCTCAAATATTTTCTTTTCTTGTCCAAAGCAAACTTGGCAGCACTAATTAGCTCACAGTTCAAGCCTTGTTTTTCAGGCACGCAGGACCTAACGGCCAATAAAGGCTTTAGTCATGAGTTCTGACATCAATAAATAAATGAACACTTATGTAATTAAATCAGCAGACACCATGAACATATGTAACTAAATCAGCAGACACCATGAACATGTAACTAAATCAGCAGACACCATGAGACCAAACGGAGAGTGACAAGATGTTCATTTTGATAAATAAGTAAGATGTCCTGTTAGAAATGAAAATCATTCAAATCAAAAGCAGATCTAAATGCCAAACACTTCAAATCAGAAAATTTCACAAATTAACTCAAAAAGCCCAATCCAAGGGACAGTAAGTTGCAAGTTCTATTATTCTACTAGTTATTGTAATGGCTCCAACAGTGGAAATGCTTTACTCTGCCCACGTGCTAAACTCTGGAATTCCCTCTCTAAACCTCTCTAC
Organism: Scyliorhinus canicula; assembly: GCF_902713615.1. Lineage (NCBI taxonomy): Eukaryota > Metazoa > Chordata > Chondrichthyes > Carcharhiniformes > Scyliorhinidae > Scyliorhinus > Scyliorhinus canicula. Next base: position 160,544,802 of record NC_052152.1, read on the forward strand.
CTTTTCATCCCTCCTTCTTCTTTAATAGCTACTTTTTTAACCAAGTTACTGTTCTAATATCTCCTCACGTGGCTCAATGTCAAATTTTGTGTGATAAATGCTGTTGTTGAAGTGGCTTGGTCTGTTTTGCAACATTAAAGGCGCAATATAGTTGCAACTCGTTGTTATTCATCTGTAGAAATGTTTGAAATGATGCTGCTATGGCCTTGTTGGTGTTGACAGTATTTGTAAAAAGTTGCAAATGTAGTTTCAGTCTAAGGATATAAAAGGTAGAATTTTTAAATCTTTTACTGAAAGGCGTTTCGTCCCTCATAGTAAAGCTTGCTTTAAAATTTCATACATGACTACTATTTTCACACTTTGGTCCTTACAATATACCTCAGCATCTCAAAGGAGAACTGAGTTTGGGGGGAAATAAGTCCTTTTTGCATGTTCTTCTCAAAGGGTGAGTGCGATATATAACTGGAAGCAACTTGGATTAACTCAAAAATGTCTTTGGCATTTAACGTCTTTTCTGTGTCTGAGAAGCCGTGCGCTGTTTATAGTGTACGTTCTCCACTGACCCGAATGTAATCATTTGGACCATTTCAGTCAGCGTGCAAAGGATGCGTTTTAAATATATATGGCCTTATGTGCAATCCTTTCAGCAATGAGTCAGCCCCCGGCCTGAGGTGTCGCCCCAGTCTGAAAATAGCTGGCACCTGCAATTCGGTGCAGTGGCGATATTGCTGACCAACCCATCCCGTTTGAGCGCCTGTGCGCTCTAACACTCCAGTGGCAAACTCACCACCACAATTGTCCTGGAAAATAATTTGATCGTGCTGCAGTGAATGTTTAGCTCACTGAGATCAGGATCAGCACCACTCTTTGTGGTGATTGCACATCCAGCGCTCAAAACAGAACACAGTGCGAAGTCTGGTTAAACTTGTTTAAATGTCTTTGAAGAACAGTGAAGGTGCATAAAACATATGTAGGACTGTGGTGAATGTGATTCACACCGGATTATAATCTGTATATACATGTGTCTATATTGTAAGTGCAGGTGCACTACCTGACCACCAGGGGGAGTAGCTCTGGGAATGCTCGAGAATTGTACTGGGCTTCTCCCTTGGCTCCGCCCAGGACTCCCCCTCGCTGGAGCTGCTGTATAAAGATCAGTGCCACATGGTCAGCCGGCCAGTTCACCGAAAGTTCAATGGCTAGCAGGCTGGCTCTGTTGTGAGTATATTAAAACCGCTATTCTAATCCTACAAGCACGTGTCCGTAGAATTGTTGGTTCCAACAAGGACGTGATTCGCCGGAAAAATATTGAAATGTGATAGCGAGTGGCAATTGTCGCGAGGGCACCAATGCAATCACGGGCTTCTCACCACAAATGAAGAATCGGCAGCTGATTCACCAAGGCCGCACTTTCAGGTCCCCGCTAACAAGGTCGAGCAGCACTTAAGACCAGCCTGAAGATTTGGGGACACTGACCTGGGGAGCCTCTTAGAACCATGGAGGCCAGGAGGCATGTCTTGATCCGCCGGGGGTGAGCCACAAGGCAGCCAGTGCTGCCTGGGACGAGGTAGCGGCAGCTGTCAGCTCAGGGAGTGTGACCAGGAGGACTGGCCTCCAGTGCCGAAAAAAGGTCAACGACCTACAACGTGCAGCACGAGTGAATAGACTCCAACGCTCCCTCCCGCACCCGAGGTCTGTCTGGCCCCACTGGAGCATCTACTCCCCAACTCCCCATGTGACCCTCAACCCCCCCTCCACCCCTCTACCCCTTCAATCCCCTCCCCCCAACCGCTCCTTCACACCCCCCTTCAGGTGGAGGCAGGAAACCCCAGGCGAGACAACAGTTGGAGGTTTGCTGGATCCCAGGACCCAGCTGGGTCCCAGCCTGATGCTGAGCTCGTGATACAGAGTTGCCTGGAGCTGAGGAGATGATAAGGAGCAGCCGCGACATTCAGAGGGAGATGTTACTGCCACTCCAGCAGATCCATTGCCGCTTGGAGGAGTCTCAGAGGCTATGAGCCCGGGAGATGTCACTGGAAATGCATGGCAACAAGGCAAACACTGCTAGTGAAGGTATCCAAAGCATCGCGCAGTCAGTGACGGCCATGGCTGAGGGTCTCGGCAGAATGCCCGCCTCACTCGGGGATGTCACCCAGTACCAGGCTGACCTTGATGAGGTTCTGCGGGATATGTCCCATTCTCAGATGGAAATGGCCGAGGTGCTGCAGAGCATGTCCTCGTCACTGAGGAGCATCGCCGAGGGCGTCGACACGATGGCACAGACATTGGGTAACCACCGGGGCTGCCAGAGCCAAATGATGCAGGGACAGCCGGGGCTCGAAACAGTTGCCCCTCCATCCCAAGGTGAACCCCAGAGTCCTATGGAGTGAAAGGAGGGGGCACTAAGTGCTATCCCGGACCCATCCCATGGTGTGGCGATGGTGGCCACCAGCTCACCCGAGTTCCAACCCTCTGATGAGGCCACATCTTGAAATCAGCACAGGGGACAGGGCGGCATGGCTGTGCATGCTATTTATGGCTGTGCTTTCTCTTATCCAAAAGTGGTCATATTACTAACTTTATTTTGTCCTTTTGACAATAGCATGCTGAACGATTTGGCAAACTACCAGTTCCAAAGGCAGCAAAGGGGCTGGTTTAGCTCGAGGGGCTGGTTTAACTCACTGGGCTAAATCGCTGGCTTTTAAAGCAGACCCAGCAGCATGGTTCGATTCCCGTACCAGCCTCCCCGGACAGGCGCCGGAATGTGGCGACTAGGGGCTTTCCACAGTAACTTCATTGAAGCCTACTCGTGACAATAAGCGATTTTCATTTTCAATACAATACAGATAAAGCCATTATTAAATGTATCAAAAGAATCGCCCTAACCGGTCCAGGTACAGGAATCACATCTTGAACAGTCCAATCGTCTGCACATGCATTGATGCGTGTGCCTCATTGTAGTGAGCCTCAGTGGATGTTTGTGGCCTCCGCACTGGTGTCATCAGCCACCTCCTGAGTGGGTACCTTTTGTCCCCAAAGAGGGATCCCTCCAGCCGTTGCTTTCTCTCAAAAACAGCTGGGATCTGCGAGCACCCCAAGATGTAACAATGATGGCCACTCCACAGGAAACGGGCACACACCTGCATGATGCTTATGCTGTGGTCACAGACAATTTGGGCATTGATGGAATGGTATCACTTGCAGTTCAAAAATGGAGCCCCATGCTGCCATGGGGAATGCAGAGCACAAGGCTGCAGATGGTGACACCCTGCGCCCGGTATGCCTGCTATGTGGGCGAAACCCTGCCATCCTGGCTCGTTTTCTCCCAGCCCAAGTTGATGTTCATGTGGGCCCTTGCAAACAGCGCATCTGTGACCTCCCTTATGCACTTGTGCGCTGCTGACTGGGACATTCCACACAGATCACCCATGCATCTCTGGACCCAGCCACTGGCATAGACGTTCAGTGTGGAAGTGAATTTCAAGGACACAGGCAATGGATGACGTCCCAGTCCATGTGGTGCCAACTCTTGCATTGCCTGGTACAGGAGGTCTATCGCTCCCAGGACAGACACAGTCTTCTACAGCACTGAACCTCTGACATCTAGATAACCACAAAATTCCTACAGTGCAAGGAAGCCATTCAGCCCATTAGTCTGCACCGGCACTCTGAAAGAGCTCCCTACCTAAGCCCACTCCTCTGCCCTATCTCATAAACATACCTAATATTTTTTGGACACTAAGGGGCAATTTATCATGGCCAATCCACCTAACCTGCACATCCTTGGACTGTGGGAGGAAACCAGAGCACCCGGAGGAAACCCACGCAGCATGGGGAGAATGTGCAAACTCTATACAGATAGTCACCCAAGGCTGGATCTGGGTCCTTGGCGCTGTGAGGCAGCTTTGCTAACCACTGTGCTATCGTGCTGCCCCAAGGTAGGAAGTTCTAATTCGGAACATCCGTGGCTGGTAGTGTTTCACCTGAGGTTCCAACATCTGTGGCCCTGTTCCAGGAAGATCAATGGGCCCTGCCTCCCCCTCCTGTGCGGGGCGCTGGTCCAGGCCATGTGCAGCGACTCATTAACGCCTCTGCTGCTGGTCGATCACAATCAAAAGAATTGCCAACTCGACTGACTCGATGATTCTCCAGAATCAAAAACTGAAAGGAAAAAGACATCAAAGTGAGTGTTGAGGAGTTTGGACAATGCCCTGACCCTTAATCCTCTCAGGACCTGGGACATCATAGAATTTCATAGAACTTACAGTGCAGAAGGAGGCCATTTGGCCCATTAGGTCTGCACCGGCCCCTGGAAAGAGCACCCTACTTAAGCCCACACCTACACCCTATCCCCGCAACCCAGTAGCCCCACTCAACCTTTGTTGTTGGACACTACTGGCAATTTGACACTACTGGTTTGACACTACTTGACACTACTGGTTTAGCTCACTCGGCTAAATCGCTGGCTTTTAAAGCAGACCAAGCAGGCCAGCAGCACGGTTCGATTCCCGTACCAGCCTCCCCGGACAGGCGGCGGAATGTGGCGACTAGGGGCTTTTCACAGTAACTTCATTGAAGCCTACTCGTGACAATAAGTGATTTTCATTTCATTTTTCATTTTCATTTTCATTTCATTTCATTTAGCCTGGCCAATCCACCTGACCTGCACATCTTTGGACTGTGGTAGGAAATCGGAGGAAACCCACAATAAACCCATACGCATCTCCCAATGTAAGCGCCTGTTCACTGAACCTCATTTCCTCCCTTGTCACACAATAGCCACTTCCCGTCTCAACTTCACCTGGATGAAGCGCTTTGACCCTTGAGAGCCTCACTGGTCTCCATGTGTCCTCAATTGTGAGGAGTGAGGATAATTCAATGGAATTGTTTTTTAACCTCATAGGGGAACAAGACGCTTCTTACCATCATCCCTTGAATGGGGTGATTGATGAGTGAATTCACCATAAAACCTTGCATTGGGGGCCACATCTGTGTCATGTGGACGTGTCATGTACATGTGAGTATGAGCTTGGGCACTTTGGCGCCAATCAGTGGCACACTGCAATGCTGATGAAATTGGCACAATTGACTCATCAAGGAAGGGTCCGATTACACCTGATGTGGCTGAAGACTGAAATTATCATGTCAACTTTATCCTTCGAGGGCATCCGCATACTCCCAGCTCACAAGAACTGCAGATTAAACAATCCTTCCAACTTTTTTCTTAGAAATATTTTTATTCTCCTCCTTTTTCACATTTTCTCCCAAATTTGCACCCACCAACAATAAAGAATAAGCAGTAACAAATATAATGTCAATCCCCATATCAACAACAACAATCCCATCCTTCCACCAACCCACAAACCACTGTCCACATGTTAACATAAACAAATAACAAAAAGGAATCAGGAATCGCCCATAGTCACCATTAATACATACAGTCTCTCTCCCCCAAACCCTCCCAACCCTCTGTGGTGAATGTATTCACCTAATGCATGTATGATACTGTAACCTATGACCTATGACCTAGAAGTGGTGATACAAGCTGCTTCCAGGTACTGTACTGTAACCCCGGTGGGCTTCACCCCTGGCTCCGCCATATATAGACCGGCCGCCTATGGGTGGCATTCATCTGTACAACCGACGCTGGCAAGGCAAGTTCATGATTAATAAAGCCTAATATTCACTCGCTCTCTCTGCCTCTCGGTGAATTGAAGGTATATCAATTTATTAATCATAGACAGCACTATGGAAGCCACTCTAAACTCAAACTCTAAGGTTTGAACTCGATGCCCGCACGTCTGAAGTCAAGGAGATATTCGAACATTGGCTTTGATGCTTCAAGGCCTACCTCGATTTTTCCACAACACCTCCCATGGAGACCCTCAAGCTGCGACTCTTCCACACTCGGGTGAGCCATCGGATCTCAGTAATGATAGAGAAAGCGGCCACGTACGAGGCGGCGGTTGCAACCCTCAAGGCACACTTCGTGAAGCCCATAAATGAGGTGTTCGCCAGACACCTCCTCACTCCTCACTGTCAACGCACCGGAGAATAGCTGGACGAGTAGCTGGGAACCCTGACCCTACTCGCGAGACACTGCAGCTATCGAGATGTAACGGCGGAGGAACACATGAACTCACAGATCCGGGACACCTACGTGGCGGGGGTCCGCTCGAACTACATCAGGCAGCGCCTGCTGGAAAACGGGACCTCCGACCTGTGGGACATGGTAAAGCTAGCTACCTTACTAGAGGTCGCCTACTAGAACCTCAGTGCGTTCCTCGCGGGCCTGGCGAACCCCTCGTGGAGACCCTCATCGCGGCCTCCATCGGACCCGACAACGTCGCAGGCCTGTGCCGCGTGTCTGCCAGCCCAGCCCAGGGAACTGCAGTGCTACTTCTGCGACCAGGGCCAACACCCCTGGCAGCGTTGCCCAGCCCGCACAGCGACGTGCAGCGATTGTGGGGAAAAGGGACACATCGCTAGAGTCTGTCTGGGCCGACCTAAGGCACAGAAACCAAAAACGCACCAGGCCCGATCCATGGACTCACAGCCCCACAGACCCAGCAATGTAGCTGCGTGCCTGCCCGAAACGCCCCCATCAGATGCGTCATCAGCATCGTGCAACTCGTGGGGGCCGCCATCTTGGTCGGCGGCTCCGGCACCGACCAACACGTGCGACCAATGGGGGTGGCCATCTTGGTCGCCATCTTCGCTCCAGCCCGGCACGTGCGACTCATGGGGGCCGTCATCTTGTGATTCCACCAACCACACAGGCTACCCACTGCTGGGCACAGTCACCCTCGATCAGTCGCAGCCGAAACAGCTGAAGAACTCCATGATGGTCGTCCGGGTCAACAGGCACGAGACCCCCTGCCTTTTCAACTCCGGGAGCACGGAGAGCTTTGTCCACCCCAACACGGTAAGGCACTGCTCCCTCCACACCTACCCAGCCTCCCAAACAATCTCCCTTGCCTCCGGTTCCCATTCGATTCAGATCCGGGGGTACTGTATCGCCAATCGCGCGATGCAGGGCGCAGAGTACGCTCATTTTAAGCTCTATGTCCTCCCCCACCTCTGCGCCCCCTACTGCTCGGATTGGACTTCCAATGTAATCACCGAAGCCTGACCTTACAGTTCGGCAGACCCTTGCCCCCCTCCCCCCCACGGTGTGCAGCCTCGCGACCCTCAAGGTCTCCCCCCCCCCTTCACTCTTTGCGAACATCACTCCTGACTATAAGCCCATAGCCACCAGGAGCAGGCGGTGCAGTTCGCTAGACATGACGTTTATCAAGTCGGAGGTCCAGTGACTGTTGAGTGAAGGGATCATCGAGGCCAGCAACAGCCCCTGGAGAGCGCAACGGGTGGTCGTCCGCACCGGTTAAAAGAATCGGATGGTTGTGGACTACAGCCAGACAATTAACCGGTTCACGCAACTGGATGCTAACCCCCTCCCCCACATAGCGGAGATGGTCAACCAGATCGTGCAGTACCGTGTGTTCTCAACGGTTGATCTGAAGTTGGCCTACCACCAGCTCCGAATCCGCCCAGAAGTGCGTCACTACACTGCCTTTGAAACAGCCGGCCAACTCTTCCACGTCCTCAGAGCTCCCTTCGGCGTCACTAATGGGGTCTTGGTCTTTCAGAGAACAATGGACCGAATGGTGGACCAGTACGGTTTGCGGGCTACATACCCATACTTGGACAATGTGACCATCTGCGGTCATGATCAGCAGGACCATGACGCCAACCTTCAGGGGTTCCTCCAGGCCCCCCAATCCCTCAATCTCACATACAACAAAGAAAAGTGCGTCTTACGTACTACCCGACTAGCCATCCTCGGTTACATCGTGGAGAACGGAGTCCTCGGGCCCGACCCCGACCGTATGCGCCCCCTCAAAGAACTCCCCCCTCCCCACAGGCTCAAGGCCCTAAAACGATGCCTGTGGCTGTTCTCATACTATGCCCAGTGGGTCCCCAACTATGCGGACAAAGCCCGCCCACTTATTCAAACCACCAGTTTTCCCCTGACAGATGAGGCCCGCATGGCCGTCAGCCGCATCAAGGCCTACACCACCAAGGCCGCAATGCACGTGGTGGACGAGTCCACCCCCTTTCAGATAGACAGCGATGTGTCAGACGTCGCACTGGCCGCCACACAGGCGGGCAGGCCAGTAGCATTCTTCTCTTGGACCCTCCACGCTTCCGAAATTCGACACCCCTCGGTCGAGAAGGAAGCACAAGCCACAGTGAAAGCCGTGCGGCACTGGAGGCACTACCTAGCCGGTAGGAGGTTCACCCTTGTCACTGACCAGCGGTCGGTCGCCTTCATTATTTGACAACACACAACGGGGCAAAATAAAAAATGACTAAATCTTGAGGTGGAGGATCGAACTCTCCACATTGATGTGACCATCAATTCACTAGAGACACGATTGGAAGTAAACTGTGGTTTTAATAGTCTTACAACTGAGCATGCCTGCGACCAGAGGAACTGAGAGCAGGCTTACGGCTGCAGCACTTTATACTTCCGGTAGTGGGAGGGGCCATGAGTGGAGCCATGGGCGGAGCCAAGGGTGGAGCCCTGTACAAGCTCCTCATCTCCCCCTATGGGCAGAGCCACGCAACGGCTCACATACAGAGCCCACAAGGACATAATACAATGCAATGTAATACAGTGTGAATTACAATATAGTATAATTCACCACATTCACCCCCTGTAAAAAATCAAGTCCGGCGGGGGTGACGGGTCTACAAGTGGAGCCGGTCCGGTGGCCGAGTCATCCTTTGGGATCGGCGGAGCACTGGGGTTGCAGCCTCTTCGAGTGGCTGGGTGGTGACGATCGGTATGGGTATGAGGGCGGACTCCGGGGGTGTTTCGGTCCGAGCTTCATACCTGACCGGTGCGACGGGGGGGGGCAGGAAACCTACAGGCGCGGGGGTGCCGAGCGTGGGCAGGGAACCTATAGGCGCGGGGGCGCAGGGCGTGGGGGGTTGGGTGGGGTGTAGTGTGAGGGGTACCTCGGCTGTGGTGGTGGTGGTGTTGGATCCTGTAGGCGCCAGGTCCTGGAGGGAAAGTGTCCTGACGGCCGTCGGGGTATTCAATAAAGGTGTCTTGGTGGTTCGAATGAAGCAGTAGCACTCTCTCCACTAGCGGGTCTGTTTTGTGTGTGCGGACGTGCTCCCGGAGGAGAACCGGGCCGGTGTCCTCAACCAGGATGGGAGTGAAGCCCCCGTGGTAGTGCCCCTAGAGTAAACAAATAGTCGTTCGTGAGGGGTCTGGTTGGTGGCGGTGCATAGGAGGGACCTAATTGCATTGAGCGCGTCGGGGAGGACCTCCTGCCAATGGGAGGTCGGGAGATTCCTGGACCGGAGGGTCAGTAGGATGGTCCTCCAGACCGTCATGTTCTCCCTCTCCACCTGCCCTTTCCCCCTGGGGTTGTAGCTGGTAGTCCTGCTCGAGGCGATGCCCTTGTTGAGCAGATACTGACGCAGCTCGTCGCTCATGAAGGACGAACCCCTTTCGCTGTGTACGTAACTGGGGAACCCGAACAGGGTGAAGACATTGTGCAGGGCTCTGATGACTGTGTGGGAGGTCATATCGGGGCACGGGATGGCGAAGGGGAAGCGGGAGAACTCATCGATGACGTTCAGAAAGTACACATTTCGATTGGTCGAGGAGAGTGGCCCTTTGAAATCGATGCTCAGGCGTTCAAAGGGCCGGATGCCTTTACCAGGTGGGCCTTGTCTGGTCTATAGAAGTGCGGTTTGCACTCCGCACAGATCGGGCAATCCCTGGTGATGGCTTTGACCTCCTCGGTGGAGAAAGGCAGATTTCAGACTTTGACGTAGTGGGCGAGCCGGGTGACCCCCGGGTGGCAGAGGTCATTGTGGATAGCCTTCAGGAGGTCATCTTGTGCGCTGGCGCACGTGCTGCGGGACAGGGCTTCTGGGGGATCGTTGAGCTTCCCCGGTCGATATATGATATCGTAATTATAGGTGGAGAGTTCGATCCTCCACCGCAAGATTTTATCATTTTTAATTTTGCCCCTTTGCGAGTTGTCAAACATGAAGGCAACCGATCTTTGGTCGGTGATGAGGGTGAACCTCCTACCTGCGAGGTAGTGCCTCCAGTGCCGTACGGCTTCCACAATAGCTTGAGCTTCCTTTTCGACTGAGGAGTGTCGAAGTTCCGAAGCGGAGAGGGTTCGGGAGAAGAAGGCGACTGGTCTCCCTGCCTGATTTAGTGTGGCTGCGAGAGCGACCTCTGAGGCGTCGCTCTCCACTTGAAAGGGGACAAATTCATCCACCGCCTGCATGGCAGCTTTGACGATGTCCTCCTTAATGCAGCTGAAGGCCTGGCGGGCCTCAGCTGACAGTGGGAAGAGTGTGGTCTTAAATAGTGGACGGGCTTTGTCGCATACTGAGGGACCCACTGGGCATAATAAGAGAAAAATCCCAGGCCCCTCTTGAGGGCCCTGGGACAATGAGGGAGAGGGAGTTGTAAGAGTGGGTGCATACGGTCCGGGTCGGGGCCCAGGACTCCGTTTTCCATGACATAGACGAGGATGACTAGTCTGGGTGTGCGGAAAACGCATCTCTCCGTATTATCGGTGAGATTGAGTTTCTGGGCGGTTTGGAGAAATCGGTGGAGTTTGGCGTCGTGGTCCTGCTGATCATGGCCGCAGATGGTGACATTGTCCAAGTACGGAAACATGGCCCGCAGCCCGTACTGGTCCACCATTCGGTCCATTGTTCGTTGGAACACCGAGACCCCATTCATGACGCCAAAGGGGACCCGGAGGAAATGGAAGAGGCGGCCATCGGCCTCGAACGCCGTGTAGTGGCGGACCTCCGGGCGGATTGGGAGCTGGTGGTAAGCAGACATCAGATCCACCGTGGAAAATATGCAGTACTGGGCGATCTAATTAACCATGTCTGCAATTCTGGGGAGGGGGTACGCATCGAGGTGCGTGAACCGGTTAATGGTTTGGCTATAATGAACCACCATTCGGAACTTTTCCCCGGTCTTGACAACCACCAACTGAGCTCTCCAGGGGCTGTTACTGGTCTCTATGACTCCCTCATGTAGGAGCCGCTGGACTTCGGCTCTAATAAATACCCTGTCCTGCAGGCTATGCCGCCTGCTGAGAGTGGCTACGGGTTTGCAGTTCGAAGTGAGATTAGCGAAGAGTGGAGGGTGGTCGATTTTTAGTGTCGCTAGACTGCAGATAGTGAGTGGAAGTAGGGGTCCGCCAAAGTTGAGTGTGAGGCTCTTGAGATTACATTGGAAATCGAGTCCAAGTAAGAGTGGGGCACATAGGTCGGGGAGTACGTACAGCTGGAAATTAGAGTAGCTGGCGCCCTGAATCGTTAGGGTCGCAACGGTGCGCCCTTGTATGTGGACTGAGTGTGAGCCCGAGGCAAGGGAGATAGTTTGCCGTGCAGGGAAGATAGGGAGCGAACAGCGTCTTACCAGGTCAGGATGTATGAAGCTCTCGGTGCTCCCGGAGTCAAAGAGGCACGGTGTCCTTTACCCATTGATTTTAACGGACATCATCGAGCTCTGGAGGTGCTTCGGACGCGACTGGTCCAACATGACTGTGTTGAGTTACGGGTAGTCGGCGGCTCGATCAGCTGTGCTGGAGTGGCCCCGTGATGACTGTCCGCGCTTCGGACGCGACTGGTCCAACGTGACTGCGTTGAGTTGCGGGTAGTCGGCGGCTCGATCAGCTGTGCTGGAGTGGCCCCGTGATGACTGTCCGCGCTTCGGACGCGACTGGTCCAACGTGACTGCGTTGAGTTGCGGATAGTCGGTGGCTCCATCAGCTGTGCTGGAGTGGCCCCGTGATGACTGTCCGCTGAGGTCGTAGTCGTCGAGGTTCGATTCGGTTGATGGCCAAGATGGCGGCCCCTGTTGATCGCACGTGGCGGGTGCTGAAGAAGATGGCGTCCAAGATGGCCGCCTCTGTGGATCGCACGTGGCGTGGAGGAAGGTTGCCAAGATGGTGGCCCCCATGAGTTGCACATGTCGGGTGGAGGCGGAGTCGGCAGACACGCTGCAGCATTACGGGGCCTGCCGGCCTGTGAGTTTGGGAGGCGATGCTCTAGACTGCGGGGGAGTTTGGAGTTTTTGACTTGGCCAGGCATACTCGGGCCTAGTGTCCTTTGCGACCGCAGCTGCTGCAGGTCGCGTTGCGGGAGTCGGGCAGTGCTGCCGTGGATGCTGGGGCTGGTCGCAAAAATGGCGTGCTGGCGCTCCATCGTGGGTGGGTGGCCGCGCGGTGCATGCCTGGGGCAGTCGCTGGTCGGGGGCCCACGATGGGGTCGCTTGGTCCGCGGGGAATGAGTTCAAACTGCGCTAAGCGACCTCCATAGTCGTAGCTAACTCTACCGTGTCCTCCAAGTTCTGGGCCCCTTTTTCAAGCAATCGCTGGCGCACATAGTTGGACCTGAGCCCTGCAACGTATACATCACGGACAGCGAGTTCCATATGCTGGGAGGCTGTTACAGCCTGAAAATTGCAGTCCCGAGCTAGGGCTTTAAAATCACGCAGAAAGTCTTCCAGCGACTCCGCGGGGTGCTGGCGGCGGGTCGTGAAAATGTGCCACGCGTAGACCTCGTTTATCGGCCGCATGTACAGTCGGTCGAGCATAACCAGGGCCTCAGTATATGAGGTGGTACAATTGAGTTGCGTAGAGATACAATGGCTCACCCGTGCGTGCAGTAGACTGAGTTTCTGCTCCTCTGTAGTCTCGGATGTGCTTGATTCAGCCAGGTAGGCCTTGAAACATCAAAACCAGTGTAGGAAGATTTCCTTCACCTCTGCAGCCTGCGGGTCGGGTTCTAGTCGATCAGGTTTGAGGGCTGATTCCATAGTAGTTTTCTTCAAGTTTTCTAAGACTATTAAATTGATGTGACCATCAATTCACTAGAGACACGATTGGAAGTAAACTGCGGTTTTAATAGTCTTACAACTGAGCCTGCCTGCCTCCTCCCCCCCTCCTTCCTCCCCCCCTTCCTTCCTCCCCCCCCCTCCTTCCTCCGTTAGTGGGGGGGGGGGTGCGGCGTTAGTGGGGGGTGGGGGGTGGGGGGGTGCGGCGTTGGAGGGGGGTAGGGGTGGTGAAGGGGGTAGGGGTGGTGAGGGGGGGTGGTTGGGGTAGGGGGCAGCGGCGTACAGAGGGGGGGCGACGGTGCGTTGGCCCCGGGCATCCGTCACCCCCCCCGATGCCGCAACCCCCCCCCCGATGCCGCAACCCCCCCCCGTTGCCGCAACACCCCCCCCGATGCCGCAACCCCCCCCCGATGCCGCAACCCCCCCCCCATGCCGCAACCCCCCCCGATGCCGCAACCCCCCCCGATGCCGCAACCCCCCCCCCCGATGCCGCAACCCCCCCCCCGCCCGATGCCGCAACACCCCCCCCCCCCGATGCCGGATCTGTCTCTCTCCTCCTCCTCCCCCCCCAAATGCCGGGTCTGTCTCTCTCCTCCTCCTCCCCCCCAAATGCCGGGTCTGTCTCCCTCCCCCCCCCCCCCCCCCCAAACGCCAGGTCAGTCTCTCTCCTCCTCCTCCTCCAAAAAACGCCGGGTCTCACCACTTCCGCAGCTGGTGAAACTGACGCGTATCGCGTCAGTCAGCTGCTGGCCCCTCCGGGAATGGAGAATAGCGGCCTTAAAGAAGGTCCCGACGCCGGAGTCATGTACACCGATTTTTCTCGCCGGAAATCGGCGTTACGACGGTCTGCAGAGAATTTCGCCCAGGCTCTCCCGAGGGCCCGGGTCCCGTTTCACGTGCATCACTTTAGGGATTACCCTAAACACCTCCTTCCAGTAATCCTCCATCTTTGGACAGGACCAAAACATATGAACGTGGTTTGCGGGGACCCCCTGCAATGTTCACAAACATCTTCTACCCCCTCAAAGAGCTGGCTGATCCTCCCCCTGTGAGGTGTGCTCTATACGCCACCTTCAGCTGTATCAGCCCTAAACTCGCGCATGAGGTTGAAGCGTTAACTCTCCGGTGCACCTCACACCAGAACCCCTCCTCCATACCCTCTCCCAACTCTTCCTCCCACTTTGCTGTAATTCCTTCCAGTAGTGCCTTCTCCTCTTCCAAAATAGCCCTGGGATCCATCGACCACCCCCTTCTCCAGTCCCCCTCTCGTCAGAACACGCCGGAGGTTCTGCACATGCGCCAACTCGCGCCGACCCATGGTGGCCCTTCACCGCCAGTTGACGTGGCACCAACCCCTCCGGCACCGGCCTAGCCCCCGGAAGTGCGGAGGATGCCGCAACTTCCGGGCAGCCCGACGCCGGAGTGATTTGCGCCGCTCTTGGCGTCGGCGTCGGGCTATCCAGCCAGTTGCGGGAGAATCCCGTGATCTTTGGAATCATTTGGAGACTCTATGAACTGAAATATAAAGAGATTATTGTACTAAACTAAGAAAGATTGTAAAACAGCTTGGGATGTGCCCTGACATGGTACACCACCAGAAAAAAATGATACAAGGTCAGGTACTTCGAGATATTGCATGTACCAACTGACGAAGAATGAAAGATCATCAGTCAACGGAGCACTTGAAGAGACGTTGCCACAGCTATCGGGGAGGCAAAGACCGGATTTATGAAAGGCAGCTGTACACTGATGCCTACATTAAGTACCTGACTTAATGCATCTATTGTCCAGTTCACATAACAAGCACGTTTTTTGAGACTTGTGGGAGGATACCGGAGCACCCAGAGGAAACACTCGCGGACAACGTGCAGACTCCGCACAGAGAGTGAACCAAGCCGGGAATCGAACCTTGGGCGGAATTCTCTCATTCCGTGGCAGAGTGTCCACGCCGTCGTAAAGGCCATCGCATTTTACGACGGCGTGAACAGGTTGCTGCCAGGAGTAATTCTGGCCTCTACAGGGGGCCAGCATGGTGCTGGTGGGATTCATGCCGCTCCATCTGCCAATCCCGGCATGAACAGGCCGCCAAAGGATCCGCGCATGCGCAGTGGCGCCGGCGTCAACGTGCACAGGTGCAGTGGCGCCGCTGCCAACGAGCGCATGCGCTGTGGCCTCCTTCAACGCGCTGGCCCCGACACAACATGGCGCAGCCGTACAGGGACCAGCGCGGGAGAAAAGAGGCCGGGGGACTGAGAGGCCGGCCCGCCAATCGGTGGGTCCCGATCGCGGGCCAGGCCGCATCGGAGGCCCCCTTGGGGTCGGAGCACCCCTCCCCCACCACAGGCTGCCACCCGACTTTTCCAAGCAGTTCCCGCCGGCTGCGAGCAGGTGTGGACGGCGCAGGCGCGCATCGGCATTTTCACAACGGCCGCTCGGCCGAGAATCGGCGGGTCGGCTGCGTAGAGCGGCCCGCGACTGGCACCGCACCAAGCACACCGGCACCAATGGCACCGATTCTGTGCTCTGAGGAGAATTGCGTGCCGGCATCGGGGTGGCGTGGCGCGGTCGTGGGGATTCTCCTGTCCGGCCCAGGGCTGAGAGAATCCTGCCTCTTATGCCTAGGGGCTGGTTTAGCTCAGTGGGCTAGACAGCTGGCTTGTGATGCAGAACAAGGCCAGCAGCGCAGGTTCAATTCACATACCAGCTGAGAATTCTGAATTTTCCCTCTGTGTACCCGAACAGGTGCCGGAATGTGTCACCCCATTGTACCCACTTGGACCATTTCCTATTTAAATAAGCACGACTGGTCATGACTATTTCCTTTCTCTAAGGTATGTCGCGGGTGTACGGCAATCAATTGGCATAGTTTGCACTAAATTCTCTTCCACAGAGTTTACCCAATTCCTTGACTATCCTAGATCAGAATATGCAATTTGTAAACATTGTGTTCCAGACACCTGGTTTATAGCCCAATTTACTGGTCCAAAACGGTATGTGTCCTTCACTCACTTAAGACTGTCCTTCACATGGGACATTTTCCCTCTTAATTCAGGCTTAGACTAAGTACTGAAGAACACAGGTCGGTGGGTTCGAATTCGGAGCAACCTAGTCACTTCTTATCGAATGTCCACCCAGGGACGCCAGATGTCTTGTCTGCCCAATTCAGATACTTTGACCAGTCTGTTCACTCAAAGGTTTTACCCAGATGTCTTTAATAGCAAGGAGAACAAATGATAATACAAGTCTAAAATACAATCAACTTTCGTGTACAGCACAAAATTAACCCTTAAATTAACCACATACAATACAAGAGATACCCAAGAGTCGGTTATATTACCCATAAAGATGGCTTGGTCAAACATTGCGTCCGATTCCCGAGTAGCTTTGGTCGATCGTCACAAAGGTGAGTCTCGCTGGCAGCTTCCTTTCTTCCTTCCTTCTCTGGTCATTCCTTTGGATGGTGAAGGTCACCTCCCCATGCCGAGTCTTCGCTCCTGAGGGGTCTTGGGCGTCTACCTTTATCACACTACGTTCATGCTTTTCTGGAAGCTTCTTTGGCTTTCTGCCAATGATGTCTCGGGAGGGGGTCCCAACACCCAATGAATTTTGTGATGACAACTTGACAGGACACCAGAGGTATAGTTTGCATGTATCTTAATGCCATATAAGGTAATGGCGGGAACTCTGGACAACTGAGAGTCTGGCTTGATCTGAACTGCTCAAAACAAAGTTGGTGCATAACAATCGAATCGAAGATCTTCTGACGTGTGCGTGACGGGTTAGGCCCAGACATGGCAGTTTGGCTGTGTGTTGTGTATTTGCCTTCTAGTCAAGTCCAAACTCCCATCAGCCTGCCTGAGGTTTGACTGCAGTTTGATTTAAAGTGCCCAGTTCTTTAATTTTAAATATCCGATTTAACCGGACCTACAACTAGGCCATGACTGGTTACCACACCAAATTAACAAGAAACAACAATCACGGAAAACATTCTCACCATGCTTATGGTGTTTCTTATATACAGCAGTCAGATGGAATATTTCCCCATGATTAGCGAGTTTGCTAACTTTAGTCTACAAACATTTTTGCATGATTGCTGAACATCTGGATCAATCCTGACCTTTATTTTTCTCTTGTACAATGGTTCATTCAGTCAGGATAAATTACTTCATTCTGTTTGCATAATTTTATATATAATCTTTTGAACAGTGATGGACTGTTTAGATATTTAAGTGATTGCCTGGAGTTGGATGGCAGGAAACCCTCGGACAGTGGCAGAATGAAAGTCACTTGGCTGTGAGAGGACCCAATGGTGAGCATTGCTCCCTCTCTTCTGCCTTCCAATTACTGACCTTTTTATAGACCACGGCCCAATTTGAGGTGGGGTTTAGTTGGAAACTCTAGCCCAACCGTCCTCTGGTGCCACACCAACTTTGAAAGAAAATAGCAGACAGTTGAGCAGGAGCTAAGGTTTTGGGTGAATTTCCTTCATGATTAAAAACTTTGCCCTGCATTAAACAAGTGCACGAATCATTTTAATTAATCTTCATCATTATTGTCACAAGTAGGCTTACGTTAACGCTGCAATGAAGTTCCTGTGAAAAGCCCCTAATCGCCACATTCCGGCACCTGTTCGGGTACATAGAGGGAGAATTCAGAATGTCCAAATTAACTGACAACACGGGCGAAATTCTCCCAAAACGGGAGAAATCGTCAAACTGCCGTAAAACCCGGGCGGGTTTTACGGCATCGCGCCCCTTCCCGACGGGGGACCGATTCTGGTCCCCCGTCGGGGCTAGCAGCCTGACGTCGGAGGCCCCGACAAGTCGGGCTTAACGAAAATCGTTAAGCCCGCTTGTCGGACTTAGCGCCGGCTGACGCGTCATATGACGTTAGCCGCGCATGCGCAGGTGGAAAGACTCCACCCGCGCATGCGCGGGTGACGTCATCGCGTTTTTGCGCGAAACCCGCGCATGCGCGGTCCGGGTTGCCCCTCAGCCGCCCCGCGTATTGATACTGCGGGGCGGCGGAAGGACAAATAGTGCGCGGGCATCGGGCCCGCTGCCCGCGATCGGTGGGCACCGATCGCGGGCCCATGGCACCCTTGGCACGGCCGTGGTACTGCCGTGCCAATCGGTGCCATGGTTATTTTTTTCCAGGTGGTCACGACGTTTTTACGAATGGCAGGACCAGGTGTGTTTGCCGTTCGTAAAAAGGTCGTAAAGGGCTGGGACTTCGGCCCTTCTAACAGCTGTGAATCGCTGCCGGCCGTAAAAAAACGGCGGCAGCGATTCGTGTCGGGATTTCGGCGGGGGGGGTGGAGAATAGCGGGAGGGCGTCAAAAAAGTCGGGAAGGCCCTCCCGCTATTCTCCCACCCGTCGTGGGGGGGGGAGAATTTCGCCCCACATCTTTCGGGACTTGTGGGAGAAAACCGTAGCACCCGGAGGAAACCCACGCAGACATGGGGAGAACGTGCAGACTCTGCACAGTGACCCAAGCCAGGAATCAAGCCTGGGACCCATTTTACATAATTAACCCATAATTAGCAAATGAATCCTATGCACTCTAGATTTGCCTAGACTGGGTTATTTTTTCAGTTCATATGGAGTAATTTTAGACAGTTACACAATGGCAAATGCTCTAATTTATCACCGAGAGGGTGTGTAATAAATATGCAGAAACATAAGACGTTGGCAGTGAGAAAAGATCATTCAGCCAGTCAAGGTTTGTCCTCCAATATTTTAGCTCTCCCATCCAGTGGTTGCTTGAACAATCCCAATATTTTTGCCTTCTTTTGCATTGGACGGTTGATTATACAACTATATTTTGCCTTCAGCAGCGTTTTTCTATGATTCGGATTTTTGTTGACTCAGTTAACTATCGTTGAGCAATGCCAAATATTATGCCTCATGTGTGAGCAGAAGTTCTGCATAGCCAGCTACTGCTCAGGCAACTGAAGTGAGCAAAACATTTATTACTTCCAACATCAACGATGAATTGTCTTACAATTGATTAGATTGGTTTGCTTGCTGTTTGTAATTTAAGTTCGCTCCCATCTTTTTTAATAACCTTGAATGTTGCTTTACAATGTCGCTAAAGTGTTAATAAAGGAAAGTATCATAGGTGATGCTCAGGGCCGGCTCAAGGCACCGGCAACTCGGGCAGTCGCCCGGGACGCCATGTACTAGGGGGCGCCAGAGACTCGGGTCCCGCGCATGCGCAGTTGGGCCGGTGCCAACCAGCGCATGCGCGGTGGCCGCCCTCCCCCAGGGCGGCCCCCCGGTCCGCCCCCCCCCCGCTCGGTCCGCTCCCCCCGCCCACCCCCCTTGTCCCCCCCCTCGGGTCCGACCCCCCCTCGGGTCCGCCCCCCCCGCCCCGCCCTCGGGTCCGCCCCGTCCCTCCTCGGCCCCGCCCCCCCGTCCCTCCTCGGCCCCGCCCCCCCTCGGCCCCCCTCCTCGGCCCCGCCCCCCCTCGGCCCCGCCCCCCCTCGGCCCCCCCCCCCTCCTTGGCCCCCCCCTCGGCCCCCCCCCCTCCTCGGCCCCCCCCCTACTCGCACCCCCCCCACCCTCCTCGGCCTCGGCCCCCCCTCGGCCCCGCCCCCCCCCAAGGCCCCCCCCCCCCCCCCAAGGGCACCGAAGTTCAGCTTGCCTGGGGCGCCAGCAACCCTAGGGCCGGCGCTGGTGATGCTCTTTATTAGGGTACAAGGAGATATCACCTGAATGGCATAATCGGGCTCGATTTAACAGAAGTGAAACAGAGTCCCATGTTGAGCGCATTTAGCCGGGTGTTTCCCGGCACTGTTAGAGCCGAGAATGACCCTGCTATTAAATGGGACTCTACTTCATTTCTGGGTATTGGTGAGGAACGCTCCTTCAAGGCTGCACTTAGTCCCATTTCCTGAACTAAGGAGCACCGCAGTGCAAAAAGAGTTTGGTAATCTCTAGACCCCTCCCCCCATCACCATGGCAGTCTCTGGATGCCCCAACTCACTAATAAAGGGGCAATGAGCACCCCATGTCATAAGGGTAGGGTACCCCTGGGCCCGATTCAAAGCACAGGCACGATGCCACTTTGGCACCTTGGCAACCTGGGTGGCACCCAGGTGGCACTGCCAGGGTACTAGGCTGACAGTGCCATGGTGCCCAGGTGGCATAGAACATAGAACAGTACAGCACAGAACAGGCCCCTCGGCCCTCGATGTTGTGCCGAGCAATGATCACCCTACTGAAACCCACGCATCCACCCCATACCCGTAACCCAACAACCCCCCCCTTAACCTTACTTTTTAGGACACTATGGGCAATTTAGCATGGCCAATCCACCTAACCCGCACATCCTTGGACTGTGGGAGGAAACCGGAGCATCCGGAGGAAACCCACGCACACACGGGGAGGACGTGCAGACTCCACACAGACAGTGACCCAGCCGGGAATCGAACCTGGGACCCTGGAGCTGTGAAGCATTTATGCTAACCACTATGCTACCGTGCTGCCCATCGGGTGCATTGGGTGTGCCAGGGTACCATCTTGCCCAGAGCCCAACAACCCAGGTAGCCCAATCACCCGGGAGATCCCCCCAAGTGCCAGTATGCCTGGTCCACATTTGTGGAAACAATGCTAAATAGCCGCTTGGGTCTACAAGACAAGGCCTTTAGGTCCCAGGTGTTGGGTAAATCCGACATAGACAGATTTAAGTAAGACCAACTGCTCACTCGAATATGCAAATCTGGGTCCCGACCTCAATGGGCGGGATCTAGATCTTGATGCCTCGTGAGATCCTGTTAGATCACACGAGGTGTGATGAGGCCGGTACATCCCGCGAGAGGCCTATCGCGAGATTTATCAGCCTTGTCGCATCCTGGGTCAGGATGTGCAAAGATGGACTCCCAACAACTTGCAGAGGTTTATTTTGACAGTGCTTTCCAAATCTGGTGACCTCTACCACATAGAAGAGCAAGGGTGGTGGGTGTATGGGAACACTACTATCTGCAAATTCCCCTCTTAAGTCACAATCCTCCCTGATGTGGAAATGTATCGCCCTTCATCTGGTTATGTCCAAATCTGCAAACTCAACACCACTGTGAGTGTAGCTACATCACACAGGTAGCAATTGTTCTTTTTAAAAATAATTTTTATTCAAGTTTTCACAAATTTTTGCCAACAAGAACAGAAAGAAAAAAGAACAGTAACCCTCCCCCCCCGACACAAATAATAAATTAACAGAAATAATTAACATGAAAGCAAATATACACGCCCAATAAAGAAAAACAAACAAACCCTCACGGTGGCACAGTGGCTAGCAGTGCGGCCCGGGTTCAATTCCCATCTTGTCTGTGTGGGGTTTGCATTTTCTCCTTGAGTCTGCCTGAGTTTGCTCCAGGTGCTCCGGTTTCCTCCCACAATTCTGCAGGTTAGGTAGGTTGGCTATGCTGAATTACCCTTGGTGTCCCAAAGGTTGGGTAGGGTAACGGGGAGTGACAGAGTGGGCCCAGGTTTGGGTGCTCTTACAGAAGGTTCACACAGACCTGTTGGGCCAAACGGCCTCCTTTTGCACTGTAGGACCTCTGATAATTCTCTGAAAGATTTTCTTCAAAATCCCTGATGCTATCACGCTTGAAGAAGAAATAAAGGTTCGAGTCAACGGCAAATATTTCTAGCACAGTTGTGTATGGTACATATGTCAATCTTGAATTACGTCACGGGGGTAGGAACAAAGTGCTGTTATGTGAAGCTTCAGGGAAACAGAGGCGGGTGTGGATTACTCAGTGGTCGCTGTGTTTGAAGCGGGCTGACCTCCTCGGGGAAAGCAGTGAGTGAGCAGTCAGTCAGTCCCAACTTCCCTGCATGCCCACATTGTGCTGCTGATGTTCTGCAGCCGTGTCAATTGAAGTCGGAGCTACAGCCAATCGTGCAAGAAACCTTTTTCTATCAGTTCTGAGAAGAGGACACTTCCCGTTAAGGTAACGATTCACAACATCTTTCATTTAATCTATTCCCCTGGTAGACGTTTGTTTCTTCAGTTCTCTGTTTACTTAATCGATTTGTTTCCATTTTTGTTAAACTATTTAAGTAACAACGTGATTAGATTTGTAAAGGATGAGGAATAGGATCTGGGGAATGGACAGACAGATATAAACAGCAACAGTGAACACTAATGGCAGCTATGGTCTGAATTGTGAATGTACAGGAGGAACTGACAGTACCTCAGCAATGGCTTTATTTTCACGCTGACCACCATTTGACATGTGTACCTGGGCTGTCAGAGGGGAGGGGGTCTCTCTTACACTTCCACGCCATCTCAAGTCGGTGACATTCGTTTCACATTGTACTTTGCAGTCACTGACGTCCGATTGAAATGAACTTGTTCTGCGACTGGTTTTCAAAATCAGATTTGCCCACAGTCCCAACAGCAGCCAAAGGGTGTGATGCCTTGTGCTGTGGCTGGGCTTTACAAATAGGGGCCGGGGAGGCGGCTGTGGGAGGAGGTACTCAGCAATAGCTGCATCTGTTATCTCAAAATGTTAGGAAAACAATTAAAGAAGGATAAGGAATTTACATTTGTAATGATGGAATTAGAAATAAGGTATCGCTTTAAGTGTGTTTAATGTTTCTGTACCCGGAAGGGTGAAGCCTATGGTTAGATTCATGCTGGACAAAGCATGTATGGTGATTGGTTTCAATTCCAGCTGTGATTCTATTGTGCTGAAGAGTAAATAAGCCGGCAGTAATTGTTTAACAATTAAGGCCAAGAAACTTTTCAGTTTTAGTTGAGCTAATTGATTGATTGCAGTTGGAGATAGGTAGTGAGAGAGAAGGCAGCTCCGTTAGAAGCAGTTGGTTTTAGAAGGCTAAATAGGGAACATCTTTCTCAGCCTTGCTAGAAGAAAATCCATACTATGGAGTAATGGTTAAGAAAACAGATGCCGGAAATCTAAAGTCCAGCTAGTTAAGGAAACTAGAGGAATGAAGTTAATGGGAGTCTGAAGCTAACGGAACAGGGGGAACTGGGAACCAGAACAGATTACTGTTCAATAAAGTCACAGAGTTGTGAGAGGCCAGAAGGATATTTGCTGCAGTGCTACGTTTTGTGAGAAATTACTGCAGTTTGGGAGACATTATTTAAAATAATTGTGGAAATCGGCGGCTGGTCCTGGGCCTATGGAAACACCATTATGTCAAAGCAAACCTGAAAGGAGAGGTGTAAAACCTAAAAGTGAAACCGTTATGGAAGCAGTGGAGGGAAACATAATTTAAAAGATTTGAAAGTGTAACTTTTGAAAGTGGAATTGAAATCACTCTCGTGGAAGTCAGAGTTCAATGAGACAAGATGACTCATGGTATAAGAATCATCGGGGGATTCTGAGGAAACATTCCTCATTCACTTGGGTTCACAGTCATCTTGTGTGCTTAAAAGGGACTTTGTGCATTAATGGGACCATTGTAGTTTAAGATGTACCTTGTAATCCGTGATAATCTTAAAATCTGTGTATAATTGTGAAGCTAATAGGGGAGTAAAGGAGTATTGTATCATGATCAGTTTTTCATGTTGAATAATTTTTTTCCTTGTTAAAACCAGCTCTCAGTTCTGTGATTCTGTTCCTTCAAGTTTTATTTTAAAAAAAGTCAAAGTTACGGTCTTTTGAACCAGGACTCCATTCTGGGATCTTCCCTTCCAGTTATAACACCAACTGGGATTTTAACGAAGAGACCATTGATTCTCAGTGGTAAATGGCAATGAAATTGAGAAAAGGTGACAGGCACACAGGAATCTGGGAGCTGGAATATGTGCTAAATTTGCACTTAAAACTCAACAGGCACAGAGACTGTAGCAGAGCCATGGTGGAACATATTGGCATGGATTGAGGATTGGCTAGTTAACAGGCAACAGAGAGTTGGCATAAATGGGTCTTTTTCTGGTTGGCAGGATGTGACGAGTGGTGTGCCACAGGGATCAGTATTGGAGCCTCAACCTTTTACAATTTATATAAATGTCTTAGACAAAAAGACCAAAGGTGTGGTTACTAAAGTTGCTAATGACACAACGATAGATAGGAAAGTAAATTGGGGATACAAAGGGACCTGGATCGGTTAAATGAGTGGGAAAAGATCTGGCAAATGGAGTAAAACGTGGGCAAATGCGAAATGGTCCATTTTGGCAGGAAAAATAAAAAATAAACTTAATATCTAAATGGTGAGAGATTGCAGAGCTCTGAGATTCAGTGGGATCTTGGTGTCCGAGTGCATGAATCACAAAAGGTTAATATGCAGGTCCAGCAAGTAATTAGGAAAGCTAATAGAATGTTATCATTTATTGTGAGGGGAATTGAATACAAAAGTAGAGAGGTTATTTGTCAGTTGGTAAGACCACATCTGGAGAACTGTGTACAGTTTTGGCTCCTTATTTAAGGACAGATGCAATAGAATCAATTTGGAGAAGGTTTACTAGACTAATACTAGGAATGGAGCATGTTGTCTTATGAGGAAAGGTTGGACAGGTTAGGCTTGCATTCACTAGAGTATAGAAGAGTAAGAGGTGACTGGATTGAAGCCTTTAATATCCTGAGGGGTCTTCACAGGGTCGATGTGGTGAGGATGTTTCCTCTTGTGGGAGAACCTAGAATTGGGTGTTACTGTTTAAAAATACAGGGCGCCCATTTAAGACAGAGATGCAGAGAAACATTTTCTGTCAGAGGGTTGCGAGTCTCTGGAATCCTGCTCCTCAAAAGGCAGTGGAGCAGAGTCGTTGAACATTTTAAGGCAGAGCTGGATCGATTATTGATTCACAAAGGGGTGGAAGTTATCAGTGGTGGGCAGGAATGTGGGGCTGGTGTTACAATCAGATCAGCCATGCTCGTATTCTTTTACACAGCTCAATGGGCCAAGTGGCCTACTCTTGCTCCTAACTCCTATATTTGTATTGTCATATGTTCATTTGAGCAATAAAAGGATTGTGTTTGCAGGGGCACTATCCATCTAACAGGTACAAAGGGCTGAGTTTTCCACCAGTCTACCTGTTCCCCGATGGCGGGACAGGTGAGCCATGCAAAATGCCATGGGCATCGGCGGGACTGGAAGATCCTGTCAGCAGCCATTGGCGAACCACCTCCGTGGTCGGAAAACACCCTATGATGGGGTGGGGGCCTGGAAAATCCTTCCCAGAGACTCAGTATCCTTGATGTCTCGAAGGTCTAGGGCTTCCTGAGGCTCAGATTTACAATGAGAGGTGGCCATAAACATCCGCAGCCTTCTAGAAGAAGGGCTGCTCGTAACTTGACCTGGTTGCTGTGAATTACCAATCAATGTGAATTATAGAATGTCTGCAGTGCAGAAGGAGGCCATTCGGCCCATTGAGTCTGCACCAACCCTGGGAAAGAGTACCCTACCTAGGCCCATGCCCCGACTTTATCCCCGTAATCCAGTAACCCCACACAACCTTTTGGACACTAAGGGGCAATTTAGCATGGCCAATCCACCAAACCTGCACATCTTTGGATTGTGGGAAAAAAACGGAGCACCCGGAGGAAACCATGCAGACATGGGGAGTGCAAACTCCACACAGGCAGTCGCCTGAGGCTGAGAATTAAACCCAAGACCCTGGCACTGTGAGGCAGCAGTGCAAACCACTGTGTCACTGTGAAAGCCACGTCTGCTTTCAGTTTAATCCCCTTTGGCTCCTACAAAAGTTAAAAACATATCCAGGGTCTCCCAAACTGCTGCACGTGAATGCATGGGGTAGATGACAGATGGATTGTTTGCCACGACTGCGAGTTACGTCAACATCCCCTGCAATGTCAATAGACAGAATTAACAGGCAGTCGGATTTGATACAGGGTGCCACAACGGGAGTTTTCATTCCACCAATATGCAGCTGCAAGGAAAAGATTCATGCAAGTGTCTGCCCGATTCCCTGAGCACAGTCTGCGACAGTCCAAGGTTGCAGATGCTTCACTGCGAGCAGTCTTAAGCGATGGCTGTTTGAAGATAAAGAATACCCTCTGGCATGAACAGGGCAAAAACCTAAATTGTTGGCATTCCCAGTCAAACGAATTAAAGGATGTCCTTAAAAACAAAGAAGAAGCTTGTGACAATCAAATTGTGATGTGCCTTGAAGACATTTTCATCAACAGGGAAACTTCCATGCAACCATCTTAAAGGTGAGGACAATGATGTGAGTAAAGCATTGGCTAATGGGGGTGTTTAGGTGTGGGCCTGGTGTTCATTAATTAAAGTATTTGAGTGAAGCTTCTTCTTGCAGACATTGGGTTTTCTCCCCCCACATGCCATTTAGTGCAGCTCATTCCCACCCTTCACCACAAAGGTTTGCACCGCCGGAGGGACATAGCCGAATTGACCCTAATATATCTGTGCACAAAATATCAACAAATTAGGATTCCCTGACAAGTTAAATCGAGTCTGCAATTTGATCAGTGAAGACACACACATTGAAAACTAATTTACTTTGAAACATTCTTGTCACATCCGATCCTGTTTCTGAGACACAGAACTGAAGATCAGCATAAATTGCCGGAGAACTGAAGCATGCTTGAGAGCCATTTTTGTTTTGTAATGACAGATTGCATATGCAGTGTCATTTATTAAATTAGCTCAATAAAAGACATTGTAGTCTACTTCAAGTATTTCAGAATCTTACACAACCTTATAATATGTAAAGCACTTAACTGCTGGAAGCACTTTCATTAAAGTAACTGCAGAAATGATGGATATATTCAGATAAGCAAGCTGTGTTTTAGCTTCACGGCATACTGGGAACGGGAATGTTTGGCAGCACATGGGAAACCCAGAGATAAGTACAGTGTGGTGAATGTATTATGCTAATAATCCACCAGTGTATTTATATCTGTGCTGTTGCACTTGTATTTGTATCTGTGCTATGCTGTTGCCCTTGTGGGCTTGACCTATGGGCCATTGTATGGCATTATCCATGGGGGAACATGCTGGGGCATGTATTGGCTCCACCCATGGCTCCTCCCCTTGAAGAGAGGTATAAAGAGCAGTCGACCTGTAGGCAGTTCTCAGCATTGGTTCAGTCGCAGGCAGGCACTGTTCTAAGTTGATTAAAGACACGGTTTACTTCTACTCATGTCTCGAGTGAATTGATGGTCGCATCATACAGTACTGTCGGTGTCTTTTTAACTCCTCTCTGCATTGCCAAGTGTTCCCGCTGTTGGAAGGATTAAGAATGGGAGGGCACAGATATGAGGTGATTGACAAAAGAAGCAATGGAGACAGGAGAAGAAATCTTTAGGTCCTGAAATAAGCTGCCTGATGGTACAGTGGAGGCAAGTTCAGCTGAGGCGTTGAAGAGGGATTTGCATTATTATCTGAAAAGGAAGAATGTGCAGGGTTAGGTGAGAAGGCGGGGGAAAGACACTGGGTGCATTGATCATTTCGAGAGCTGGTGCAGGCAAGTGGAATGGCCTCCTTCTGTGTAGTATCAATTCTTTGTGATCGTATTACTTCTGGGTTTTCTGAACAATTAGTGTGAGTAGACACGATGATTGCATGAGGCAATTTCAACTTTGTTATTTAAATGGACAGTCCAAACTTGCAGTTTGATGGGGTTTGAAGTTGAGAGCACACCAGCAAGTGCCATTGCCGAATGGAGTCCAGACGTTCAATCGCTGTGCCTTGTTTTCATGACACCTCCCTGGATGTGCTACTGGGGGCTGTAAGGGCCCACAGGATTAAAATGTTCATTACTGAGGGGAGGAAGAAACCTGCCGGTGAAACCAAGGAGATGTGGGTGGAGATTGCTCATGAAGTCAATTGCAGGAATGTGGTACTGTTAATTTGATGTAATGGGCCACTTTACTGTATCCCTGTAGCTGGGGAACTGGGTTTTCCTAACCAGTTCTTTATGTCTCCTGGATTGACAGCAATGGAGGGGAGCCAAAGCTGGAACAATTGGCGTCATCATCCTTTGTCATGGCGGTAGAGCAACCTAGTCAGCACCATCACATTAGTCAAGCACACCTTCCACCAGCAGAGGTACATTCACGTCAGTGGGGCCTAGCACACGTTTAGAGTACGCAGAACATCGTGGAGCAGGTGAGAGAGGCAGAGTAAGCTGTGGTAGGCCCCCTCAGGAGGATAGAGGACAGGCATGGCCATGCTCAGCTGCACAGAGATGCAAATCTTTGGGAGTCATAACTGTGGTGGAAGATCTGTGCCCAAATGTTGGCATTGCTTGAGGCAGTGCAGAGTCTTGGGCAGGGTTTGGAAGGGTGCATCCGTGGCATGTGTGTCGCCTTCTCTCAGGCATTTGAGCACATGAGCTCAACCAACCAGAGAGTGACCAACCTCCTGGGGAGCCAGGTATGGTATCAAGCTGTGTGGATGTAGGAGCAGTACACTAGCAGGCACAGTTTGTATGCCACATTCTGTAGCATTTAACAGCCAGCGGTACTGATATCCCAGCTGGTGTTTGCCCCTCTAGTTCAAGGGCCACATGAAAGGGCTAACACAGGTAGGAATAGGGTGGAGGGGCTGCCCCTCATGAGGTATGGTCAGCCTCCGACTGAGGCATCATCAATGCAGGAAGGCCCAGTGGTTGCTGCAGGTGGGACAGCCTGTTGCCAACACTGGCATCACAATGATGAGGCCGACTGCTATGGGGTTTTCAGCAATATCCAGACACACGAGCGAGCAACCTGCCTTCTCCTCAGTCATTGGGGGAAGATCCCATTGGAGCAGCCTCAGGCGGAGGGCGCCAAGTCAGTTGTCTCACAAAGCGGCCCAGGTGGATGTCATTTACTTTTAGAAGCGATCAATTAAGATGAATCAGTGTAATGAAAATGTGAGTGGTTGAATCCAGACTTGAGTGATTCTAATGATCGATGGCTATAAGGCAGAGATGTGGAAGAGAGACGCAGAGGTGGATTCTCTGCTGCTTGCTGCCAGTAGCAGATTCCCAATGCAGCGGTGAATTGTGCGTTGGTGTTGCCAATCCTGTTCCGTTGCTCCCGTTCCCTGGAGCCAGATACCTGCTTCTCCATGCCACCTTAAACATAAAGGAATAGAGAGACTTAGAGTGTATGTCCACCGATCTCTAATTGCACCAGCGCAGGTGAATAAGATGGCTAAAAAGGCATGCAGGATATTTTTCTTCATGAGCCGAGGCCTAGAAAACTCGAGCAGGGAGATTATTCCAGAACAATGCAAAATACGAGTTAGGGCAGAGTAGCCAAGGCTGGAGTAATTTAGCGACAGGGAAAGACTGGATATGCTGGTGTTGTTTTCTTTAGGACAGTGGAAGCTGAGAGGAAATTTAATCAAGGTGTTAGGGGCCAAGATTGAGGAAGGATTGAACTCTTTTAGCAGTGAGGTCAGGATATAGATTTTAAGTAATTTGTGGACGGTTTAGAGGGGTGTTAAAGAGATGCTCATGTGGGTCTGGAACTCACTCCTTGAAAGGGTGGTAGAGGCAGAAACCCTTATCACACTTAAAAAGTACTTGGGTTTTCACTTGAAGTGTCAGAGCCTACAAGGCTATGACTGAGAGCTATAAATAGGGACAACAAGAATCAATATCAAACTGTGTTTCTAATAAAAATTGTTAGAAACGTTGTTGAAGTGCAAAATCTACAGCAACTATCTGGTCAATAAAGGTCCAGTCTACTCACACAAAAACAAAGTGAGATTTTTAATTAGTTATTGATTCAGTGATTCCCACTTTGCTAACAGCATATCTATTGGCACATAACTCAACTATTAGTTATGTGCTTAATCATCACTTTATGTCTTTGACAATTGGACTGAGTAATAAATTGATTTTTCAATAAAATGACCGTTACTAGTATCCATCTCCAAATGAAATGTCCAATACAGGCGCACAGAAGAAAAACAAAAAACTTGCATTTATGGAGCATGTTTACATATTAATATGTCTTCACAAGTCATTGTTGCTGATGGTTCGGAAGTACAGATTATTTAAACAATTTTTATTTTGCGGACAGGCAACAGAAAATGGACAAGTTAGAAAAGGGGGAAAGCGAAAAGGAGAGAGACAAAGCATTCCAGTTTAAAAGGCTGACAATTAAAGGAGAAACACCAGGTGAAGGTGAGGAAGGACTTAGCTCCAGACAAGAACCTAGTGGGGAGATATTTAAATTTATACAAGCCCTTCCAAAGTTTGAGGAAAAGGATGTGGAGGCATTCTTTCTTTTGCTGGAAAAGGTAGCTCAGTAAATGAAATGGCAGAGTTCATGAGGTTCATGCATCATTGTCAGAAGAGATATCTACACAGTATGATGCAATAAAAAAGCTATCATTAATGTAAATGAGTTGGTTCCAGAGGCGCACAGGCTAAATCTTTGGAATAGAAGGAAACAGCCTGGGCCGACCAATATAGAATTTGAGAGGTTAAAGCAAAGTAATGTTGGCCGTTGGATTTAGGTATTGAAGGTGGAGACAACATATGATGTTCTTGGGGAAGTAATTTCCTAAAAATAATTAAAGATTTACTTCGGTAGTTAGAACCTATGTTGGGGAACAGAGGATTAGAACAGCTAGCCAGGCAGCTGAGATGGCTGATGATTTGGAGGTGGTACATAGAATTATCTTTTTTCCGATACCCTGTTAAGCCTGAGAAGGGTACGGAGTGGAAAGGTGAAAAGAAGGCAAGTAGTCAGGGAAGAGATGGGACAGTTTGGAATGTTCAGGAAATTTCTCCTCAGACCAGAAAGGAAAGTGCTGATAATGGAAGTGACAACCAAAAGCCTATGTGTTTCTTCTGTAACAATGTGGCACATATTTGAACACATTGCTGGAAACTACATGGGAAACCAATTGCAGTGGCAAGAAAGGTAGCACCAGATTAGGAAATGGCTGTTAAAACTGTAGCAGTAGCACTGGTGAAACATGTTCCCTCAGAATCTACAAGAAAGGAGGATAGGGTTCAGAGTAGGTAAGAAAATTATTTGATTACTGGTGAAGGAAGTCAAGCTATTAGGGGTTTTGTTTTGACGAAAGAAGTGTTCCCTTACTCTTCCAACATGATAAGTAGTCAGTTCAAAATTCTGAGAGATACGGGGACAGATCAATCATTGATGGTGGCTGATGATGTAATTTGTACTCCGTTTTATGAAGGAAAAGGTAACAGGGGTTTTAATGGAATTTAGGAGCTTGATTTTTTAATGTAAAATTAACTTAAGAAGTGACTTTGCGTGGCACAGTGATTAGCACCGATGCCTTAGGGCACCGAGGACCTTGGTTCAATTACATCCCCAGGTCACTGTCCTAATGTAGTTTGCACCGTGTCTGCATGAGTCTCACCTCCACAACCCAAAAGGATGTGCACGGTAGATGGACTGGCCAGACGAAATTTCCCCTTAATTGGAAAAAAAGAATTAGGTACTCTGCCAGGGTCCCAGGTTCGATTCCCGGCTTGGGTCACTGTCGGTGCGGAGACTGCACGTTCTCCCCGTGTCTGCGTAGATTTCCTCCGGGTGCTCCTGTTTCCTCCCACAGGTCATGAAAGATGTGCTGTTAGGTAATTTGGACATTCTGAATTCTCCCTCTGTGTACCCGAACAGGCGCCGGAATGCGGCAACTAGGGGCTTTTCACAGTAACTTCATTGCAGTTTTAATGTAAGCCTACTTATGACAATAAAGATTATTATTATTATGAGAAGTCCATTGTGTTTATATTATATATATATTTTTTTTAAAATAATTTTTATTGGAATTATTTGAAAAATATATATCAACAAAACAATAATAACAATAACAATAATAATAATAAACACGTGCCGGCACCCGTAACAACGCATATAACAAACTCCCCCCACCCCCCCAAACCCAATAAACAACAAATTAAATTAACAATAAGCAAATTAACTTAAACACTATCCCCTAAACCCCCCCCCCCCCCCCCCCTTCCCCCCCCCCCCCCCCCCCGGGTTGCTGCTGCTGCTGACCTAGTACCTTATCGTTGAGCCAGAAAGTCGAGGAAAGGCTGCCACCTCCTAAAGAACCCTTGTACCGACCCCCTCAGGGAGAATTTGACCCTCTCCAGCTGAATGAATCATGCCATGTCATTGATCCAGGTCTCCACGATCGAAGGTCTCGCATCTTTTCACTGCAGCAAGATCCTCCGCCGGGTACTAGGGTCACAAAGGCCAAAACATCAGCCTCTTTCGCCTCCTGCACTCCCGGCTCCACCCCAACCCCAAATATCGCGGGTCCCCAGCCTGGCTTGACCCTGGATCCCACCACCCTCGACACCGTCCTCGCCACCCCCTTCCAGAACTCCTCCAGTGCCGGGCATGCCCAGAACATATGGGCATGGTTCGCTGGACTCCCCGAACACCTGACGCACCTATCTTTGCTCCCAAAGAACCTACTCATCCTAGATCCGGACATGTGGGCCCGGTGCAGCACCTTGAACTGGATAAGACTAAGCCTCGCACATGAAGAGGAGGAGTTCACCCTCTCCAGGGCGTCCGCCCATGTCCCCTCCTCAATCTGCTCCCCCAGCTCCACCACCCACTTAGCCTTCAGCTCCTCTACCGACGCCTCCCCCACCTCCTGCATTGCCTGGTAGATGTCAGACACCTTCCCATCCCCGACCCACATCCCCGAAAGCACCCTGTCTCTTACCCCCTGCGGGGGCAGCAAAGGGAACCCCTCCACCTGTCGCCTAGCAAACGCCTTGACCTGAAGGTACCTGAACATATTCCCCGGGGGAGCTCAAACTTCTCCTCCAGTTCACCAAGGCTCGCGAACCTCACGTCAATAAACAGGTCTCCCAACTTCCCTGGATGCCACCCCAGGAACCCGCCATCCATGTTCCCTGGAACAAACCGGTGGTTCCCCCACAGCGGGGCCTCCACCGAGCCCCCCACTTCCCCCCTGTGTCGCCTCCACTGCCCCCAAATTCTGAGGGTAACCGGGCTCGTAGTGTACCTCGTTGGAGGGAGCGGCAGCGGCGCCGTTACCAGTGCCTTCAGGCTCGTGCCTCCACAGGACGCCATCTCCATCCGTTTCCATGCTGCCCCCTCCCCATCCATTACCCACTTACGTACCATCGAGACGATAGCCGCCCAATAGTACCCAGAGAGGTTGGGCAGCGCCAGCCCCCCTCTATCCCTGCCCCGCTCCAAAAAGACCCTCCTTACCCTCGGAGTTCCGTGCGCCCAAACAAATCCCAGAATGCTGCTGTTCACCCTCCTAAAAAAGGCCCTTGGAACGAAAATGGGGAGGAACTGAAACAAAAACAAAAACCTCGGGAGCACCGTCATTTTAACGGACTGTACTCTACCCGCCAATGACAACGGCAGCATGTCCCACCTTTTAAATTCCTCCTCCATCTGCTCCACCAACCTAGTAAAATTGAGCTTGTGCAGAGTCCCCCAGCTCCTAGCCACCTGAACACCCAGGTACCTAAAACTCCTCACTGCCCTCTTTAGCGGGAGCCTACCAATCCCCTCCTCGTGATCTCCCGACGTGTACGACAAACAGCTCACTCTTGCCCAGGTTCAATTTATATCCCGAGAAACTCCCAAACTCAGCAAGATACCTCCGGCATTCCCCCCACCGGGTCTGCTACATACAACAGCAAGTCGTCCGCATACAGCGACACTCGGTGCTCCTCCCCACCTTGCACCAAACCCCTCCACCTCCTCGACCCCCTGAGAGCCATGGCAAGAGGCTCAATTGCCAACGCAAACAGCAAGGGGGACGGGGGCGCCCCTGCCTCGTCCCACGGTGGAGCCTGAAGTACTTGGACCTCCTCCTATTTGTCGCTACACTCGCCATCGGGGCCTCATACAGCAACCTCACCCATTTAATAAACCCCACCCCAAACCCGAACCTCTCCAACACCTCCCACAAGTACCCCCACTCAACCCTGTCAAAGGCCTTCTCCGCATCCAATGCCACCACAATCTCCGCCTCTCCTTCTGCTGCCGGCATCATTATCACATTTAGCAGCCTTCGCACGTTAGTGTTCAGCTGCCTCCCCTCCACAAAACCCGTCTGATCTTCATGTACCACCCGCGGCACCCAGTCCTCAATTCCAGTGGCCAAGATCTTCGCCAGCAACTTGGCGTCTACATTCAGCAGTGAAATCGGCCTGTATGATCCGCACTGCAAGGGGTCCTTATCACGCTTCAGGATCAGGGAGATTAGCGCCAGAGACATCATCGGGGGCAGAACACACCCCTCCCATGCCTCGTTGAAGGCCCTAACCAACAGGGGGCCCACCAGCTCCTTCAACTCGATCGGCGCCCCCAGTCCCTCCACCAGCTCCTCCTGCACCCTTGGAAATCGGAGCCTGTCCAAAAAACTCTCCATTCCCCCTCCCACTGCCGGCGGCTCCGACCGGTACAGTTCCCTATAAAAGTCCCTAAAGACCTCATTGACCTCTGCCCCCTGCCGCACCACATTCCCATCTCTATCCTTCACTCCACCAATCTCCCTAGCTGCGTCCCGCTTACGAAGCTGATGCGCCAGCATCCTGCTCGCCTTCTGTCCATACTCATAGACTGCTCCCTGCGCCTTCCTCCATTGTGTCTCCGCCTTTCTGGTGGTCAATAAATCAATCTTGGCCTGCAAGCTACGCCGCTCCCCCAGCAATCCCTCCTCTGGGGCCTCCGCATACCTCCTATCCACACTCAACAGTTCCTCCACCAGTCTCTCCCTCTCCCTCCTCTCCCCCCTCTCCCTATGGGCTCGGATGGAGATCAGCTCCCCCCTAATCATTGCCTTCAGGGCCTCCCACACCATCCCCACCTGGACCTCCCCAGTATCATTGACCTCGAGGTACCTCTCGATACATCCCCGAACACTCCTACACACCTCCTCATCAGCCAACAACCCCACGTCCAGACGCCAAAGCAGGCGCTGGTCCCGCACCTCCCCCATCTCCAGATCCACCCAATGTGGAGCATGGTCCGAAATCACAATAGCCGAATACTCGGCCTCCTCCACCCTCGGGACCAGTCCTCTACTCAAAACAAAAAAATCAATGCGGGAATAAACCCTGTGCACATGGGAGAAAAAAGAGTACGCCCGAGCCCTCGGCCTCCCGAACCTCCAGGGATCCATTCCTCCCATCTGGTCCATAAACCCCCTCAACACCTTGGCCGCCGCCGGCCTCCTGCCTGTCCTTGAACTAGAATGATCCAGTAGGGGATCCAGCACCATATTGAAGTCCCTCCCCATGATCAAGCCCCCCACCTCCAGGCCAGGAATGCGGCCCAACATACGCCTCATGAAACCAGCATCATCCCAATTTGGGGCGTACACATTAACCAACACCACCCTCTCCCCCTGCAGCTTACCGCTCACCATCACATATCTGCCGCCACTATCAGCCACAACCTCAGATGCCTCAAACGCCACCCTCTTCCCAGGATCGCCACCCCCCGGTTCTTCGAGTCGAGCCCTGAGTGGAATACCTGCCCCACCCACCCCTTCCTCAGATGCACCTGGTCCGCCACATTCAGGTGGGTCTCCTGGAGCATGGCCACGTCCGCCTTCAGCCACTTCAGATGCGAAAACACCTGGGCCCGCTTAACCGGCCCATTCAACCCCCTCACGTTCCACGTAATCAGCCGGATCAGGGGGCACCCTGCCCCCCTCCCCTGTCGACTAGCCATAGCCCATCGACTGCTCGCCCCTGGCCAGCACCCATTTGGCCCGTTTCCCACAGCGATAGAACCTCACCCCGACCCCCCCCGACCCGCACCAACTCCTCCCTGGCCAATCCAACAGCAACCTCATGTCTCCCCCCCCCCCCCCCCCAACCCAGGCTAGGACCCCTCCTAGCCGCGACGCTCCCTCTACTGTACTCCCGTGAGCCAGCTGACTTCTGCTGACCCCGGCAGTTCCCACTCTAACTCCGACCCCTCCCGATATGAGGTCCCCCCTTCTCCCCTGCATCAGCTCCTTGGCACCGCTTCAGCGCGGGAAACCCGGTCTAATAACCACGCCCCTCGCCACCAACTCCACCCCCTCGTCCCGCAGCGCGGGAATCCAGAGAAAAGCCCGCGCTTTCACACTGCCCCACCCCACCAACGCAGCTCCCAAACCGCAGTCCCAACCCAACCACCAACTCCGTACAAACAAAGACACAGATCAACCACAAACCCCAGTACCCCCCTTAGAACACCAAACCATAACCCACATCGTCCGAAAGCGAGAGAAAAAACAGAAACAAACAGAATAACCCGCTACAGCATAAACAGTGATACAGAAATAGAAAAACTCCCACAGCCCCCAATCTTTAGTTCAAGTCCAACTTTTCAGCCTGCACAAATGCCCACGCTTCCTCCGGGGACTCAAAGTAGTGATGCCGGTCCTTGTAGGTGACCCACAGGCGCGCAGATGCAACATGCGAACTTCACCTGCTTTCCGTGGAGCACCGCCTTCGTTCGGTTAAACCCGGCTCTCCGCTTGGCCACCTCCGCACTCCAGTCCTGGTAGATACGCACTACCGAATTCTCCCACTTGCTGCTCCTCACATTCTTGGCCCATCGGAGAACACACTCTCGGTCACTGAACCGATGGAACCGCACCAGCACCGCCAGCGGGGGTTCATTCGCCTTAGGCCGCCTGGCCAGTACTCTGTGGGCCCCCTCCAGCTCCAGGGGCAGATGGAAGGATCCTGCCCCCACCAGCAAGTTCAACATCATGGCCACATAGGCCGGCAGGTCCGACCCCTCCAGCCCCTCCTCGAGGCCCAGGATCCGCAGGTTCTTCCTCCGTGACCGAAGCTCCATCTCCTCGAACCGATCTTGCCACTTTTTATGGAGCGCCTCGTGTATCTCCACCTTCCCCACGAGGGCCGAAACCTCCTCCTCGTGCTCAGAGGCCTGCTGCTGCAACTCAAGTATCGCTGCACCCTGGGTTGTCTGGGTCTCCAACAGCTTACTAGTCGTCACCTTCAGGGATTCCAACAACTCCTCTTTCAGCTCCGTGAAATAGCGCAGAAGGGCCGCCTGCTGCTCCTCAGCCCACTGCCTCCACTCCTCAGGAGCTCCACCGGCCGCCATTTGGTCCACCTTCCCCCACTTTTCCAGGGGAGCTGCTGCCGTTTTTCGCCTCGCCCCACTTCGAGTCCGCACCATAAATCCCGGGGGGTTTTGCTCCAGACCCCTTTATCCTCCGGGAATCGTCGAATCAACGCCATTTGGGGCCCTTAAAAGAGCCCACAAGTCCTATTAAAGCGGGAGCTGCCGAACGTGCGGCTTAGCTCCGCATAGCCGCAACCAGAAGTCCCTGTTTATATTATATTAACATATAAGTTTACATTTACCTTCACACTAGTTGTACCAATTTTCTGGATGGAAAAAGTAAAGAAAAGTATTTATTTTCACCGAAAGGTGCGCGATAGTTTGGAGACTACTTGGTTTCAGGCAAACCATGGGGCAGAGAACAGTTTCTCACTATCTGAATACTTGCGACGGATATTAGGAATTTATCTCCTATTTTAATGTGGTTTTATTTTATATTTTCCTTCAGGTTATTCTAAAATTCAAGAGTGTATCATGAATATTACATTAAGTGAGTTAATATATAAAGTATGCAATTACTTAAGTGCAGCACAAGTGCTCACAAGGACAAGAACGTGATCAAAATTCTTATGCATTTTGTGTTTAGATAGCAGGTATTGCAAAAGCATTGGCCTTTTAAGTATTGGCAGTAGGCCCAAAATTCTATTCTACTAATAACTGGAATATGGGTCCTGTCAGTGTGGCAAAGCTTACTTGCGAGCTGCATTGACACTTACCTCTGTTCTCCTAAGGTTTTTACATTATCAATAAGACAATTCAGCTATGGGAGCTAAATTAAGGATATTTTCTGTGCCTCATGGCGCCGAGGTCTATGGTTCGATCCCTGCTCTGGGTCACTGTCGGTGGGGAGTTTGCACATTCTCTCCGTGTTTGCGTGGGTTTCACCCCCACAACCCAAAAGATGTGCAGATAGGTGGATTGACCACGCTGAATTGTCCTTTAATTGGAAAAAATGAATTGGGTGCACTAAATTTGTAAAAAAAACCTTAAGGATATTTTTCTCTTAAATTTGATTTCTCAAACATTTCCTCCTCACCCTTTCCTGGAACCTTCAATACTTTTCCAAGTGCATTATTTTTCTTTCCTTTACATAGTTATTCCAGACCCCTGGCCTTTATCTATTTCTTGTCTTAATATATATTATGTAACCCGATTCTGAAGTCTCTATATCATTCACTTTGTTCTAGTTTGAATCATTAAGAAACTATGTGCGGAGTGTGTGCAGTGCATACCGTACTACACACAGATCTCAGCCCCTGGCTAGAGATCTGTTTGTTCAGTGTCTATCTTTAAGACAACTCCAAAAAGGACATTGGAGGGTTCAATAAGGTGTGTAAAATGTGTACACTCATTCTATGTCGGGAGTGAGCAGTATTACATATTGGTTAGACCACCCTCTTGCCATCAATGGGCCCACACCTGAAATTGGCATTAGCCTCCCTTAGGAAATGGGCCCAATGTATGAATCAGGGTCCTTCATGAATTTTATGAAGGACAGCAATGCTGCACACTCTGTGGAGGAAACCTTTGGAAGCTGCCAGATAAGTAAACCATTTTTCATTTCCTGAATGTCTAGCCATGAGCAGTCGGTGTCGCTACCTGGCTCCTGGCTTCCTGGCTGCACATTACAATTGTCAGTTACGGGGCAGCATGGTGGCCCAGTGGTTAGCACTGCTGCCTCACGGTTCCAAGGTCCCAGGTCGTCCGTGTGGAGTTTGCACATTCTCCCTGTGTTTGCATGGATTTCTCCCCCACAACCCAAAGATGTGCAGGGTAGGCCACGCTAAATTGCCTCTTAATTGGTAAAAATGAATTGGGCACTCTAAATTTATTTTAAAAAAAACACAGTCACTACCAGCCACAGCTCGCTTTCCTTTCATCTGCCCCCCCCAGACTGGCGGGCACTTGCTGTCATCAGCTGTCACTCCCTGCGGCTGATTCTGCTGTTCACCAACCCTTCTGTCCTGTTGCACAGAGACAAACTGTTTCAGGGCTGTAACTGCTGATTGCCAGCATTTTACTAATGAGGCAGGTGGACCTGTCCTGCCACTGCCCCCTTTAGGTTTAAACAGTGTACATGAGTCGCTCACCACTTTGTTTTGTTTCTTAGTGGTACTGAACTGCAACATGTGTGGAAATGTCTGACCGCTTCTTGTTTAATGCTCAAATCTGTAAATGTTGGACAGAACGGGTCATCTCATAATGAGCACTCGTTAACCTGAAATGAATTGACACAGGAGGTAATTGAGACAGATACCAGTGTTTCTTTCAAAAGAGGAACAGATAAGTTTTGAAGTAGAGGCTGATACTGAGCTACAGGGAGATAACAGAACGTGGGATTAGTTTGTTCTTGAACGAGGCCCAAATAACTTCTATAGTTCTTAACATTGACCTTCATATTGCATTTATTAAACAGCACTGGCCTTAGATCAGCCACTACGTGGTGTGTTTTACAGCCATCAGTAAACTTGTGATGCTTTGGTCGATAGATCACATTCTCACAACCAGGAGAGAGCTCCATAGCTATACCTTTATAAAGGTATGCTGAGCATTTACCTGATGTTAAGAAATGAGGTTAGATTTTTTTTAAAAATCCTGTTTGATGCATTCTGTGCCATGAAAATGTCATTTTTGTAGTTAATAGCACTAGAATTTGTAACATACATTATTGTTAGAAGCTGAAAAATAGAGGGCTGATGTTTGTACTTCATTTTGCCCAGCTCTGTTGTCCACACTAAGGTGTGTGAGTGAAACTGTGGTGACAGATACATGTTTGGTTTCCCCATGCATTAATACCGCCAGGCAAGCACCCGATCTATTGGTCAGGAAATATTTAATCTTCTGGTGCTCTTCTAGCAGTTTGAGGGAGAACTTGGACTCAGTAATGGCTCTGTTTAGGTCCTTTGCAGCCTCTTAAATGACGTCCAGGATGCATGCACACAATTCTAATGGGAGGTACACCAAAGATCATCTTAGTGAAGGGGTTTTCATGCACAACACAACTTCAATGACAGTGTGCAGAGCAGGCAGATAATGGCATCAAACAGTGTGGACTGCTAATCTGAAGCACATGTTGCTATTTTCAAATGCCATACTTCAGCCCTGACTTAGGCTGAAGGACTGCACACCCACATCAGCACTATTTAATGGGATCTTGAACTATTTACAGGTTTGCACCTAAATTATTTCTTCCGGATGCTGGTGCATTTGCATCCATTTTTGGAGGTTAGGATGCCTAAAGTTTCAATGGTCTTCAGTAAGTGGTCTGGCTGGTGCGTAGGTACTTTCTGTTGATTTAAAAGCTTGTACTGAAGCACGTTGCTTCCTGTCAGTGTTAGCTTGTAGGTTTTCCCATAGAAAAGAACAGAAGTTATGTAGAGTATGACAAACTGCTAGAAGAGGGAGGAGTAAGGGGATTGGAGGGCACTCATCAGGCTGCATATCCAGCAAGCGCTCTGAGGGAACAATTCTCCTATCTCATCATTAGCAATGATCACTGGTTGAGATTTTCTCGTTTCACTAAAGCAGTCATGAATGTGTAGTAAATGGGTCTGGCACATAAAAAGTTGATATTGGATTGTGTACAATACTGCCCACACAGTGATGTAAGAGAGCACATGACCTGCACTCAGAGTCAGTTGAGTGTTGGACAGAGCCGTGTGTACCAGCAAGGATGGAGACAGCTCCTAACTTGTACCTGTATATTTGGAAATAGCTCAACAAAAATCTACACATGACTATAAGGCCTTCTTCAGACCTGCCAACTGTAACCAACTGCCTACAGTAGAATGAAACCTGCAAAATGCTACGTCCACAAAAACAGCCATAAAGCAAGACAAGGACTGCACTGCCTTTGGTTGTCAACGCGGTTGTGCCATTTTTATACATTTGGCTCCTTCTGGGTGACTGCTGGTAACATAAACAACATCTCACAATTTACTGCTGCATAAAAGAGGTCACTGAAGCTTCTACATACCCATGCCAGCTTGGGGTATTTTCATGAACTGAAACATATTCCATTACGGCAAGAGAGCCTGCAAGTCTCTTTGAGCAGTGGTCTCATAGCTGGGCTTGCAGAGCAACAGGCAGAGATTTCATGATCTCGCTTGCTCTCACTTGCAGCTGCCACTGGGTAGATTGAGCTGTATTGGAGGCTGAGACATTGGCCATCAGGCAATGCATCATGGCTGGGTCCACAAGTGCATAAAATTAACTAATGCTTCCATTCCAGAAAGCATTGGTTCCAAGCCCCGTGCCAGCTTGCAGCTGAACTCCTATATGCTCCTTGATAGTGACAACAGGTTTCCTAGAAGGTCTGCTAAAGCACCGAGCATTTCTGTGTTCATACCTTCTGCAACAGAGCACGTCCATGACCTCACTCTCTGGGCAGCTGGCACATGCGCTCTCCCCCTCCTCGCTGCAGCTTGCTTTTGCTGAGTGACTCATCGCATGAAGATCTCAACTCTATACAAGCCTCCTGCACTCAGTATGTGTAATGCTAGTATCTGAGCTGGTGACTGCGAGTGCCAGGTCACTTGACGGTGCTTCTTCCTCAGAAGTGTGTTCTCCTTCTTGCCTTTCATCATAAAACTACGCTAGTTAGGGCGGCACAGTAGTGCAGTGGTTAGCACTACTGCCCACGGCACTGAGGACCTGGATTTGATCCTGGCCCCGGGTCACTGTCTGTGTGGAGTTTGGACATTCTCCCCATGTCTGTGTGGGTTTCAACCCCACAACTCAAAGATGTGCAGGATAGGTGGATTGGCCAAGCTTAATTGCCCTTAATTGGAAAAAAAATGATTGGGTACTCTAAATTTAAAAAAATAAATAAAAAAAGACTGCATTGGCTGAGCATGTAGCAGATTCTTGTTTTCTGAAAGCATAAATGCACGAGAGGAAGATTGGGGGAGGAAAGATGGAGGGTGGAAGTATGTGGGTTGGCTGGAAAGCAAGGGGCTCATGGTGACACCATTTGCAGTTTGTACTTCCGATCAGATTATGGGGGAGGGTGCTATACTGGTGACTCCAACTCAATATGTCAGAGTTCAATGGAATAATTGGCCTAGCGATTGGAAGAAGAACCTTTTGCTTTGAGCCTTTTACTTGACATCTGTTTCCGATTCACAAAATCCCCTGGGTCCACATAAATATGTTCCTTTTTGACATAGTTGAGAATTTTAATTTTGATTTCCATTTGTGAAATAACTTTGAAAAATAAATTTTGGGCAAAATTGACAATGTTTTGTGAAGAGACGGAAAGATTAGAAACTAATAGATATAGGGAGTTTTCAACATTAGAAGGTTGTCCAAATTTCATTTATCTAATTGATTGTAGACTGTGTGACATACTCTGCAACAAAAGGTCGATTATTGAAAAATACACTATTGTGTTGAACTCACAGTGTGAAAGTAATTACATTTAATGGATTTGGTGCTTATTTTAAATAACTTCAAGTAGCAGATGGCAGAATCCAAAGGAAATCATTGGTGAGTTTGCTAAATTGGAATTGCACCATACAATTTTATTTTGAGGACTACTAATTTTAGTATCTTTAATAAAATCTTTCTTCATATCTATAGTTGCAGAATTAAGTTTTATGTTGCATAACATCACACACTTAATGTCCTTTCAAGAAACACATTGTTAGCACAAGTTTAACAAATTAAAATAATTAACAATATTTTTTCAATATTTAACAGTGAAAT
The DNA here is from genome assembly GCF_902713615.1 of Scyliorhinus canicula. Classification (NCBI taxonomy): domain Eukaryota; kingdom Metazoa; phylum Chordata; class Chondrichthyes; order Carcharhiniformes; family Scyliorhinidae; genus Scyliorhinus; species Scyliorhinus canicula. The sequence continues at coordinate 160,587,441 of NC_052152.1, forward strand.
GCTAAGCCATAAAATAGAAGTGCCAGGGAATAATAAACTGTAAACAATGCTGTAAAATGCCTGGTCGGTGTAAATTGTACCTTTTATAAGATTCCCAAGGATGCAAATACACTTGGGAGGAGTTGGGAGTGGGGTGGGCGCTTGGGGGGATGGGCAAAGGGGGAGGGGAGAACTTAGTGTTTACTTAAATTTTTGGATAATGTATTAAAGAAAATATTTTTCCAACAATCAGTAGTGATTATTCTTTTCCTTTGGTGAATGTTTTTCTCATCAAATTTAGCTGTGGACTGATATGACTTTGTTTAAATCTGTAATGCTGACGGATTTAGTACAAACTTGCAATTGCAACCCTGCCCAATAATGTAAATATATGAAGTGACAGATGATATTGTTCCCATAACTATTCAACAACAAATACATTGGTAAAGGACAAAACTTGGCATGGCGAGATAAACAAGTTTTCCTCTTTTTTTAGGGAAAGATACTCGACTTAGTACTACTCTACAGCAATGAAGCAATACAACTAAACCATCAGTCCTCTTCAAGATCACGACAGGACCATCACTACAAAAATGTAAAACTCTTAAACCACACCATGATACCTACGGCAGGAAAGCAAGACACTGCTGTGAGTACCGTCCTTCTTAACACATTCTGGGGGTGAAATTCATCTTGGCCATTCAGAGTTGGGCAGACGGTGGCAGAGTGGTTAGCGCTGCTGACTCACAGCATCAGGGGCCTGGGTTCTATTCCGGCCTTGGGTCACTATCTGTGTGGAGTCTGCACTTTCTCCCCATGTCTGTGTGGGTTTCCTTCGGGTGCTCCGATTTCCTACCACAGTCCAAAGATTTGCAGGTTAGGTGGATTGGCCATGGTAAAATTGCCCCTTAGTGTCCAAGGATGTGCAGGTTAGGTGAGGTTACAGTGTTATGGGAATAGGGTGGGGGAGTAGGGTAGGGTGCTCATTCAGTGGGTCGATGCGGACTAAATGGGCCAAATTGCTTCCTTCTGTACTGTAGGGATTCTATGTTCATAACTGATTTAAGAACCATCTAACATTACATTCCAATAGAAATTTGGGCAAGGTGTAAAACAAGGTGTAAAAATTAGCTGTGGCCCGCTTTGCATTTTGCCCAAGACAAATTTCATCCCATTTAGGTTTGTGTCCTCTATTGCTTTTTATCAAACCAAAATGCCTCCATGGCATATGAGCAGGGTAGTTGTGCATATCACAGTGGTAATTGTCCTCTCATATGCATCAAGGGTGCTGAGTTCCTTGGCCCGACATCAAGAAATCTATGAACGCCAGGTCTTCACTCATTTGTGCTCCCGAGGGATTTCTGGTGTTTAATCACTGGGAATTAGGAGGGCTACTTCACCGGTAAATGGCTCACCACATTTGATTCTCCTTCCTGCACTTCATTCAGGTATTTATTTACTATGAAATGGGAGAATGTGCCCTGGACAACTCCCAGCAGAAGCAGCATAAGTAGTCCTGCCACATCTGGTTATCACAGATAATTAGGATTCTACAGGATAGTTCATTTTCCATCCACTATGACAATAAAACAACTGAGTGAAGAGAATTAAAATATCTGCTGGATATAACTTATCCCGAGTGCCCATTCTTCAGAAGTTGAATCTGTAATTCTTAAAAATGTGAAACCTTCCTTTCCAGATGGGAAATACCAGTGAGGAGACTAATATCTTCCTGTCATCTCTATCAAAGGAGGAAGATATTATTTTTGGAGTAATTTATTCCATGTATGGTAAGAGCCAGTTAATAACATGATAAGCTACCATATTTATATACTGTGTTCAATGTAATGTCAATTTTAAATGGTTGGATTAGGGAGGCGCAGAAATAATAGCTAAATTATTGAATTCCAAATGATCTCTGTAATGTGGAATAATGAAGAAATAGAGCACTTAAAACTGATTTCCAGTGGAATAATTAATTACAAACTTTTGATCAGGCATCGCCCTGAATATTAACTTAACTTCCTTAGCATATTGCAGTATTATCATGCTTTACAGAAAATTTAATAACAAGACCCAGTTAATAACTGCACAATCATCCCAATAATGAGAATGTAAATGTGTATAATTTTTCATAAATGTAATTGCCTAATAATTTGTACATCCCAATCCCATGGAAGTTCTTTACTGTATGATTTTAATTAATCTGTGGAGAATCCATTTATGGATTGAAAAATTATTCAGGATGAGTTACACGTCAGTATTATTTTATTTAGAAGATATCATTCTATCCTGATGCTATTTTGTAATGTAAAACTTTAATGTGGCGAAGCGAACAGTACTTTCTGTCTGGCGAAGCCCTCTTGAATGACCTGCGTCAGCTCCTCCATCGATGGCTGGGCCGTCTGTGGTGAATGTGATTCACCCCGGATTGTAATCTGTATATACATGTGTCTGTATTGTAAGTGCAGTTGCACTACCTGTCCTCCAGGGGGTGTTGGTCGTTCTGGGTGAGTGTGCTTACCGCTCTCTTGGCTCTGTTTCTCGTTCTAAGCTCTGGAGTCGCCAGGTGCCGTTAGACACCACCACAAGTTTCAAGGTGAAGTTCAAAGCAATAAAAACCGTACACCAATTAGTAAGTCCAAACAACTAGAGTTTATTATAACACAATTATAATAACTACCCATGCACACGCTAAAGAATTAAACTTACTCCTACCGCTAAACAACTAATACTTATCTCGAAGGAACTGCGAGGTCAGGGAACAAGGCCTCTTGCTCTGCTCTGGTCTGCAGACTTCGGATTGCAATCAGTTGCCAAGGGTGTCAGGAGTGCCTATGTCTGGTAGCAGTCGTTGTCTTTAGGCACTTACTTGTTGGTGGCTGCTGCTCGACGGCTGTAGAAGACAGGAGCCCGGAGACAGGAGACTGAACCACGTGTGGGACCTTTCTTTTATAGGTCCCAGGGGGTCCACGCCCCTTTGGGCGGACTCCCTTACCTGCTTGGAATCGATTGGGTCTCTTCCCAATCGATATGTTTGAACCCCCCAATCCTAGGGCAGTTCCTTGGTTGCTGGGGCGGTTCTTGGGACCTTTTGTTTTGGGCTTCTCTGGCGCCACTGGGTCTGGCCTTCCATAGAATGTATCAATTTGTGCTAACTTGTGTCCATTGTATCTGGGACTCGCCCGGTATTGCCTCATTAATATGTTAACGGGTTTTCTTTCACAGTGCTATCTGGTCTCTGCAACAGTCAAAACCGGTTTCTGCAGTCGTCCCAATACACAATCGCCTTGCAAGCTGCTTGCTTTCCAACATGTCCATTTTCCCTGCATTCTTTGCAATCTTCCATTTTGTGTTGGGGAGAGGCCACCCCAGGTGGCTACAGGGAAGTAGCTCTGGGAATGCTCGAGTTGTACGGGGCTTCTCCCTTGGCTCTGCCCAGGACTCCTCCCCCGGAAGCTGCTGTATAAAAGGTCAGTGCCACATGGTCAGCCGGCCAGTTCACCGAAAGGTCAATGGCTAATAGGCTGGCTCTGTTGTGAGTATATTAAAACCGCTATTCTAATCCTACAAGCACGTGTCCGTAGAATTGTTGGTTCCAACAATTTAATATACTCAGGAAACAGTTGAAGAAATCATGGAAGCAGCCCTCAAGCCCGGACGCCTAGAACTCGACCCAGAGGATGCAGAGGCTAAGGAAATTTTTTCCCACTGGCTGAGATGTTTTAAAGCCTACCTGGTAGAAGCCAGCACCGCCGGAACAACGGAGGAACAAAAACTCAGCCTACTGCATGCGAGGGTAAGCCACAGAATCTCCACACAGCTAAATCCGGCCGGTTCTTATCCCGCAGCGCTGGCAATATTGGACAAAATGTACGTTAGGCCCCTTAACGAGGTTCATGCACGCCACGTGTTTACGACCCGCCGTCAGCGGCCTACAGAAACACTAGCCGAGTTTGTAACAATCTTTCCAATGACTGTAATTATCAAGCCGTTATCGCGGCTGAACATAGGGAGCTTGCTGTGCGGGACGTTTTCGTGGCGGGCCTTAGGTCTAACTATGTGCACCAAAGACTGCTAGAAAAGGGGGCCCAGGACTTAGACACTACTGTGGAGGCTGCTACCACTATGGAAGTTTCACCTCGTTTCCCGCGGACCCCGCGACCTCATCGTGGACCCCCGACCAACAGTCCCCCCAAGCTTGTGCCGCATGGCCCCCCAGCTACCGCGCTGCCAAAGCCAGTTACTCTGCTGCCCCAGCCAGCTACTCGGCTGTTTCAGCCTGCCATTTCTGTGGCCAAAGCCAGCACCCGCGGCAGCACTGCCCGGCCCGTAACGCGACCTGCAGCAGCTGTGGGTGAAATGGACACTATGCCAGAGTGTGTCTGGTGAAGAAAGCCCCAGCCTCTAACCCTCCCACGGCTCAAAACACTCGTTCCCTGAATTCACAGGCCTGCAGGCCCCGAAATGCTGCAGCCTGTATGCCGACTCCGCCCCCACCCGACATGTGCGACTCATGGGGGCGGCCATCTTGGCAATCCTCCTCCATGCGGCCGGCCATGTGCGACTCATGGGGGCGGCCATCTTGGGATCCATCCCCTTCAAACTCTGAAACTCACCTCGACGACTACGAACTCAGAGGGCAGTCATCACGGGGCCACTCCAGCACAGCTGATTGAGCCGCCGACGACCCGCAACTCAGCGCAGTCACACTGGATCAATCCCGCCCCAAGCACTTACGAAGTTTGATGGCGGAGGTCCAGATCAATGGGTACAGCACGCCATGCCTCTTTGACTCCGGGAGCACTGAGAGCTTTATACATCCAGAGCTGGTAAGACGCTGTTCGCTTTCTATTTTTCCGGTGAGCCAAACTATCGCCCTCGCTTCGGGCTCCCACTCAGTCCAAATCCAAGGACGCACCGTTGCTACGCTCACAATTCGAGGCGCTAGTTATTCTAAATTTAAACTTTATGTCCCTGCCCAACCTCTGCGCGCCACTCTTATTAGGCCTGGATTTCCAGTGCAACCTCAAGAGCCTCACCCTCAGCTTCGGTAGGCCCCTGCCCCCACTCACTATCTGCAGCCTAACCACGCTGCACATCTCCCCCCCTCCGCTCTTCGCCAATCTCACTCCAGATTGCAAGCCAGTAGCTACTCGGAGCAGGCGATACAGCCTACAGGATAGGGTCTTTATCCGATCGGAGGTCCGACGGCTGCTCAGTGAGGGGATCATAGAGGCCAGTAATAGTCCCTGGAGAGCTCAGGTGGTGGTCGTCAAGACCGGGGAAAAATTTTGCATGGTCGTCGACTACAGCCAGACCATAAATCGCTTTATGCTCCTAGACGCGTATCCCCTCCCCAGAATTGCAGACATGGTTAATCAGATCGCCCAATATCGGCTATTTTCCACGGTGGATCTGAAGTCTGCATACCACCAGCTCCCAATCCGCCCGGAGGACCGCCACTACACGGCATTCGAGGCCGATGGCCGCCTCTTCCATTTCCTCCGGGTCCCTTTCGGCGTCACTAACGGGGTTTTGGTGTTCCAACGAGCAATGGACTGAATGGTAGACCAGTACGGGCTGCGGGCCACGTTTCCGTATCTGGACAATGTTACCATCTGCGGCTATGACCAGCAGGACCATGACGCCAACCTCCACCGTTTTCTCCAAACGGCACAGAAATTAAATCTCACTTATAACAAGGAGAAATGCGTTTTCCGCACAAACAGACTGGCCATCCTCGGCTACGTCGTGGAGAACGGAGTCCTGGGCCCAGACCCGGACCGCATGCGCCCCTTCTTAGAACTCCCCCTCCCTCATTGCCCCAAGGCCCTCAAACGGTGCTTGGGGTTCTTCTCATACTACGCCCAGTGGGTCCTTCAATATGCGGACAAAGCCCGCCCACTCTTTAAGGCCACACAATTTCCCCTGTCAGCTGAGGCACGCCAGGCCTTCAGCTGCATCAAGGAGGACATCGCCAAAGCAGCCATGTGGGCGGTGGATGAATCCACTCCCTTTCAGGTTGAGAGCGACGCCTCAGAGGTAGCTCTAGCAGCCACTTTAAATCAGGCAGGGAGGCCCGTTGCATTTTTCTCCCGTACCCTATCCGCTTCAGAACTCCGACACTCCTCTGTCGAGAAGGAAGCACAAGCCATTGTGGAGGCTGTTCGTCACTGGAGGCACTACCTCGCAGGTAGGAGGTTCACCCTCATCACCGACCAACGATCGGTTGCCTTTATGTTTGACAACTCGCAAAGGGGCAAAATAAAAAATGATAAAATCCTTCGGTGGAGGATCGAACTCTCCACCTATAGTTACGATATTAAATATCGACCGGGGAAGCTCAACGAGGCCTCGGATGCCCTATCCCGCGGGACATGCGCCAGCGCGCAGATCAGCCATCTGAAAGCCATCCACGTTGATCTCTGCCATCCAGGGGTCACCCGGCTCGCCCACTACATCAGAGCCCGAAACCTGCCTTTCTCCAACGAGGAGGTAAAAGCGGTCACCAGGGACTGCACGATCTGTGCAGAGTGCAAACCGCACTTCTATAGACCAGACAGGGCCCACCTGGTCAAGGTTTCTAGGCCCTTTGAACGCCTTGCGATCGATTTCAAAGGGCCACTCCCCTCCACTAACAAGAACATTAATTTCCTCAACATCATCGACGAGTTCTCCCGATTCCCTTTTGCCATTCCATGCCCTGATATGACCTCCCGCACAGTCATTAGGGCCCTGCATAGTGTCTTCACCCTGTTCGGTTTCCCCAGCTACGTGCACAGCGACCGGGGTTCGTCCTTTATGAGCGACGAGCTGCGTCAGTACCTGCTCGACAAGAGCATCGCCTCGAGCAGGACTACCAGTTACAACCCCGGGGGAACGGGCAGGTAGAGAGGGAGAAACCGACGGTCTGGAAGACCGTCCTGCTGACCCTCCGGTCCAGAAAACTCCAAGTCTCCCAATGGCAAGAAGTCCTCCCAGACGCGCTCCACGCAATCAGATCCCTCCTCTGTACAGCTAAAAATCAAACCCCTCACGAGCGACTCTTCATTTTTTCTAGGGGCACTACCACGGGAGTCTCACTTCCGGCGTGGTTGAGGACACCAGGCCTGGTCCTCCTGAGGAAGCACGTCAGGGGGCACAAAACTGACCCCCTTGTTGAAAAGGTGCACCACCTCCATTCCAACCCCCAGTACGCATTCGTGGAGTTCCCGGACGGTCGCCAGGACACAGTATCCCTTTGGGACCTGGCACCCGCTGGATCCAGCCCCCCCTACCCCCACTGAGGAACCCCTTACCCTGTTCCCTATGCTGCCGCCCCCTCACGCCCCCGATTCCGCAAGCTCACCCCACCGGTTCCACGCGCCAGAACCAGCCCGCCCCCAGCGCCCCCAGTCTCCGGTGGAGCCAGAGGTGTATGAAGTTCGGACGAGACCCGCCCCGGATTCTGCCATCGTACCCCAGCTCTCAACACCCACACAGCCACCGCAAGAGGCTGCAACCCCGGTGCTCCGCAGATCGAAAAGAACAATTCATCCACCGGACAGACTAACTCTGTGAGCCACCATCCCCGCTGGACTTGATTTTTTCACAGGGGGTGAATGTGGTGAATGTGATTCACACCGGATTGTAATCTGTATATACATGTGTCTGTATTGTAAGTGCAGTTGCACTACCTGTCCTCCAGGGGGAGCAGCTCTGGGAATGCTCGAGTTGTATGGGGCTTCTCCCTTGGCTCTGCCCTGGACTCCTCCCCCGGAAGCTGCTGTATAAAAGGCCAGTGCCACATGGTCAGCCGGCCAGTTCACCGAAAGTTCAATGGCTAATAGGCTGGCTCTGTTGTGAGTATATTAAAACCGCTATTCTAATCCTACAAGCACGTGTCCGTAGAATTGTTGGTTCCAACACCGTCGCAGCAGGGGTTCGGACCTCGGCCATGTTAACTTCAGCAGCCACTTCTACCCAGCCCTTGCTTATCTTTCTGTTTCTTCCCTTACGGTCCCTTGGGGTTCTCCGTTCCATGCACCACTGCGTGGATCCAGTACTTAAATGTCCACATTTTCCAAATCAAGACTCAAAGCCGCAAAAAAGTCGGGGGAAAAAGATCCAAAAGCCCGGCCAGAGCGGGAGCCACCAACTATGCGACCTACTCCCTCATAGCCGCCACCGGAAGTCTATCGTGAACAATACTTTCATTTAGTCATTATACAAGCTGCCATCAGAATTTGCCATTTTTAAAATAGAAACCACCTTGCTTAATTTGAAATTGATGAAACAATGCAGCTAAACCTCTTACATTCAAGTCATAATTTATTAGGCCGAGACTTCTGAGGACTGGCAATCACAGTTGGATTGTCACTCGACTCCGTTTCACTTACACTAAACTGCAGCCGTACCTCACCTGCACAACTTTTCAACTCTAGCCCAGTGATAATAGTCCAGTGGAGTGGGTTCCCATGCCCTTCAGTAGAGGGCAGAAGAGTTGGGTGAAAGGAAGTCACGCCTGCTCTTCACAGCACTTGCTGCCTTAAGGCAGGGAGGTGTAAAGATCCTCCTTGAAAAACTAGGGAGAAGGTAAGTGGGTTGATTGGGGTGGGGGGGAAGGCAGGTGGATGGGAGGGGGAGTGGGGTCAGTGGGGGGAGTATTGGTGACCAGGGGTGGAGTGAGTAGTGTTGGTGGAGAGTAAACCAGTGATAAGTGGATCGGTGGGTTCATTGTATCATAGAATTTACAGTGCAGAAGGAGGCGATTTGGTCCATCGAGTTTGCACTGGTCTTTGGAAACAGCACTAACTTAAGCCCGCACCTCCACCCTATCCCCATACCCAGTAACCACCTTTTTGGACATGAAGGGGCAATTTTATCATGGCCAATTCACCTAACCTGCACATCTTTGGACTGTGGGAGGAAACCGGAGCACCTGAAAGAAACCGAGGCAGACATGGGGAGAAAGTGCAAACTCCGCAGACAGTCACATGAGACCGGAACTGAACCCAGGACCCTGGTGCTGCGAGGCAGCAGTGCCAACTGCTGTGCCACCGTGTTGCTGGGTTGATCTGGAATGGTTGGGGGTGGTCATTAGGGTGGGGGTGCAGTCGGGTGTTTGGGAGAGTAGCCAGGGGGATGGGAGGGTAGTCGGGTGCTGGGGTCATCAGAGAGTCAGGATGGTAGTCGAGGATTCAGGAGGGATGTTCAGGGTGGACATGTAGCCAGGGGCTCCAGTGGGGGGGTCGAGTGATGTCACGACTACAGTTGCCCAAGTGTTTGAAGTTGCTTTATTCCTTCTAACTTTTCCTGAGTAACTATTTCTGTATGACAGTCAGAAATGTCTCAAGTGTGCAACTTGAATCAGAGTATTAGATCGTTTGCAATCGAGTTTGAACTTCCCGGGCAATTGAGGTGCAATCCTTAGCTGGCGACTTCTGGGAGACTCCCCAGTGCATCTTGGGGGGGGATTTAAGTATTTTTAGATAATTATTATTTGCTTATTAAAATATTTCCCAAAGCGAGAAGTAAATTTGTACCAACATAATTTTATAATTCATAATTAATTTTCAAATATTTGTCCGCCATCTATTTTTAAACCAAAGTTGGTTTCACTTAATAAAGATGTGAATTCTTCAGATATTTTAATAAATATATTGTATCCAAAGTTGTGTTTGTTTGAGTTGTTTGGACATTTGCATCCGGATTGTTCTTGGTGCATAGCTTGCTCTCATTTATCTCAACACCTAACATCAGGTCCAGGGAGGCTTCTATGCCCAGCCTCAATCACAATGCCTCAGCTCAAGTACCATACAACTATAGAATTCCGACAGAGGAGAAGGAGGCCATTCGGCCCATTGAATCTGCACCGACCCTCTGAAAGAGCACCTTACCTAGGCCCACTCCTCCAACCCATCCCTGTAACCCCATAACCCCACCTAACCTGCACATCTTTGGACACTAAGGAGCAATGTAGCATGACCAATCCACTTAACCTGCACATCAATCGGACGCCAAAGCACGTAGTGAAGCAATGGGGAAGGTAACACTGACAAAGGAGAGTACTTGCAGGCAAGGAGATGGGTTGATGTGTGTATACTTTAATGCAAGAAGCATCAGGAATAAGGTGGGTGAACTTAAGGCATGGATCGGTACTGGGACTACGATGTGGTGGCCATCACGGAAACTTGGATAGAAGAGGGGCAGAAATGGTTGTTGGAGGTCCCTGGTTATAGATGTTTCAATAAGATTAGGGAGGATGGTAAAAGATGTGGGGGGGGGGGGGGGCATTGATAATTAGAGATAGTATAACAGCTGCAGAAAGGCAGTTCGAGGGGGATCTGCCGACTGAGGTAATATGGGTTGAAGTCAGAAATAGGAAAGGAGCAGTCACCTTGTTGGGAGTTTTCTATAGGCCCCCCAATAGCAGCAGAGATGTGGAGGAACAGATTGGGAAACAGATTTTGGAAAGGTGCAGAAGTCACAGGGTAGTAGTCATGGGTGACTTCAACTTCCCAAACATTGAGTGGAAACGCTTTAGATCAAATAGTTTGGATGGAGTAGTGTTTGTGCAGTGTGTCCAGGAAGCTTTTCTAACACAGTATGTAGATTGTCCGACCAGAGGGGAGGCCATATTGGATTTAGTACTTGGTAATGAACCAGGGCAGTTGATAGATTTGTTAGTGGGGGAGCATTTTGGAGGTAGTGACCAAAATTCTGTGACTTTCACTTAGTTATGGAGGTGGATAGGTGCGTGCAACAGGGCAAGGTTTATAATTGGGGGAAGGGTAAATATAATGCTGTCAGACAAGAATTGAAGTGCAGAAGTTGAGAACATAGGCTGTCAGGGAAGGACACAAGTGAAATGTGGAACTTGTTCAAGGAACAGGTACTGCGTGTCTTTGATATGTATGTCCCTGTCAGGCAGGGAAGAGATGGTCGAGTGAGGGAACCATGGTTGACAAGAGAGGTTGAATGTCTTGTTAAGAGGAAGAAGGAGACTTATGTAAGGCTGAAGAAACAAGGTTCAGACAGGGCGCTGGAGGGATACAAGATAGTCAGGAAGGAACTGAAGAAAGGGATTAGGAGAGCTAAGAGAGGACATGAAAAATCTTTGGCAGGTAGGATCAAGGAAAACCCCAAGGCCTTTTACATATATGTGAGAAATATGAGAATGACTAGAGCGAGGGTAGGTCCGATCAAGGACAGTAGCGGGAGATTGTGTATTGAGTCTGAAGAGATAGGAGAGGTCTTGAACAAGTATTTTTCTTCAGTATTTACAAACGAGAGGGGCCATATTGTTGGAGAGGACAGTGTGAAACAGACTGATAAGCTCGAGGAGATACTTGTCAGGAAGGAAGATGTGTTGCGCGTTTTGAAAAACTTGAGGATAGACAAGTCCCCCGGGCCTGACGGGATATATCCAAGGATTCTATGGGAAGCAAGAAATGAAATTGTAGATCCGTTAGCAATGATTTTTCGTCCTCGCTGTCAACAGGGGTGGTACCAGAGGATTGGAGAGTGGCGAATGTCGTGCCCCTGTTCAAAAAAGGGAATAGGGATAACCCTGGGAATTACAGGCCAGTTAGTCTTACTTCGGTGGTAGGCAAAGTAATGGAAAAGGTACTGAGGGATAGGATTTCTGAGCATTTGGAAAGGCACTGCTTGATTAGGGATAGTCAGCACGGATTTGTGAGGGGTAGGTCTTGCCCTACAAGTCTTATTGACTTCTTTGAGGAGGTGACCAAGCATGTGGATGAAGGTAAAGCAGTGGATGTAGTGTACATGGATTTTAGTAAGGCATTTGATAAGGTTCCCCATTGTAGGCTTGTGCAGAAAGTGGGAAATTTGACCAGTTGGATAACTAGCCTGGAGCCCAGTTATCAGTGGCGTACCGCAGGGATCAGTTCTGGGTCCTCTGCTGTTTGTGATTTTCATTAATGACTTGGATGAGGGAGTTGAAGGGTGGGTCAGTAAATTTGCGGATGATACGAAGATTGGTGGAGTTGTGGATAGTGAGGAGGCTGTTGTCGGCTTCAAATAGACATAGATAGAATGCAGAGCTGGGATGAGAAGTGGCAGATGGAGTTTAACCCTGACAAGTGTGAGGTTGTCCATTTTGGAAGGACAAATATGAATGCGGAATACAGGGTTAACGGTAGGGTTCTTGGCAATGTGGAGGAGCAGAGAGATCTTGAGGTCTATGTTCATAGATCTTTGAAAGTTGCCACTCAAGTGGATAGAGCTGTGAAGAAGGCCTATGGTGTGCTAGCGTTCATTAGCAGAGGGATTGAATTTAAGAGACGTGAGGTGATGATGCAGCTGTATAAAACCTTGGTCAGGCCACATTTGGAGTACTGTGTGCAGTTCTGGTCGCCTCATTTTATGAAGGATGTGGAAACTTTGGAAAAGGTGCAAAGGAGATTTACCAGGATGTTGCCTGGAATGGAGAGTAGGTCATACGAGGAAAGGTTGAGGGTGCTAGGCCTTTTCTCATTAGAACGGAGAAGGATGAGGGGCGACTTGATAGAGGTTTATAAGATGATTAAGGGAATAGATAGAGTAGACAGTCAGAGACTTTTTCCCCGGGTGGAACACACCATTACAAGGGGACATAAATTTAAGATAAATGGTGGAAGATATAGAGGGGATGTCAGAGGTAGGTTCTTTACCCAGAGAGTAGTGGGGGCATGGAATGCACTGCCTGTGGAAGTAGTTGAGTCGGAGACGTTAGGGACCTTCAAGCGGCTATTGGATAGGTACATGGATTAGGGTAGAATAATGGAGTGTAGGTTAACTTCTTAAGGGCAGCACGGTAGCATTGTGGATAGCACAATTGCTTCACAGCTCCAGGGTCCCAAGTTCGATTTCGACTTGGGTCACTGCCTGTGTGGAGTCTGCACATCCTCCCCGTGACTGCGTGGGTTTCCTCCGGGTACTCCGGTTTCCTCCCACAGTCCAAAGATGTGCAGGTTTGGTGGATTGGCCATGAAAAATTGTCCAAAATTCTATGATTAGCCTAGGACAAAAGTTTGGCGCAACATCATGGGCCGAAGGGCCTGTTCTGTGCTGAGTTAATAGGGAAAGACAGAAAAAAATGCAAGAGAAGAAAAATAAAAAAGACAGGAATAAATATGCAAAGGGTGATTAACATTGTCAGCTTTAAATTTAATTTTTTTGCCCACTTACTGGTACCTTGATCAATATTTGTGAGATTAAAAAGCAATGAAAATTTTCTGGCAGGCCCTGGCCCACACAAACTTGGCATGATGCGGCCTGAATCACGAAAGCCCTGCTTTGAGCTTTTAATATTATGTCCTGTCTGTGAATTTTGCTTCTGGCCAACATTTGCTCAATCAAGATTGATGAAATGGAAATATTGAAAAGACTCACAGGAGAAACACAATGATCTTGCATATATTCTGAAAATGATATCTGTAAGTGATTGCAACTATCCGATCCCTGTGGTCATGCGAGTTTATCATAGTTGCATGTGTCTAGTCTCTGGTAGTCTGGTCAGTGTGTGGCATTAATTTCTGGTGCGATGCTTAGTCTGCAAGCAGTTCCCATTGATATAGAACGGAAATTGAGTTTCATTTTTTAAAATATAAATGTAGAGTACCCAATTCATTTTTCCAATTAAGGTGCAATTTAGCGTGGCCAATCCACCTAGCTTGCACATCTTTGGGTTGTGGGGGCGAAACCCACGCAGACATGGGGAGAATCTGCAAACGCCACACAGACAGTGACCCAGAGCCAGGATCGAACCTGGAACCTCGGCACCATGAAACAGCAGTGCTCACCACTTTGCCACGTGCTGCCCGGAAATTGAGTTTCATGATAGGAATACAAACAATCCCCAATTGTTCAGTGGGAGACGTATAATTCGTTATGTATATAAATACCTTTTGGTATGTGTTCCAGTCTTTCAGATGGTAGAGAAATAATTTTTTTCCTGTCATGGGTGTCTTAATATATCAAATTTGGATCCAGTGAATCCAAGTTTTGGATCCTAAAAAGCCAGTGGGAAACACCCTGCCACACCCGGCCAAATTTATATTTAGGCCGTGATTCTCCAGAAAAATTTCTAATTTCTACAAGGTGGTGGCAGCTGTGAGCGCCGGGAATATGACCAAGAGGACTGGCCCCCAGTGCAGCAAAAAGATCAATGACCTACACTGGGCAGAATGTGTGAGTGGACACCAATGCACACACCCCCCCCCCCACCCCAGAGACCTTTCCGCCCCCACGAGAGCATCCACACCCCAACTCTCCATGCAACCCCCAAGCCTCCCTTCACCACCCCTCTCCTCTCAATTCCCCCAACCCTTCCTTCAACCCCCCCCTTCAACCACTGTGAACCACGCATGTGGCTAACGATGCCCTCTCTGTAAGAAGCTCTCTCACAATCACCGGGAGAGGACCCAGACTGGGGGTGATGTGCCGGACATCAGAATCCTCACTTCCTTCTAGGAACGGGCCCTGGAGGTGACGGGCGTGGCCGAGGACAGGGTGGTCACTAACGCGGAGGATGGCAGATGCCGCAGAGGTGAGGAACCACCGGGCTCCACCTGGACGATCTGTCTAACGTGAGTTGTTATTGACTTAGTGACTGACCCATCCCTCCCACTGACTACGTCCATTCTCCCACAGGCCTCAAGCTGACGGCGCCGGCCCGTCCGGGTGGCCCCCTCTCCAGCCTGCCAGCAGAACACTTCGGAGGAGTGCTCTGAGGAAGACACAATCGAGGTGTCACAGCTGTCATCCCCACCTTCCATCAGTGCAGATACACGCACCGCGGTGAGAAATGTTAGTGGACAGGCTTCTGGAGCACAATCTGGTGAGCACCACACAGCTGCTGATGCACATCAGGTGGAGGCAGGAAGCCCCAGGCATGACAGCAGTCGTAGGTCTGCTGGATCCCAGGCCTCTGCTGGATTGGATTGAATTTGTTTATTGTCACGTGTACCGAGGTACAGTGAAAAGTATTTTTCTGCGAGCAGCTCAACAGATCATTAAGTACATGGGAAAAAAAGGCAATAAAAGAAAATACATAATAGGGCAACACAAGATATGCAATGTAACTACATAAGCACCGGCATCGGATGAAGCATATAGGGTATAGTATTGATGAGGTCAGTCAGGTCAGTCCATAAGAGGGTCATTTAGGAGTCTGGTGATAGTGGGGAAGAAGCTGTTTTTGAGTCTGTTCGTGCGTGTTCTCAGACTTCTGTATCTCCTGCCCGATGGAATAAGTTGGAAGAGTGAGTAAGGCGGGGGGGGGGGGGGGGGGGGGGGGGGAGGGGTCTTTGATTATGATGCCCGCTTTCCCCTGGCTGCGGTGGGTGTAGATTGAGTCAAGGGATGGGAGGCAGGTTCATGTGATGGACTGGGCGGTGTTCACAACTCTCTGAAGTTTCTTGCGGTCCTGGGCCGAGCAGTTGCCATACCAGGCTGTGATGCAGCCCGATAGGATGCTTTCTATGGTGCATCTGTAAAAGTTGGTAAGAGTTCATGTGGACATGCCGAATTTCCTGAGGAAGTATAGGCGCTGTTGCGCTTTCTTGGTGGTAGCGTCGACGTGGGTGGGCCAGGACAGATTTTTGGAGATGTGCACTCCTAGGAATTTGAAACTGCTAACCATCACCACCTCGGCCCCGTTGATGCTGACAGGGGTGTGTACAGTACTTTGCTTCCTGAAGTCAATGACCAGCTCTTTAGTTTTGCTGGCATTGAGGGAGAGATTGTTGTCATTACACCACTCCACTAGGTTCTCTATCTCCCTCCTGTATTCTGACTCATTGTTATTCGAGATCCGGCCCACCATGTATTGTCAGCAAACTTGTAGATGGAGTTGGAACCAAATTTTGCCACGCAGTCGTGTGTGCACAGGGAGTAGAGTAGGGGGCTAAGTACGCAGCCTTGCGGGGCCCCGGTATTGAGGACAATTGTGGAGGAGATGTTTTTGTTCATTCTTAGTGACTGTGGTCTATTGGTCAGAAAATTGAGGATCCAGTTGCAGAGTGGGGAGCCAAGTCCTAGGTTTTGGAGCTTTGATATGAGCTTGGCTGGGGTTATGGTGTTGAAGGCAGAGCTGTAGTCAATAAACAGGAGGCTGATGTAGGAGTCCTTGTTTTCGAGATGCTCTAGGGATGGGTGTAGGTCCAGGGAAATGGCATCTGATGTGGACCGGTTGTGACGGTATGTGAATTGCAGTGGATCAAGGCGTTCTGGGAGTATGGAGGTGATGCACTTCATGATCAACCTCTCGAAGCACTTCATTACGACTGAAGTCAGGGCCACCAGACGGTAGTCATTGAGACACATTGCCTGGTTCTTCTTGGGCACCATCACCACCACGGTATGAGGGTAGTCTTCTTGAAGCAGGTAGGGACCTCGGAGTGGAGCAGGGATAGGTTAAAGATGTCCGCGAACACCTCTGCCAGCTGGTCCGCGCAGGCTCTGAGTGCACGACCAGGGATCCCTTCTGGGCCCGTCGCCTTCCGAGGGTCACTTTCAGGAAGGCCGATCTGACTTCGGAAAATGTGATGGTGGGTATGAGGGAATTATGGGCTGCTGGGGTACTCGACTGCGGATTGTTGGTTACCTTCTCGAACCGAGCATTGAATGCATTGAGTTCATCAGGGAGGGGTGTGCTGCGGCCAGAGATACTGAGATACTGCTCGGCTTTGCTTTGTAGCCCATTATGTTGTTTAGTCCTTGCCACAACCGCCAAAAGTCTGTCTGTGACTCTAGCTTGGTTTGATATTCTCTCTTGGCATCTCGGGTGGCTTTGCAGAGGTCATACCTGGATTTCTTGTATAGGTCAGGGTCGTCTGCCTTGAACACCTCAGACCTATCCTTCAGTAGGGAGTCAATCTTGCGATTGAGCTGTGGTTTCCGGTTGGGGAACGTATGTACTGCTATCTTTGGCACGCAGGCATCCACACATTTGCTGATGAAGTCTGTGATGGTGGTGGCATACTCATTTAAGTTGATCGCTGAGTTCTTAAATATGGACCAGTCCACTGTCTCGAAGCAGTCACGTAAGAGCTCTTCTGTCTCCTCGGACCAGCACTGCACAACCTTCTTAGCTGGATTCTCCCGCTTGAGTTTCTGCTTGTAAGCTGGGAGAAGGAGCACAGTCTTATGGTCTGATTTCCCAAAGTGCGGTCGGGGGATGGAACGGTAAGCGCCCTTGATTTTTGAGTAGCAGTGGTCAAGAGTGTTGTCGCCCCTGGTGGGACAGGAGATATGCTGGTGGAATTTTGGCAGTACACTCTTGAGGTTGGCCTTGTTGAAGTCTCCGGCCACGATGAACAAGGCCTCCGGGTGATCTGTTTTGTAGTTGTTTATAACTGTGTACAGGTCATCCAGCGCCTTCCTCACTTCTGCCTGGGGTGGGATGGAGACCGCTGTGATAATGGCTGAAGTGAACTCATGTGGAAGATAGTATGGGCGGCACTTCACAGTCAGGTATTCCAGGTCCAGGAAGCAGTCGGTCGCCAGGGTCGCCACATCCAAGCACCAGGAGGAGTTGATGAGGAGACAAACCCCTCCACCCTATGCTTTGCCTGATGACGCCGTGCGATCCGCCCAGTGAATTGAGAAGTCTTCAGGTTGTATGGCACAGTCCGGTGAGGCGGGGGCGAGCCATATCTCTGTGTAACAGAGCACATAGCAGTCTCTTACTTCCCTCTGAGAGGTAAGGCTGGCGTCCCAGCTTGATGCTTAGCCTGTGGCAGAGATCATCCCGGAGCTGATGGATACATTAGGGTGCAGCGGGACATTCAGAGGGAGATGTCAGCGGTACACCAAAAGATCCGTAGCCCTTGTTGGAGTTCCAGAGGCTACGGGCACAGGAGATGTGGCTGGCAATGTGAGGCCAACACTACTCGGATGGTGACCTCAGTCGGGAGCCCGGTGCACGACATCGGCACCATTAGTGAAGGTGTCCTAGGTGTCGTGCAGTCGGTGACAGCCATGGCCGAGAGTTCGACAGAATTTCCACCTCGCTGAGGGATGTCACTCAATACCAGGCTGACCTTGATGAGGTTCTGTGGGAGATGTCCTGCTCTCAGATGGAAATGGCAGAGGTGCTGCGGAGCTGGTCTCCATCACAGGTGGGCATGGCTGAGGTGCTGCGGAGCATATCCCAGTCACTGAGGAGCATCGTCGAGGGCATTGACACGATGGTGCAGACCACGGAGAACCGCCGGGGTTGGCAGAGCCAGATCATGCAGGGGCAGTCGGCACTCCAGCCAGCTGCTCCTCCATCCTAAGGTGAACCCCAGGGCCTTATGGACATTGACCAGGAGGAGGGGATGCTGAGTGCCAACCCATACCTGACCCATGAGGTGGGAATGGTGTCCATTAGCTCACCCAAGTTCTGCCCCTCTGATGAGGCCGCGTCTCAGCCAGCACATGAGACATGTAACGCCGATAAGTGAGCCCCCAGAGGATGCCTGCCAGGGGCATCGAAGGCCACGGGACAAGATAGGCAGCCGCCACCTCAGATGTGCATCCTGAGGACGCACCTAGATGTTGTGGTAGATCTAGGAAGGCAAAGCACCTTGAGGATCACTGTGGGCATCAGGGGAGGAGGGATGGGGTGAGGGGGGAAAGGTAGTGGATGAGGGGGGCATGGAGGGTGGAACACGATCACCTTTGGTTCAGTGCAGAATTGTAAAACACAATAAATGCCCTTGTGCACAACCAGTATGACGCCTCTGTCACGTTCTTCCGCAATGCGGGCCAACCTCCGAATCCTTGGCCCATCTCTCCAGGCATCCCCGCCATCCTCCCCTGGAACACGGCGTACAGGTGATGGGTGTGAGCGAGTATTCAGCAGCCAGGCAGAGGTCAGACTTTGGCATAGATTGTGGAGCACTGGCACTCAACTCTCTTCGGGCTATCATGACCCCCATGCCCTCAACAGTGACCGCTGATGGTGCCAACACAGTTGCAGCACCCTGGAGTGATGTGACGCATACCCTGGGAGGGTGGGAAATGGGAGTGGAGGGTGGCAAACCTGGTCATGTCCCAGGTGAATCGGGCGAATATTGGGCCTCCCTGACCCTCCCGACTTGCCGGACCCTCACTGCTGCCGCCTGCAATGCAGTCTCCTGCTGGTCCTCAGGTTCATTCCCGGCCCCGTCCTATAACCCCTGCTCATCCAGCGCCACCTCATCATCTCATTCAACTCTCGCTCCTCAGAGGTGGCCGCATGTTCCTCTTCACCAATCTCGAGCCCGTCGCCCTGCTGCTGTGTGAGGTTGTGGAGGGCACAGCAGACCACCACAGAGCAAGCGACCCTCTGGGGGGTGCCCTGCAGAGCGGTCGGAGGCATCGGAACCGCATCTTAGGGAGTCCGATGCACTGCTCAATCACAGCCCATGTGGCCACATGGGCCTCGTTGTATCGGGTCTCCGCTTCAGTCTCTGGCATCCGTACTGATGTCATAGCCAGGCCCTCGGCAGATACCCCATATCTCCCAGGAGCCAGCCTTTCATCCTCGGGTGGTCCTCGAAGAGGCAGGGGATGACCGACTGCCCCAGGATGTCGCTGTCGTGCAGATTTCATGGGAAGCATGCACACAAGTGCATTATCTTCATCTGGTGGTCGCATGATCTGTAGAGGGAGTGTTGATCATAGAATTTACAGTGCAGAAGGAGGCCATTCGGCCCATCAAGTCTGCACCAGCTCTTGGAAAGAGCACCCTACCCAAGGTCAACACCTCCACCCTATCCCCATAACCCAGTAACCCCACCCAACACTAAGGGCAATTTTGGACACTAAGGGCAATTTATCATGGCCAATCTACCTAACCCGCACATCTTTGGACCGTGGGAGGAAACCGGAGCACCCGGAGGAAACCCACACACATACGGGGAGGATGTGCAGACTCCGCACAGACAGTGACCCAAGCCGGAATGGAACCTGGGACCCTGGAGCTGTGAAGCAATTGTGCTATCCACAATGCTACCGTGCTGCCCATGGCAGGGTACTTCCAGATGACCCGGTGAGCAAGGGTAACATGCGTGGCACCTATTACCCCCTGAACCTGGGGCATCCCGGCGATGGTGGAGAAACCTGTAGCCCAGGCATCTTGCTGGGTATGGTCCATGTGAAAGATGATGTAGTTTTCCGCACGGGCATACTGAGCATCCGAGAGCTGTCGGATGCACCTGTGGGCTGTGGCCTGCAGGTTCACTGGTCCCCACTTGAGCACTGGAATGATCCCGAGATGCAAAAGTTCAGGGCAGACGGACTGAGACAAGGGTTGCCCCCGGAACGGGTGCACACGGTCCAGGGGTTGACATGGTGATGCTGTGAGCGGTTGCTCCCTGGTTGCCCTCCCCCAGCGCCACTCCCCATGGCGCCCCACCCCTGCGGAGGGTGTCCCTCGCAGCTGAGGGTCCCCCCCACACTCGGCCGAGCACTGGGGTGATAAACCCAGTGCTCCTGGGCTCTTTGCCTGTGAGCAAAGATGGCTACTCACCTCCTTGGTTCCCCACAGAAGCCCTTCCACCAGGTTCATGTTTTTAAAAAGTGTGCTGATCGGCACCAGCGTGACCATTAGCTGGGGAGGCCGGTGAATGGATAAAAGGTGTCTTCCGTTAATTTTATGGAAGTAGGGCTTAAATGGTGATAATTGGTTTCTTGCCAGGTTATGGTAAGGTCCCGATTTCGCCTATGGGAGCCGGCCGGTTGCATTGCAAACTGTTTGCCGCTTTGTGTGGTTCTCATTTTTGGCCTCTCTGGCTATTCACCAGCTTCGTTTTGCTTGAGCTGGAGCAAACGATGCCGGAGAATCGCGTCCTTTGACATTTTTGGGGTGAATTGCACCCAATGTTTCAACAAATGTTCAGGCCAGACAGACATACTTAAAAAAAAAATTTAGTGTACCCAATTCATTTTTTCCAATTAAGGGGCAATTTTGCGTGGCCAATCCCCTTCCCTGCACATCTTTGGGTTGTTGGGGCCAAACCCACACAAACACAGGGAGAATGTGCAAACTCCACACAGACAGTGACCCAGAGCTGGGATCGAACCTGGGACCTTGGCGCCATGAGGGAGAAATGCTAAGCACTGCGCCACCGTGCTGCCTGCTGACAGACACACTTTACTTGGATAGGGAACAATATCTTCATAATAGGTTGAGCTTTCTTTTTTTTCCTGAATTTCCTTGCATATTGACCACCCCTGAGAGACTTGGAAGGTCACTGCCTCCCTGGTTTCAGCCTCTGATTCACTCATTCTCCAGGGTTCTCCTGGAGTCTCCAGGAAATGAGCATGAACACAGGGCAAAAATTATCGTGGAGTTGGAAAAAGTTTTCCTTTTCATTTCCTGTGAACTCTTTCATTTATTAGCTTTAGACATTTTGCAAATGGGAAAACGGTTTGTTTCATTTTAGCGCCTGTTGTAGGTGGGAGATCCTGCAATAAAACCTCTGGCAAACCTCTGTTCTGGCAATTCTACTGTTGGACAGTGACTGTTCCTTGTATCTTGTGAACATTGCTGTCTGAAAGCTACTATTATAGTTGCAAATACATTCTATGACACAGGACTACTGAACCTGCTCGATCTTCTTGCGCTCAAACCCTTAAAGCTTTATTCCAAGATTCAGAGAAAACAGATATTATTTCCTGCTCCTGCTTCACTGTCTTTTCTCCTGTTCTTGAACTCGCCATCACAGAAGCCTGGATTTTGTGGTCAGCAGTGAATGAATGCTGCTCATAGTCACATTGAGAAAAACTGCCCACATTTTAATGGACACCAGTGCACAGACTTTCTTTTTACTGATCTCAGTTAGAAATTGGGCTTCCACAGAGAATCTGTAACATGGCAGGTGGCAGGAAGTGTGATTAGCCAATGAGATTGAAGACTTCTCACAGATGGCAAAGCAGGAGGCATAGGCTACAGAAAAGTTAAATGACATGAAACTGTATTGGAACATGCACGTGGAATTGAGGGAGGAACCTAATTAGCAAAATATAAACTTTATTTTTTTCCAAACAAATCTACAATATTTGAATTAGTAGTTCTCAGAATATTTTGACCCTGAATTATTTAAGTGGGGAACGAGAGCCCACAGACCAGCTACCAGTGCTACCCCATCTACTTGGGAAGATTGGTGTTGCTTTGAATGAGACACCAATAAAGTGATGTCTGCTTCCAAGCTGGAGAACTTCGATCTCATGTCAGACTCCACATTTAGCCAATCCCTCTTTGTTTTCAGAACCACAAGTGTTGAAAGTCCAATCTGAAAATGGAAATTCTACAATAACATAAACTTTGCTCGTAAAACTACATTGGTGTTGCTTGCCCCTATGATGACTTGTGTCACACACACGGGAGGCAGTCTAGTTTGTGATATCATGTGCATGGTGAGAATAAAGGTTCTGATTCGTTTTCTCCGCATACCGGTGCGGCTATCTCTGCGGCCCCTCGCAGCATGTTTGACCGCAGCTGCCTCTGAGTGAGTGTATTGACCTTAACCAATTCGGTGGCCTGCGTTGCAAAGTATACTGGAGAACACCTGCCAGTAGTGGGCTCCACTCTCACCCCTGTGACCTACAAGCGTCAGTTGGTTCACCTTCCCTTTATTGTCATGAAAGTGGACAGTGACTGTTAGGCCGTGACTGGTTGCACCGGTTGCACCCTGACTGGCCACGTTGTCTTCAAGTGGAAACAGGAAGGTTGCATGCAGAATTGAACAAATGTCCCTACATTTTTGGACCAGGCTTGGGAAAGATAGCGGGGGCTATGGCGATAATACAGGCTGACCCACGGGACAGGCCTCAGTTTTTCCATCCAGGCCAGACCCCTATGCACTTCTATGACGGGTAGAGGCCGAATTGCAATGGTTAGAGGATCTCGGGAAATTCCAGCTAATTTGTTTCGCCGACTGGACAGCCCCTGCGGTCCTGGTATTGAAGATGGATCAGACGGGGCAGCGCGGTGGCGCAGTGGATAGCACTGCTGTCTCATGGCGCCAAGGTTCCAGGTTCAACCCCGGCCCTGGGTCACTGTGTGGAGTTTGCACGTTCTCCCCATGTCTGTGTGGGTCTCACTCCCAAAACCCAAAGATATGCCAGGTAGGTGGATTGGCCATGCTAAATTGTCCCTTAATTGGAAAAAAAAATAACTGGATACACTGAATTTATTTTTAAAAAGATAGATCTGACTATCTGCCTTTGCCGCGATTACTAATTAACCGTAAGTACGTCATCCCGTTTGGACCGCTAGCCGCCTCCTGCCATCAAAAACCTTAACGCCACACAGTGGCAGGAGGCTCAGCTTTTTTGAAGCTTGACATGAGCAATGCTTATCTGCAACTCATGTTGGAAAAAGTGTCAAGAAAATTCATCACCAGTAATACGCATAAAGGGTTGTATGAATATACCAGGCTTCCGTTTGGCATTTTGTCCTTCTGCGCCATCTTTTAGCACGTTATGGAGGGTATTCTATGCATTCTTCCCAATATGGTGGTTTACTTTGACAATGTGCTCATCATGGGAGCGCCAGAGGCCTAAAACTTGCAAAACCGAGAGGCCGTTCTGCGGCATCCGTATCCACAAAGCCAAATGTGACTTTAATGCAAAGGGGGTCATTTAGTTGGGTTACCGGGTTGACCACGAGGGCCTTCACCTTATGGTTGACAAGGTGCAGGCTATCAAGCTGGGTCCAGCACTGGTGAATGTTACGGAGCTTCACTCTTTTCTGGGCCTCATTAATTATGTCGGACCTTTTTGCTGAACCTGGCTACAATCCTGGCCCTCCTTCATTGGTTGCTACAGGCCTTGGGCATGGGGTAAAGAACAGGGTGCAATTTTTCAGCTTGTGAAGCAGACGCTGGCTTCTTCCAAGGTCCTCACGCATTTTGATGCCACCAAGTCATTATTCCTGATGTGCGAATCGTTGCCAAATGGCATCGGTGCCATAATAACACGCCATATGGGCGACGACCTTCATCGGCAAATTGCCTCTGCCTCCAGGATACTGATGGCTGCAGAGTGCAATTATGCGCAGATAGAAAAAGAGGGACTGGTGGTCGTTTTTGAAGTTAAGAGGTTCCATCAGTATGTGTATGGCTGTCATTTTTATGTTGTTGCTGATCACAAACTGTTACTTGGCCTGTTCCGAGAAGATAAAGTGGTTCTGCCAATCCTCGGCCAGTAGTCAACAACGTGCCCTCCTTTTGGCAGCTTATCATATTCCTTCAAGCATAGACCCGGCTAGTCTATAGCACATGTGGTTGCAATAAGTCAGCTTTGTTTGCCCATGGTATCTGCAGACCCGTCCACGGCCGATGAAGTTGTGACTGTGCTCAACTTCATGGATACCCTACCTGCATCCGGGACCGGATGCAATACGATTAAATCCTTGCGAAGGTATGCCATCTTTTGTTTCGACTGGTGGGCCACGCCAACAGTTTCCGGTTGAACTCAACGCGTTCTCGACAAAGCTGTCGGAACTAACTCTTGAGGACGGGCTCCTCCTGTGGGGCATTAGGGTTGTCATTCTGGAAGAGGGCCAATCCGTCATTTCGAAGAATCTCCATGTGTGCATCCTGAGATTTCCAGGTAGCATCGCCTCTCCACTCTTGGGAATGGCTGGGGCGAACCATGTCCACACGGATTTCGTGAGACCGTTTTTGTGATCGATGCTCCTCATTTCAGTGGACGCACATTTTAAGTGGGTGGATGTTCACAAGATAGCGTCCATCACCTCCCGTGCCACCATCAACCGCTTACATGCATCTTTCGCCACACATGGTCCTGGTGACAGACAACGGGGCCTCATTTACCAGTGAGTTGTTTGCCGCTTTCGTCCGGATGAATGGAATCCGACATGTCCGAACGCCACCATGTCATCCAACTTTGAATGGCTCATTTTCTCTTTTCGTATCACAACACTCCTCATGCTGTTACAGGGGTTGCTCCAGCCGAGCTGTTGATGGGTCTCCATCTTCATTGGGTTTATTGCTCCTTGACATTGGCACCAAAATACGCCGCCGCTCACAAGAAACAAAAGAGTTTGCCTCAGTGGGCGTTGCTCCCTACGCTGCATCGCACCTGACCAAGTTATCAGTGTTCGCAACTTTGTCGGCTTCTGGGCATCGTCGTCCATCAGACCGGTCCCGTTTCGTACCAAGTCCGTGTGCAAGGCCAGTTGATGAAGCATGATCTTGATCATCTTCATGCCAGGCAGTCTGCTGCTTCATCAGGTCCTCATCGTCCCTTGTCTTCACTTAGGCTGACCGTTAAGACGTCGCCTCAGGGGCCTCCACCCATTTCGGCTGGCTCCGCCACTGTTGCAGTCCATGCACCCAGTCCCACCTTCTTCTCCCAGATATACCAAGATGCCAGATGTATGCTTGTCAGATTCCGATGTGGAGACCAAGACATCTGAGATCTCCGACTCTGACGTTGTCATCCTGCCATCGCCTGGTGATTCTACACCATGTCGAACCAACCGCAAATGCTGTTCACCAGCTCGGTGCATGCCAGCTACTCTGGTTGCTCCGCCAGGAGGTGATGTGCCCCAACCAAAACGCCTGCATCAACCACCACTTGTCGAGACCGGGCCGAATTCTTCTGCTCTGTCTTCGCCATCGGTTCTTCGAACTTCTTCTTCACCTTCTCGTATTCTTCGTTATCTTCATCAGTCCCTGAGGGGGGTCTTCGGACTTAGGGGTGGGGGCAGGGGAGTAGCCTGCATGGCGGACATAGGACAAGCTTACTCATATTCCCCCTGTGGCTCGAGGTGTATGAACTCCCCACTACTCGGGGCTGGGTTACGTTGTATTTAGAGGCCTCACGGTAGCATGGTGGTTAGCATCAATGCTTCACAGCTCCAGGGTCCCAGGTTCGATTCCCGGCTGGGTCACTGTCTGTGTGGAGTCTGCACGTCCTCCCCGTGTGTGCGTGGGTTTCCTCCGGGTGCTCCGGTTTCCTCCCACAGTCCAAAGATGTGCAGGTTAGGTGGATTGGCCATGCTAAATTGCCCGTAGTGTAAGGTTAATGGGGGGGGATTGTTGGGTTATGGGTATACGGGTTACGTGGGTTTAAGTAGGGTGATCATTGCTCGGCACAACATCGAGGGCCGAAGGGCCTGTTCTGTGCTGTACTGTTCTATGTTCTATGTTCTATAAGGTCAGCCAGAATGTAATGACTGATGGAGAGAAAGGACCGGTGACTTTCCACCGGATCCCTTGTGTATTTGTTAATAAACAAGTTTATGTTTGTGACTCGACAGATTCCGTTTGTCATTACTAAAGCTTTGTATGTATGAAGGGTAGCTGTTCCTACTGCAAAATGCTTCTAATATTCACTGTCGAATAAATATCATTGTGTTTTCGCAGGTTTTTTATCCGTGTTTGGAAATGGCGCTCTCCTGTTTATAGCATACCGGAAAAGACATACCCTTAAACCTGCTGAATATTTCATTGTAAACTTAGCTATCAGTGACCTTGGAATGATGTTAACTCTATTACCACTGGCCATACCATCATCTTTTGCACACAGGTAATTAAACACACAAATTAATTCATACCAAATTAATTTTGAACATTTGAGGTTTTTTTGTTATTGAGTCATCAGGTGTGTCCATTATTGGTTGGACCAGCATTTGTTCCTCCTCCCTAATTGCACTTGAAATGAGTACTTTGCTAGGCTGTTTCAGATGACGTTTACATTACATCCATCGCATTTGCATCCACATTGCGGTGGACTGGAAGTCACACGTGAGCCATGTTTCCTTCCCACTTAAGGATGTCAATAGCCTGGATTCAGGAAGGCCACCCATGGGACAAGATGGGACAAGAATGTTGCAGTGTCCCCACTCATAACCTTCCAATCTGATTAGATACCCCCTTAACACCAAATATACAATGGAGTTATGCATCAAATTCCTTTTCCTCTGGGTGGCAAAAAAATCTTCCAGTACAATCGTTTCATTCAGTTAATATTAAGGATCAATCATTAAGTCGAGTTCAACATTTTTGAATATTTTAATAGAAGCACAAAGCATCTCCAATTTCAAATTCAAAAAGGAAGGTTGACAACTTTTTCAGATTAAAAAATATATCTCAGCAATATGAAACATTTAAATTGGTTTCTCTTCCTCAATCCCAGATACAGGATCATTTAACCTTATGCTTACTCTTACTAGATGACTACCAGGTGACTATCTTTATTCCAGATGGTTGTTTGGCCAAGGAACATGCATCTATTATGCTTTCTGCAGTATTTTGTTTGGTATCTGCAGCCTTACTAACCTGACAGTGTTGAGTGTTGTCTGCTGTTTGAAGGTCTGTTACTCCACATATGGTAGGTTCTAAACTCTTAGTATTTAGTATTTTTCATAGTTTTATGATACATGTTGAATTTCAAATACAATTTCATGAATATTTGCATCTGATCCAGAAGTTGAGATCGCAGGGGATTGGGGATAAAGTACGAGGTTGGATTGAGGATTGGCTGATTGACAAAAAGCAGAGGTTCGGGATTAATAGGTCCTTTTCCGGCTGGCGAACAGTAACTAGTGGAGTGCCACAGGGATCAGTCCTCGGACCTCAACTGTTGACAAACTATATAAATGATCTGCAAACAGGGACAGAGTGTAACATAGCAACATTTGTGGATTATATTAAAATAGGTGGGAAAGCAGGCAGTGAAGAGGAGATAACGTTTTTAGAGATGGATATAGAAACTTTAGGAGATTGGGCCAAAATTTTGCAGATGGAGTTTAATGTAGATAAGTGGGAAATTATCCATTTTGGCCAAAAAAAAATAGAAGAGCAAATTATTATCTAAATGGAAAGCAGATTCAAAATGCACCTGGGCTGAGGGATCTGGGTGTCTTTGTTCATGAATTGCAGAAAGTTGGTATGCAGGTTCAGCATGTAATTAAAAAGACAAATGGAATGTTAGCGTTTATTGCAAAAGGACTGGAGTATAAAAGTAGAAGTGTTGTTACGGCGGCACGTGGCGCAGTGGACAGCACTGGGACTATGCCGCTGAGGACCCGGGCTCAAATCCCAACTCTGGGTCACTGTCCATGTGGAGTTTGCACATTCTCCCCATGTCTGCATGGGTTTCACCCCCACAACCCAAAGATGTGCAGGTTAGGTGGATTGGCCACGCTAAATTGCCCTTAATTGGAAAAATTAATTGGGTACTGTAAATTTATTTAAAAAAAGAAGTGTTGTTGCAATTGTATAGGGTGTTGAGTGTGAAGTTAGGGATCAGAACTGTGACATTTCCTGTAGATTACAGCAGACTAGGGTTGAATTTAACTGTAGATAAGTATTCTGAAATTTAGCTTTTCTGGGGGATGATGGAATATCTAAATAGTACATTCCCTACTGAAAGTAAAGAGGTGGGAAAAGCCATTAGCTGATTAAATTGTATGGGCCATTTGAAAGGATTGAGTTTTGACGGATCTTTCAATGTGCTGCAGTGAATTTGCGCATCATGTTGTAATTAGTACTTCCTGTTTGATTCTAATGAACTGTTTTTATATTTTTATTCTACAACAGGCAACAGATTTACATTAGAATATGCACGTCTCCTAACGACCAGTAGTTGGGCATATGCTTCTATATTTGCCATTTCTCCTCTCGCAAATTGGGGTCATTATGGACTGGAGCCTTACGGAACTGGCTGCTGCATAGTTTGGAAAGCACCCAATACAGATTCCAATGCTCTGTCCTATATCATTGCACTCTTTGTGTTTTGCTACATCTTCCCCTGTGGTATAATCATGACGTCATACACTCTCATCCTGCTAACTGTAAAAGGATCAAGAAGAGCAGTGGAACAGCATGTATCCCCACAAACAAACTCAAGCTATGCTCACAATTTAATTGTAAAGGTGCGTCTAGAAATACCATAAAGCAAAGAAGAGAATAACTTGACTAGAAACTCTTAGCCACTGGTGTCGTAAAGTCAGTCTTAGATGGGCTAGTGGTTGTGTGGGGGTGGGGGGGGGGGGGGGGGGGGGGAGGTATTTGGGACTCAAGCTGTTACAGCTCAATGCCTTTATTTTATGCACAGTGCTTGGGGAACTGCATTGGAATTGCATGTCGACCAGCCATGGTGGCAGCATTCGATGGTCGAAGTCTCAACCTCCATTGTAGCACAAGCAAAATCTTGGCTTGGCGTTGCCATGCAAGCTCAAACTGCTGCCGTCATGGTTGCAAATGTGTTTTAAGCGGTTTGCAGGGTGCACAGGAGTCTGTCCTCCAGGATCTCACTCCAGTCATGTTCACAGGATGAGAGAGCAATGCGCACATCAGGTGTAGAGTTCTGTCAGTACCTTTGTGCCGTTTTCATCTTTGTGAGAACGGAAAATCTAACCTTGCACATGTAGTCCGTCGTGAAGGGCAATAGCAAAAAAATGCTTTCTTTACTCAGCACTGGATACTCCTGTGAGATGCTACTCCAGAATGCTGACAGCTTCATGGGCTATTGGCATGTTTTTAATGTGCTGTGACAGGTCAGGCACAGCAGCTGTGGGCTTTGCATCCTTTTTTTTGAAAACGAAGGATAAACAAGGATAAAATAAACATACCAAATCTATATACATTGGTTACAGTTTACAATTTACAAGTGCCCGGCACTTGAGTTGGCCTCCGAACCTCAACTCCCCCTACTTCCCTGAGACCCCCTCCCCTTTTGCTCTCTGGCATGTTTTCTTTGTTTGCTGGTTCATTAGTCCTGAACCTATTGGGGTAGCGTAGTAATACGTATGTTACACCTTGCTAAGTTGTTCTTATTTAGTTGCCACCCCCACCCCCAGTATGGGGTGTGGTTGGGGTCTGTGCCTCCTTGTTCCCTCACTCTCTCTCCCCTCCCTACCCCTCCCTCACCCATTTTGTTTGTGTCTTTGGTTTCTCTGTGGGTCCTCCCCCTCCCCCTGGCCTATTGGCTGCTGGCTACCAACAGGTCTTGGAACAGGTTGGTGAGTGACCTCCACATCTTGTAGAAACCTTCTTCCAACCCCTGGATGGTGAATTTGGTTTTCTCCATTTGGAGAAATTCCAATAGGTTGGCCAGCCAGCCAGAGATTTAGATGGTGCTGCCGATCACCAGCTGAGCAGGATTCTTTGGCGGGCGAATTCACCCTGTTCAGGGCTTCCGTCCAGAGTCTACAGTGTCCAGTAGTTCTTCTGATAGAGATTGTTTCGGTGCCTGTGGATATGTCTTGGTTTCCTAATGTAGGAAGTTTTTAATTTGCATATATCTTAACTCGTTTCCCCGGTCAGTTGAATCTGTCTGTTCAGACCACGGTGGGAATTCGGCGACCGCTCTCTGCACGATCTTCCCGATACCCTTGGAGAATCTCACTTCGAAAAATCCTGAGCTAGAGCATTGAACTTGACCCTGGTAGCATTGCACACCAAACAACCCACTCAAGATCGGCATTGGAATTCTCTGCTTGGGAGACCATTAAAGGCTGGATTCTCTGTTTGGGAGACTCTGGCCGGGATTCTCCATCCCAGGACGTCTGGAATGGGTATCTTGATGGGACGGAGAATCGGATGTCAGGGGAAAATTGGGATCAGCGCTGGGCAGAAATCCGAACACGATGCTCCCACCTCCCCCCCCCCCCAGAAGGCGGGAACGAGGTCCATGTTGCACGCCGGAGAAGGGATTTGAAAAAATGCAAATGAGTCTTATTGACCCAATAGCATCTATCAGGCAGGCCCAGCACCCTATGATCCGGCCTCCCGTGATTCTCTGGTCCCAGCGGCCGGGAATCTCGTGGGCACGGATCACTTGTGGTCTCAGCAATCATGAACCTGACATGGTGGAGGTGACCCACTGTGAGGTCCACCACGTCAGGTTCACACTCATAGAGACCAACTGAGCCCATCCAAGGGCCACACCCTCCAATGATGCACTACCTGCCCATGCCTCCTCTAGCAGACACCCCCACGCCCCTCCCTCAAGACCCCATAATAGGGGGACCCCCCCACATGGATCCCTGGAATAAGGGGACCTCCCGGACTCCTGTAATATGGGGACCCCTCACAGGGACCCCTGTAGTTGGAAGGACTACCCTCCAGAAAAACCCTGTAATAAGGGACCCCCCCTGGAACTCCTGTAATAGGTTACCCCCTGCTTAAGGGTGCATTTAAAAGAAAGACTGCAGTAATTGCGGTGTGACCCAGGCGGCCCCAGTCCCAAGGGGGCACCCTAAATCCATGGACTTGGCACGGAGGCATGGGATTGAGGGTGATTTAGCAATTTGGATCAGAAATTGGCTAGCTGTAAGAAGACAGAGGGTAGTGGTTGATGGGAAATGTTCAGCCTGGAGTCCAGTGGTGTACCACAATGATCTGTTTTGGGGCTACTGCTGTTTAATTTTATAATTTTTATAAATGACCTGGAGGAGGGTGTAGAAGGATGGGTAAGTAAATTTGCGGATGACACTAAAGTCGGTAGAGTTGCGGACAGTGCGGAAGGATGTTGCAGGTCCTTCTTCTGGCTCACAAAATCATTGTTGAAAGTTGTTTTTCCTCCGTTTTTTTGTTTACGGTCAAGATCTCGTTGCCAGTTTCTCGTTTGTTACGTTCTTTACTGTAGCCGCAAAGAGAAAGAATCGTAGACGTCACACACCGGGTTTGTACAACATAGTGCAAGGCGTTTATTTACAAGATGCTGCTCAAGCAGGGCACAATGGTGAACTCCACATTGGAGTCTGTGAATCGCTCCGATTATATAAGTGCGTAACATCTGACCGTACACCAGCCAGTGGTGTTACTCTGATACATAATATAACCCGACATAGAAACATAGGAAATAGGAGTAGGAGCAGGCTATTTGGCACTTTGAACCTATTTCATTATTCAATGTGATTATGGCTAATCCTCTATCTCAACACAATACTCCCGCTTTTACTCCATTACCTTGATGCTTTTAGTGTCTAGAAATATATCTTTCTTAAATATCTTCAGTGATTTGGCCTCCACAGTCTTCTGTTTTAGAGAATTCTGCAGGTTCACCATCGTCGGAGTGAAGATATATCTCCTCATATCAGTCCTAAATGGCCGGCCCCGTATCCTGAGACTGTGATCCCTAGAATGACCTTCAGCCAGGGAAAACATCACCCCTGCATCCAGTCTGTCCAATCCTGTCAAAATGTTACACCTTTCAATGAGACCGACCCCCCCCCCCCCCCCCCCCCCACCCCCCTCCCCTGCCTCGTTCTTCTAAACTCCAGAGAATACCGGCCTAGTTGGCGCAATCCCTCCTCATACGACAATCCTGCAATTCCAGGAATCAGTCTGGTGAACCATCGCTGCACCTTTGCTCCATAACTGTTAATATGTTTGGCTAACAAAAAAAATAAATACATTTCATTCTTTAATTTAACAATTGTCACCTGTGGCACAATTCCAAACTTCTTTCACCCTTTCCTTGTAAATGTGTTTTTTTAATTTCACTCCTGAAACATCTGGGGATTTAATGTTCAGACAATAGCAACCAACGGAAATAATTTCTCCCAATTTGCCCAACTTGTTCCTTTTAATAAGTTGAAAACTGCCATCAAAACAACCGTCAGCTTCTAAATTCCAGGGAGCGCAAACTTCAACTATCTCTCCTTGCAGCTTAAGCCTTGATGTTCAAGAATAAACCTAGTAAATATATGCCTGCACTCCTTTCGATGTCAGTAAATCCTTCAGAAATGTGGTGCCCAGAACGGCTCATAGTAACTCCAGGGGTGGCCTAACCAGTGCTTAATAACAGCTGAAGCATGACATCTACCTTCTTGTATTCCAGTCCTTCGGTTATAAAGGCCAGCAATCCATTGGTCTTTTTGGTTATGTTTTGGTACCTGTTGATAAGATTTTAAGGATCTCTGTACCTGGAACCCAGTCCATACTGATCTTAACTGTTTCTAGCTTTTCACCATTTAAAAAGTACCGTGTTCTATCTTTCATGGTCCAAAGTAGATTACCTCATAATTGCTCACATTGAAATACGTTTGCTACACTTCAGCTCCTTCACGATATTTCTTTGTATTTTTATGCATCCATCTACCACCTATCTCTCTGAATGACAAATGTAAAGAGGTGGCTTTCTATTCCATCATTTAAATTATTTTTTTTTTAATAAACAATTTTATTGAGGTAGTTTTTGGCTTTATAAACAGTTACAGACATCATCAGAAAGGAAGCAAAAAAGGCAAAAATGTGCAAACATCCACGTACTTTCAATACTTCCACCGTAACATATTGCACAAGCCCGCTCCCCTCCCACCGGTACTACCCGCCATATTTTCCCTCCTACTCTACTCTAACCCCCCCTGCTGACGCTCACTCTCCCGCAAAGAAGTCAATAAATGGTTGCCACCTCCGGGTGAACCCCTGCACAGAACCCCTCAGGGCGAACTTGATTTTTTCCATCCCCAGGAAACTCGACATGTCCGCAAGCCACCACTCCGTCTTCGGGGGCTTTGAGTCCCTCCACGCCAATAATATTCGTCGCCGGGCTATCAGGGAAGCAAAGGCCAGCACATCGGCCTCTTTCTCCCCCTGGACGCCCGGGTCTTCCGAAACCCCAAAAATTGCCACCCCTGGGCTCATCACCACCCTTGTTTTTAGCACCTGGGACATGACCCCCGCAAATCCCTCCCAGTACCCCCTCAGCTCAGGGCATGCCCAAAACATGTGAACATGGTTCGCTGGTCCTCCCGCGCACCTAGCGCATTTGTCCTCTATCCCGAAAAATTTGCTCATCCGAGCCACCGTCATATGGGCCCGGTGAACGACCTTAAATTGGATCAGCCCGAGCCTAGCACATGTCGCGGTCGAGTTTACCCTACTCAGGGCCTCTGCCCACAGTCCATCCTCCATTTCCCCGCCTAGCTCCTCCTCCCATTTAAGTTTCAGTTCCTCTGTCTGGGACCCTTCCTCCCTCATGAGCACCTTATAAATACCCGAGACTCTACCCTCCCCTTCATCCCTCCCAGAGACTATTCTGACATCATTTAAATTATTAATGAATGCAGTGAAATGCTGAGGCCCCAACACGGCTCCTTGTGAGACACCACTAAACATCTTGTTAATTGTCTCTACTCTCCGTCTCTTTCCACTCAGCCAATTTCCTAACCAGGTCAATAATCTGCCTTCAATTCCATAGGCTTCAACAAATACCTTCTGGAAGCCCATATAAATAACATCCATAGATGTTCTCCTGTTCACTATCTCAGTTATCTCTTCAGTCTCATCAGGCATGGTCCACTCATTAGAAAACTCAGCTGGCCTGCCAGATTTTGAGTTCTTCTTTCCACCAAAGTGACACAGAATGCCCGGGCACGGAAGGGGAAATATATCCTCAGCATAGTCTGAATTTTCCTGGCCCACTGGGGACAGGCTGGGAGGCCGGAGGGAACCCATTGTCTTCTGGCTGTCATACCATATTGCCAGTAGCAGGGGGAAGAAGGCAGTTCGTACACCTACCAGATGGCAAATTGAGTCACTTAATCGATCAGGTAAGGGCAGCTTTCTGCTTCTTTGGGCATTTTATCTATGTCAGGAGGGCCTGCTGTCATGTGGGAGACTGCCCACTGAAACCTGGTGGCCTCTCAGTGGGATCTGGGCCTCCTTCATGGGAACTTGCCAGCAGGTGTTTTTATGGCAACTCACTGCAGATACTTCACAACCCCAGCACCCTCCAATTGCCCAAGCTTGGCTACCTGGCCCCAGCAGCACTCAATCGACCTCATGCTCTTCCAGGTTCATCGCCATTAATGTGCCTTTGACCTGAAGCTGCAGCCTGAGCAATGACTACTGACATCAATAGCACAGTTGAATTGAATTGAGGACAGCACGGTAGCATTGTGGATAGCACTGTGGACAACTGCTTCACAGCTCCAGGGTCCCAAGTTCGATTCCGGCTTGGGCCGCTGTCTGTGCGGAATCTGCACATCCTCCCCGTGTGTGCGTGGGTTTCCTCCGGGTGCTCCGGTTTCCTCCCACAGTCCAAAGATGTGCAGGTTAGGCGGATTGGCCATGATAAATTGCCCTTAGTGTTGGGTGGGGTTACTGGGTTATGGGGATAGGGTGGAGTGTTGATCTTGGGTAGGGTGCTCTTTCCAAGAGCCGCTGCAGACTCGATGGGCCAAATGGCCTCCTTCGGCACTGTAAATTCTATGAGAACTATGAATGATTTGCTGGATGTTTTGGTGCCTGGAAGCTCTTGGAGTGGGTCATCATCCTTTCATGATCAGTGACCATCCCGGCATCCTGTTAATTGGCTGCCACTGAAAAGATGCTAGCCTAGATCCCATCGCCCACCAAAGTGAGGTTATCCCCACTTTTGACCTGAGCAGAGGGACTTGCCAGTGATCGATAACATTCAGCCCCATGTTTCAGACCATTCTTACAGGTGAACAATATGTTGGAAAAGAAATTATAATACAGCAATGTCTTGCTATTTCTTCTAACTCACAGAAGCTATCTTCCTTAACTATGTCTCCTTGAAAGCTTAAAAGGTGGGATAATTGAAAACATTATCAGATTCTAATAACAGGAAATGCTGGAAAAACTCCCGCAGGTCCGGCAGCATCTGTGGAGAGAGGAATGGTTAACGCTCTGAGTCTGTATTGTTGCACGTTTTACTTGAGTGTATTACGCGTTTTATTGGAGTGTATTAACACGCCTCCGTTTAAAGGCCGTGTGCTTAACACTACTACAGCTCTGTGTATGTAATTATGCTCGGAGTCGCCAGGTGCCGTATTTAGACACCTCACAAGTATATCAAGGTCAGGTTCAAAGTAATAAATCTGTACACCGATTAGTAAGTTCAAACGATTGATATTTATTATAACCAATATAATAAATACACATGCATACGCTAAAGAGACTAAGTTACTTCTAAACTAAACGACTAAAATACTTATCTAAAACAGGAACAGGCAAGGTCAGGGAGCGAGGCCTTCGTCCCGTTCTTGGTCTGCCACTCTCAGAACGTTAGAGGTCGTCAGGGTCTAGCAAGTCTGGTTCACGTAGCGAGCGTCGTGGTGAAACTTACAGTTCGATGGCTGGTGGCTCAACGGCTGGTGATGGAACTGGAGTCAGGATGCGATGTATCAGCAAAGCGATGAAGACAGCAGAGAGCCGGAGCCAAGACAACAGACAGGACCATGTGCGGGGTCTACTTTTATAGGTCCCCCAAAGTCCGTGCCTTTTCGGGGAGGTTCTCTACCTGTCGTGTATCGATTAGACCTTCTTCCAATCGATATTTTCCAAACCCCCCCAATCTGAGGGTCTCTTTTCGATGGGTGGGGCGGTCTCTATGGTGCTTTGTGATGGATACTTATGGTGCCGTTTCGTCTGGGCGTCCACTCAAAGTATCCATTCAAACCTAAATGTTTCTATTGTATGTGCCTGGATCTGGATCACCTCATTACTATGCAAATCGTTGTTGCCATTTACACCTTTAGCTGAGATTCTGCACCTGGCCATAAACTAGTTTTTGTACGTGCAGAATGCTAATTAGCCTTCTGCAAACTGCTTGTCCTTGCTAAGACTGTTTTCTCCCTGCAGCCTTAGCAGTTCTCCATTTTGTAGCCCAGTGTCCATCTTAGGTGGCTACATTCCCTCCTTGTGTTCCTCACAATAAAATTGTGAAGGATCACCTATGCACGTTGCTTTGAGTGCTTCTGGGTGCCCTCTTTGGGTTCCCTGACCTCAGCAAGTTCCTGGGCGTCTACTCTGTCTTTGACTATGGGAAGAAAAT
This sequence comes from Scyliorhinus canicula, assembly GCF_902713615.1. Lineage (NCBI taxonomy): Eukaryota > Metazoa > Chordata > Chondrichthyes > Carcharhiniformes > Scyliorhinidae > Scyliorhinus > Scyliorhinus canicula. The sequence goes on from NC_052152.1 coordinate 160,624,167, forward strand.
TTTTTATCTGACATTTCTACTTGGCGCTATGTCAAAGGGGACATGCATTACCAAAACAGGGAACCTCTACCTATCACAACTATTATCCTTATCCTTACTTTAAACATTTTATTACAGTCTAAAAACCTTATCCATTCACACCACATTACATATCACTTCCTGACTCGGCAGTCAAGTTCAGGACAATATAATACATGGGTATCCTTTATTAACATAGTGCTTTATTCATCAAGGGGCAAGGGGGATTGATGAAACCGAAAAATAGGGGATCGAACTCCATAAACGGTTGAGGGGCAGGAACGGGAGGCTCTCCTTTTCCATTTCCTCAACCTGAGGGTCTGTACAATTATGCAGAGGATTGCAATCACTAGCAGTGATTCAATCATGTATGACATGGAGTACCATGTCATACATTTTGTGCACCAGGTCTGAACTTCGCTGATCAGAGCTGAGCACGGGGAAGTTGGTGTGAGGGAAACATTGACGGCGGGGGTTGTGGGGGAAGCGTGACTCGCTTCCACATATACAAATATAACATTTAACAGTAATAGGTAGGCTTCCATCATGGTCATCTCTTCGTTCTCTTTCTCATCCTCCTGTATGGTCGATTCTTGCAGTGAACCCTCTTTCGTCCTTCGAAAGCTATGGGATCAAGCACAGTATCTGTCAATACACAGTTTAATATCCGTACTTGTTAGTGTATCTGTCCTCTAATTCCAATTGACCCATTAAAATGACTGGCCAAGTCACACCCTGTGACTCCCCTCATTTTTTTTTTTTTCGAAAGCGAATTTTAGGAACAGAATACACCTAACAACTTTCCTCCTGCGAGCCGTCTCGCAGGCTTTGCTAATTTACCATCCGAATGTTCCTGGATGTAAATAGCATGTGGGATGGTGGCCTAAGGGCTACCTAACGAAAAATGAAAACAAATTTGAAACAAAAGGTCGAATGGGTTGCGTATGGGCCGCTACGGGTAAGATTTGAATGGGACCCCCGGGTAAGGCGTGCTGTGCCATACCCGAGCTTGGCTGACCAAAGTGGGTTCTCAGACAGGGCGGGTCCTCAGTGCCGTTTGTCCACTGCCTGAGTAACCTGGATTAAACAGGCAAGAATGTGTTTACCGTGGGTTTGCAGCCTCTATTCACCGAATAGAGGGGCACCTAAAAACAAGGGAGGAGCCAAGGTGCTCCAACATCTGAAAACAGTGAACTGAAGTTCTCAGAGGTATCTGCAGATAAACTAGTGTGCGTGTAAGGCGGTCACAAGCCTTACAGCTGAAAAAGTCTCCAATCAAACCATTGGGTTGGGAACCGAAGTTCTCAAAGGTATCGGCGGACAAGCTAAAGTGCGTGCGAGGTGGTCACAATCTTTTCAGCTGAAAAGAAGGTGTCCAACCTCCAACTGAACCAATAACATTAAATCAAACAAACATAAACTAACGAACAAAACATATGTGCAGGTTCCATCAGAAAGGATAGCGCTTCCCTCAAGCGGTTCCTATTTTACATCATCTGGACACCTCACTTTTTCTCTGCCTCTGTGAACAGGGTCACAAAGGGGTTGCCGTATCGGGAGTCAGACACCGTGTCGTCCTGCTCTCCCGGATCCCACACCCTTGTGTGGATCAGGCATGCAATTTTGTAATTATGTGACCGGGGGTCACTTTCGTCATTACGGACAAGTCTGTACGAATTGTCCCTGTGCCATAGTGTTGGGTCTAAATTTGAATGGGCATTGTCGGGGTAGTCAGGGTCGGGTGGTGGGTCTGGATATTTGATATAGGTGACTTCCATGGGGTCACTTGAGTCGGGGTCATAGTCGCTGCAGTGTGGGCTGTAGGGTTGTGTGCTGTGGCTGTCCTCAGAGTCAGCGTCAGTATCGCTGTCTCTGCTGCGGCAGCTTGTGGGCGTTTCGGGGCGTGGTCTGTTATGGTCAGTGGGCGGAGTCGTGGGCGAGTCCGATGATGAACTGGTCTGTGAGGGGGATGGTGGAAACGTGTCTCTAGTGGGCGGGGTGATGTGTTCTGCTGCGTCTAGCAGGACATGGTGTGCATGGTTAGACTGTGTTCCATATGCCTTTAGCTGGTTAATATGGAACCACGCAGTCTTTCCGTTGGGGTATTTTATCCTGTAAACTGAGGGGCTAATTTTGTCCGAAATTGAATACGGGCCGGAATATTTTGGTGCCAAAAAACTGCTGGGGTTATATACAGATAGCATTACCTGTTGTCCAACCTGGAATTCTGTGGGGTGTACGTTCTTATTAAAGCAGGCTGTGCGTTGTCTGCGTCGTTTCCCTAGTTGAACTGCGGCTGCGATCTGTGCAGACCTCACAGTCTCAACTAGGTCTTTAACAGCTTTCTCATGGGTGAGGGCCGTCACTTCGGGGCTAGTCATGTCCAGTCCTAAAAGGAATTCTGTACCTTTCATAGGGCGTCCGGTCATGAGTGTGTGTGGGGTGAAACCTGTAGATGTGGAAACCGTATTTCGGATAAACATGAGTGCAAATGGGAGTACTGAATCCCATGTAGAATTGTTCTCTTGAACCATTTTCCTAAGGGTCGATTTTAGTGTCCGATTCATGCGCTCTACAATCCCGCTGGACTGTGGGTGATACGCAATATGAAAATTTTGTTTGATGCCGAATATGGTCAGGACGTTCTTCATGACACGTCCTGTGAAGTGAGATCCCTGGTCCAAATCAATACTTCTGGGTAAACCCCATCTCGTGAAGATGTGATGGGTCAGGATCTTTGCAGCTGTCTTAGCTGTATTTGTTCTTGAGGGGAATGCCTCTACCCATTTGGTAAAGGTATCAATTACCACCAGCACGTATTTATAGCCATTCCGACAAGGGGGCAATGGTCCTATAAAGTCGATCTGGAGGTTTGTCCAGGGGCCATTAACTGGTCGAGTATGCCGAAGCTGTGCCTTTTTGGAATACCTCTCCGGGTTATTCTGGGCGCAAATAAGGCAATTCTCAATGTAATGGGTTACATCGGTCCTTAGGTTAGGCCACCAACAGAGCTGCCTGAGGTGCCTCGTGGTCGTGTCGATTCTTTGATGTCCGTGTCCGTCATGGAACAAGGCAATCATTTGGTTTCTGTCCTGCTGCGGGACCACATAAAGCTGGTCCTTGATGATCACACCCTCATGTGTGGTCAGAGCGTGTCTAAACTTATCATACTGAGGCACAAAGTTGCCTTTAAAAATCTCCCTCACATCCTCATCCTGTTTCTGTGCTTCTGCTAAATCCTTAATGTCAGTCTGTGAGACTTGAACTGCGCTCACAGGGGCGCTAGCTGGTGCGCTAGCTGGGGGTGTCCACAAGTGTCCTCGCCTGGAACCTGCTTTAGCCAGTGCGTCGGCTTTTATATTCCCAGGGGGGGATGACCTATGGTGGCTTCTAACTTTTATAATGCCGAAGGTCCTATCCTTCGCTTTGTCTAGAATGTGGCGGAGCAAAGGGGCTGATGGAAGGGGTTTCCCGTCTGCGGAGACAAAACCTCGTGTCCTCCACAGGGGTAGAAAATCTGTTAGACTGTTGCAGACATATAGACTGTCCGAATATATGTCCGCCGGGCTGGGGAAAGAATCGGGGTGGTCCACTATATAAGCTATGGCCGCGAGCTCTGCTGCCTGCGCGCCTAAGTGACCTGGCAATTTTAAAGCTATTTCTTCGAGTGCGCAGCCCTGCGCGTCCTCGACATAGATGCCGCATCCAGTGATACGCTCACCATCTAAAACCGTGGATGAACCGTCCACGTATATCCTTAGTGGGCCACACGTGTCTGTGTGTTGGGGGCTTTGTCTTGGGTTCCCTATCTTCCTGGGGGGTGTCTTCGCTATAAAGGGTCCTGTGTTGTGTAGGGGTGCTACAATTTCACATTCATGGGACTGTCCTGGATATTGGAGGTTGTCGGCTAAAAATGTGTGTGTCCGGGTCCGTTTTACCGTAATGTCGCGTCCTTGTAAAAGTAGTGTCCACCTAGCTGCCCTAATCTGGCTAACTGAACCGTCCTTCAGTCGACCGTCTAGGAGTAACTGTGTGGGGGTGTGCTCGGTCAAAATGGTGATGGGGTTGAGTCCGGTGATGTAGGAGAAGTATTGCACTGCCCAGAAAACTGCAAGGAGGTGCCTCTCGCAGGCTGAAAATCCTTGTTCCACTGGGTCTAAAAGTCGGGAGGCATAAGCCACTGGTCTTAGCTGCTCGTGCCGTTCCTGAAGCAACACGGCCGAGAGGGTCAGATCTGTGCTCGCTACGTCTATTGCATAGGGGGAAAGGTGGTCTGGGACTTGCAGCGCGGGTGCTGCGCTAAGGGCTTTCTTTAACTCCCCCACAGCCTCTGTATGCTGCGGAAGCCATTCCCAGGGGGCTCCTTTCTTAAGGAGGTCTGAGAGTGGGGCTGCCTTTGTCGCGAATCCGTCGATGTGGTTCCGACAATAACCAACCAGTCCTAAGAACGACCGGAGGGCTGAAACATTCTGGGGAAGGGGCAATTTGACAATCGAATCAATTCTTTTGAATTCGATCTCGCGTTTGCCGTGTGTGATGACTGTTCCCAAATACATCACTTTATTTTCCAAAATCTGGGCCTTTCTTGGGTTAACTTTACATCCAATCTCGGTTAAAAGTTCCAGGAGCTCGGCCAGAAGCGTAATGTGCTCTGCCTTTGTGTCTGTCTGCAGTAGTAGGTCGTCTACATACTGTACCAGACATTCGGGGCGGGAAAATTTTTCTAAACCATTCGCCAGCTGTCAGTGGAAAATGGAGGGGGAATTGTGGAATCCTTGTGGGAGGCATGTCCACGTATACTGTTGTGCTTTGAAAGTGAAGACAAATTTGTACTGGCACGCCTTTGCCAATGGGATTGACCAGAAGCCGTTGCTAATGTCCAATACCGTGAAGAATTTGGAGTTGAGTCCCTGTTTGAGCATGGTCTCGGGACTTGTTGCTACCGTGGGGGCTACTGCTGGGGTTACTTTATTGAGCTCCCGATAATCAATGGTCAGACGCCATGATCCGTCGGGCTTTCTCACTGGCCAAATAGGGGCATTATTGGTGGAGGCTACTGTTCTAAGTACCCCTTGCTCCAATAAGCTACCTATTACCTTCTCTATTTCTCCCTCTGCTTCTAGGGGAAATCTGTATTGTTTCTGTGGTCGGGGGTCAGGTCCGGTAACGTGAATTCGTCCAGTCATTCTGCCGCAGTCGTGCCGGTGACTGGCAAATGCTGTCCTGTGTTTATTTAATACTGCTTTTACTTGTCTGTCCATGATTAGTGTAGTCAGGTCAAATGAATAGTCGCCTACTGCGCTAATCCGATTAGCGTACTCTCCTACTGTGAGAGTAGCGGGTGCTCTGTCCAATCTCGCCATTCGCCAGACACACTGGTTAACTGGGTCGAACGACATTCTATGGGCATTCATAAAATCTATCCCCAGTATGTGTTCTGCTGTCCGGGGAAGATTTACTAGAACGACGGGGTGTTTGGTGGAAATGTTCCCTAGCTGGATTGCTACGGGTGCTGTAATGTGTCCTGCTGCGAGTGTCCTGTGAACCCGCTAAGTGTGATGGTGGAGGTGGTCGGCCACGTGTCTGCCTGTGCCGTGGTGGTGGAATTAATCGTGGTGCAGGACCCTCCTGTGTCCCAAAGTAACTCTATGGGCCTCCCTCTAACCCTAGCTGTGACTACCGGTCTTCCGGATTGATCCCAAAGAGTGTCACAGACCCAAGTGGGGGAGCCCGAACACCGTCAGTCCGTCCCGTCCACATTGGTCTGTCCTGACTGGATCCCTATGCTATGGATCGGCTTTGCTTTGTTTCTATTCAGAGTGCCTGTCTGCTGGCCTCTCTGTGATCTCTGGGGTGCATTGCATTCCTTAGCCCAATGTCCTAACTGGCCACAGTTGTAGCATTCCTGCGACTTCTGTGGAGGGCTGCTCTTCCCTTCATTTACCCATGCGGGGTTTTGGTGCGCTCTCACTGCCTGAATGTCCGCTGCAGCCTGAGCTTCTTCTGGGGACTTTACTTTGCCTCTGCCCTGAACTGATTGCTCCCAAGCGCGGGACAATCTTTTCAGGACCCATTTCTCATCCTCTTCTGAGGGGTCATAACTGTTGCAAGCACTCTGTCCTGCATGGGAAATTATGGTGCGCGTCCATTTAACCATATTTTCACGGTTCAAATGGGCTCTATTTAAATCGCCGAAAACTGCGTTAAAATGGATCCACAGCCTTCCTGTAAATGCTGTGGGGTGCTCGGTTTTCTTTTGTCGGCACTTGTTAAGTCCTTCAACTGGGTCACCTCGGTTATACCCTATGGCATCTAAAATGGAGGTGTGCATTTCCTCTAGGGTGCCTCCGCCAACGTTCTGTGGGTCGGGGAGGGCTGCTACTACCGATTGGTCTAAACTCAGAACCGTGAGCTTAACCTGCTCTCTCTCGTCCAGGCCGTACATGGTTGCCTGCTGTTTCACTTTCGCGAAAAACTGGTGGGGGTCTGCGGTGGGGAGAAACGGAGTGATCTTCTCACACGCGTCCCTGAGTTGGGTTACAGTTAAGGGGGTGGTGTAGGTAATATCGGGTGCGCCTTCTGTGGTCGCTTTCCTTTGGGTGGTGACTGGATTCATTGGTGCGGTAACTATCTGATCTGTGGGGGGTTGGGGTGCTTGTCTTTTCTGCTGCGCTGCTGGCGCACATGTTCCCTGAACATAACGCTGCGCTGTCTCACTTAATTCCTTCCAGTCTGGGGCATTCTCCTCATCTAACTGCGTTCCAAATGTGCTTTGGAACCCATTTTGCACTGAAAGCAGCGATTGCAGCTCCGCAATCTGCTTCCTGCATTTTGCATGGTCTACTGTACTCTGTCTTTGTTCTATGGTGGCAGCATGGAGTGCTCTTAAAGCTGCCTTTAGGTCAGAGCATTGCCTCTGCAAAGCCTCTACCTGCTTCTCTGATTCTTCTCTTATCAGGACGGCACGTTGCACGTCCTGATAGGCCTTTTCGTACTGGGTCTGGGAACTGCTGAGATGGGCTAGACAAGACTGATGTGCCCTCTTGGCATCATCCACCTCTCTACCTTTCTCTGCCAACTTCCCTCTAAGTTCCATATTCTCTTTCTCGATGTCCCTGACATCCACTTTGCTCATCCGATTTCTCTCTTCTAATTCTGCCCGGAGCGTCTGAACGACCTCCTCTGTGCCTCGCAACTGTCCCAAACAGGACACGATTGCCATCGGCTTGCGTGCTTTACTAAGGTTTTTCTTATGAATTTGAGAGAGGTTCTCCCACCAAGTATGTCCTATACTTCCGGGACCTGTCTCCTCATTCATACAGAATTCTTTCCAAAGGGGCCATCTCTTTCCTTGCAGATACTTGTGGAGTTCCAGCTCCCACACGGGACACTGACCTACTCGGCTACTGCTGGTCGCTGCGACCACAAACCGTTCTGGATTCATGAGGCGTTCCATTGCCTGCATGGCCATTTTCTCTGACTCACTTAAATTTGGAACAGGGGGTGTTGAGGTTATGTCTTACGAAACGGGTAAGGCTTACGCTATGTTCCGTTCACAAAACTCCGGAAAGTTTGTCGCAACAAAAATGCTTTCAGGTTTACCTTACAACCCTGTTAGTACGCATGCACTAAACACACTTCCGAATTACGTTTATTCGTTTGAACACCTTGATTACTTGTGATTTCTTTTCTTTTTCTTTACTCAGATTTCTAATTCAAATTTCAGGGTCCTCGACGGAGTGGGGGTGCCACTTGTAACCGCGTCCCATCTGGGTCGCCACTAAATGTTGCACGTTTTACTTGAGTGTATTACGCGTTTTATTGGAGTGTATTAACACGCCTCCGTTTAAAGGCCGTGTGCTTAACACTACTACAGCTCTGTGTATGTAATTATGCTCGGAGTCGCCAGGTGCCGTATTTAGACACCTCACAAGTATATCAAGGTCAGGTTCAAAGTAATAAATCTGTACACCGATTAGTAAGTTCAAACGATTGATATTTATTATAACCAATATAATAAATACACATGCATACGCTAAAGAGACTAAGTTACTTCTAAACTAAACGACTAAAATACTTATCTAAAACAGGAACAGGCAAGGTCAGGGAGCGAGGCCTTCGTCCCGTTCTTGGTCTGCAACTCTCAGAACGTTAGAGGTCGTCAGGGTCTAGCAAGTCTGGTTCACGTAGCGAGCGTCGTGGTGAAACTTACAGTTCGATGGCTGGTGGCTCAACGGCTGGTGATGGAACTGGAGTCAGGATGCGATGTATCAGCAAAGCGATGAAGACAGCAGAGAGCCGGAGCCAAGACAACAGACAGGACCATGTGCGGGGTCTACTTTTATAGGTCCCCCAAAGTCCGTGCCTTTTCGGGGCGGTTCTCTACCTGTCGTGTATCGATTAGACCTTCTTCCAATCGATATTTTCCAAACCCCCCCAATCTGAGGGTCTCTTTTCGATGGGTGGGGCGGTCTCTATGGTGCTTTGTGATGGATACTTATGGTGCCGTTTCGTCTGGGCGTCCACTCAAAGTATCCATTCAAACCTAAATGTTTCTATTGTGTGTGCCTGGATCTGGATCACCTCATTACTATGCAAATCGTTGTTGCCATTTACACCTTTAGCTGAGATTCTGCACCTGGCCATAAACTGGTTTTTGTACGTGCAGAATGCTAATTAGCCTTCTGCAAACTGCTTGTCCTTGCTAAAACTGTTTTCTCCCTGCAGCCTTAGCAGTTCTCCATTTTGTAGCCCAGTGTCCATCTTAGGTGGCTACATTATGACTCTCTTTGCCTTTATTTTCGATTTTAATAACTGTTAATTTTTTTGATTGACAAAATTCTATAACTTTCGTGCCAAGTTTAGATTAGATCCCTGCCGATGAAACTGGTTGCGTACCGTGATTGGGTTAAAGATGTTAACATCAACCTTAAGTAAAAAATGCTTCACGTTTGTCACAATCACTATTACCGTGAATTAAAATAATGTGACCATTTGCTTTTCATTCATTTACAGTTGAGTGTGGCTGTGTGCTTTGGATTCTTAACGGCATGGACACCTTACGCAGTTACAGCGATGTGGGCAGCATTTGGGAATGCTGACAGAGTTCCACCTCGAGCGTTTGCTCTGTCAGCTATGTTTGCGAAAACCTCGACCTTATACAACCCGGCCATCCATTTGCTGTTTAAACCAAACTTTCGAAAGTTTCTGAGCGAGGACATGTCACATTTACTCAATCTGTGCAGGCAGCAGGGCCGGCCCTGCAATGGCAGACCAGACCTCTCTCTGAAATCAGTTTGTAATCAGACTGTCATAATATGCACTCATGTTCATAATGAGATACAGACAGGCAGTGATGGACACACACAGGAACCAATCACCACACAGAATACAGAACAACCAATCACCAGGTAGGACACTACAGGGTACATTACCAGTATAAAACACATGAGGCAGGAAGGCTCGGCCTCTTCGTACTGGTGATAGCTGTAGCAACAGTCAGGGTGTAATGTACAGTCAGCACCTAATACACATGGCACAGAGCAAGTCTGGGCAAGCCAGACCAAGGTTAGCAAGCTTAGATTAATAGAGTGTTGATCCACAGCAAATTGTGTACATTACTCGGCAAGTTCAATAAAGCAGTGTTGAACCATCTACAGCGTTGGAAGCCTGTTTTCAAGTGATACTGCATCGAGTTGCAGTCTGTGTTAATCCAACATATATAACACATCACAGACCACATTCAGTTCTTGCAAACTCCCAAATGGATTTGTGGATCTGCCAGCTGCCTGCAGCACGTGCACTGATGCACATCTCAGTAACCACCCAAAATCTCAGAGTTCATGACGATCCACATCCAAGGGCAGTACCGATATTGCAAGTGATAACAGTGCAATGCATAAACATTTGAAAACAACTACCCTTGTGATGCTGACTGGAAACATGACGTGTTCAACTGAAAGTATTGAAGTTGCAATAAATACATTGTCACCAAGCTTACTAAGGATCTAATATAACACTACGATAAAATTTAGACCATGAAATTTCAACAGTACAAAAGGAGGGCATTCGGCCCAGCAAGGCTGCACTGACCCTCTGAAAAAGCATCCTACCTAAGCCAATCTCACGCCCTATCCCCATAACCTAACGTGTACATCCCTGGATATTAAAGGGCAATTGAAAATTGCTGATTGTGTAACATCGGTGCATGAGAAACGTACATGGTTGTGTCTACTTATCACAGCAGTTATTTTCCTTGAGAAGCATTAATTAATTTAGCTTTAAATTTAACATCTTCAGCACTAGGTTTACTGGAACTTGGGAAACTGACCAGGGAAACACAGGTGAGCCTCTGTACTCCATCCAACCACATTAAAGCTCATTCTTCTCTTTCTTGCGCAAATTTATTTCTCTCTTCATATTCTGTTTTTCTGTTCCATCTGATAAGCTGTTCAACTGTAATATTTTCTGGTCCTGATTTAGGACAACGCCTGAAAAGTCGACTTGTTACTTCTTTACACAGAGGTTGTGCCTGATTGGCTTTGTGCTCCTAGCATTTTCTGTTCTAGCGTCACTAATTTATTGGCAAGTCTTTTCCAAGCCCCCGTCAGCAGGTTTTCAAAAATTCTCTGGGTGGTCTTCCTGCCGCCTACCCACCCGCTCCCAGAATTCTGCAGGGGTGGATGAGTCCTATGATGAGTACTATGATGGCCTGCCCATCCTCGTTTTCAATTGATGCCCTTAAGTGACCAATTGTAGGCCACTTGAAGGCTGTTTCTCACCTGGCTACTATTTTAAGACCAGTGAGAGATGGTCATGGATGTAGTGGAAGTCCAGCAGATATTTGGTCATGCCTCAATAGGTAGAAACACCTACATCAGTGCCCTCCACCCCCCCCCCCCCCCCTCACACACAATGTCTCCCCCCCTGCCCTTTGACACAGGGTTTTTCCTCCCACACTGGTCTTTGCCCCTCTCGATGTCTCCACTCCCCCTCTCAGGGTCTCCACTCCTCCTCTCAGGGTCTCCACTCCTGTTCCCACCATGAGACCCCAAAATTTACCTTTGTCCTGGGCCCGAACATATGAATTTAATAATTAGGAGCCGAAGTACGCCATTCAATAAGATCATGGCTGATCTGGCTGTGACCTCAACTCCACCTTCAACCCACCCGATAACCTCGAAGTACTCTCGGCCCTTAGAGGGTGGGATTTACTGGCCTCATCACACCCGATTTGCTATCGTGACAAGGTTGTTGAATCTCGCGAGAGGCCTGTCACGCTGTGTGAGATCCAGATCAGCATATTTGAATGATACATGCGCCTGATTCTCCTGGCACCTGTGAACTAACGGCCTCCCCAGCGAGGCCTCGACCGGGACTGTTCAGTACTGGTCCACACAAACATGTGCCAGATATAATGACACCTGGGATGACACATTAGAGACCCCTGCGATGACAAATTAGAGACCCCTGGGTGGTCGGGGACAGGTCAGGGTGGCAGCCTGGCTCTCCCTCTGGCAACCGCTATATTAGCACTGCCACCCATGCATTGCCAGGGTGCAAAGAGAGCACTACCAGGGTGCCATGGTGGCACTGCCAGTGTTCCCAGGTGGCACTGCCATGGGTTGGGGCCTGAGGGTGTCCATGTCCATGAAAGGAGGAGTGAGGGGTGTATGAATGAGCCTCAAAGTTTTGGGGGTGAAAGTGGTGGGGCCCGAAAACTGGGGCGGGGTAGTGTGGGTAGGCCTGAATAGGGCGATCCCTCAGTGACCCTAAAGCGCGGTGTCCTCACATGGAGGGGTGGAATGCCCATGGGTGTGGGGGTGACATTGCCTGTGGGTGGGGATTGTGAGGAACACTGAAGCTCACTTAGAGATCAGGGCACCCTTTCAAAATGGCAGCCCGATCTCTGAGGAGCCGGTCTTGCCGGTGAGTTCAGCTGCCCATGAGTGAAAAATTTCTAAGTTTGGAGAAAGTCCCCAAAGCCCAACAAATTGACTAAATGTGGTTGAATAGTGCTGTGTACCTCACCCAAAAAGCTGACGAGAAACAACCTGCCAAACTCACCCAAAGAAATCTTTTGGTTGAATTCCTCCCAGAATCCCAGGCCGCCTGTGGCTCCAACAGTACCCACTGCTCCTGTTGACATGGCTGGGACTACAGATCTGCTGTCCAATCAGATCGAGAAGGGAGGTTTGAGTTCCTCCTGAATGAAGGTCTCCGGCCAATTAAAGCTCAAACTGCAGGGATGCCAACATCGGCAGGAATGTATTCCCTCTGGAACTTTTTGTGTCAGGATTGGAAACCCCACCGTTTGAAAATTCCTGCCCATTGCATTGCTTGCAAAGTGGCTCACTGCGGATATCCTGGTACTCGCTGTTTAGTTAGTGATGATCCAAAACCACACTAAGCACAATGACTATCATAGGTTGAAGGCTCAGAGAAGCAGCTGGAGGAAAGATTGATGAATTGAAAATCAAGGATGGTGTCCAGAAATTGAGAACTTAGCATTCAAATCAGTTATAATCAAATACCAATTTGATTCAATGTTAATAAATTCATGAGGAATAAGAATGAGCTTATTCACCATGAGTCAGCTGGTATCACCGTACTTCATTGTGAATGGTTGTAGGCGGAAAACAGAATATCATCATTTGAATATTTCATTTTCAGTTAAACCTTCTGACACAACGCTCATTTGTAACAAATGAATTCATTCTGGGAGTGTCATTTATTTCATTTGGTGTTTTTACGATTTCCATCGTTGCCTGAAAACGGAGGCCAGGAATTGGACCAAATTACCACAATGACCATTTATTAATGTTTGTTGTCAGTAGAATCATTGAGCAAAGTTTATAAATCAAAAGATGCAAAAATATTATAACATTTATAAAATATTGACGAGAGATAATGTCGGGGTTTAAAAAAGATAAGAAAAAAAGAACATGCTCGAGTAAGTAGGCAAGGCCAGCATTCCTAGAATTACCGCTGAGGTAACACAAATGATTCTGAGGTATCCCAGTGTACAAGCTGAAACCTTAAACAAATAGCAGTATGGAAATACAGAACTCCCTGGTGCTGCACTATTGTAGGGATTAAAGCGATAACAATGATTAATATGACAGCAGTGATTAATATTTTGGTTCCTGGGTCTTTTGCCCACCTGGAAGCGATTACAGTGGTTAAGCTGCCATGCTGACCAACGTTTGGAAAATAAGGGGCTGGATTCTCCGTTATTGGGACGATGTCCCCACGCCGGCACCAAAACTGTGGAGTTTCACGCCAGAAAAGCTGGCAGGAAAGGGCCACCTACTCCGAGCTCTGCAGGGGGCTAGCAGGGACCCAGCGTAGATCTAGCAGCTTTTGCTACAGATACGGGACCCCACACGTCCGGGTCAGAGGCCGCGCATGCACATGGTGGCTATGTTATTCTCTAAGTCTGAATAAAGATTGTAGACTTCCAGTTAACACATATACTTTATTCAATGGGTTCGTTCTGTTTCCAGAGCTTAACTAGATATAATACAGTCAAGAGTTATGACCAATGAAGCTATGTAAACTGCCGATGCTGAGCTGTCTCTGTCTGCTGCTGCTCACTAGCCCTGTGATTCTGAAAGAGGCGGATCCTCCTTTGGGCTGGACCCTTTATACCCGTCTCTGATGCTGCCCTCTAGTGATGCTGTGGCTGTTACATCTGTCTGTAGTCCCTGGTAAATGTGCAGAAGTATGTACAGATGTACAGATCACTACAACGGCGGCCTCTGGTGGCCGTGCTCCCTGCTCCATGGCTCATGGAGCTGGACCAAAAAAATAAATCCCCTGATCGACTGCGCGTCCGACCCTCAACGCTCGCACAAACATTTCCCAGCCGCCTGTAAAGCCCCCTCTGCCTCTGATCCGGCCGCCCCCGACCAGGGCGCCGTGGACTGAGTATCCCTACCGGCTGGACCATATTAGATCCACGCCACCGGGACTTTGGCCGTCGGGGGCGGAGCGACCTCTAGCAATGGCCCCAGGTAAGTCCGAAGCAGCGTGGAGTACTCCCCGCGTATGCTGCTTTTCGGGGCCTGCAGAATCGGGGAACCGGAGCCATTCCCGATTCTTTGCCGGAAAATGGATACTCTGCACCTGCGCCAGCCGCTATTTCAGCGTCGGGGTGCACAGAATCCAGCCCAAGGAATTCTGGCAAGTTCAATGATTTCCCTTAGAGTTCAGTTCACCAGACGTCAAAACAATTCCATTGTGAGATTTCCCCGAATGGTGAATATTGGATTTGAATGGCCACAGATCTTCTCAGTCAATCTGATGAGTTTTTATTCCATTAGCTAGGTATGGAAGCGCTCCAGAGTACCTAGAAAATGATCATCCAGAAGACAGTCAAGTTCCCAGTTCAATCCTGACTCCATTAATTGTTTTTTAAAAATATTTTTATTGAAGTACCGTATTTGTAAAATTTTATAACAATAACAGTAAACATTAACAGAGTGAAAAAATAGACATTTCCCCAATCGGCTCTATCTTCACAAACCACATGAAATAACATAAAATAACCCCCGCCCCCCGGAATGTTGCTACTGCCGACATTTTAAATTTCTCCAAGAAAGTCGACGAACGACTGCCACCTTCGGGAGAACCCTAGCATTGATCCTCTTAAGGCAAACTTTATTTTCTCGAGGCTGAGAAACCCAACCATGCCATTGACCCAAGTCATTGAGACTCGGGGGTTTTGAGTCCCTCCACATTAAAAGGATCCATCTCTGGGCTACCAGGGAGGCAAAGGCCAGAACGTCTGCCTCTTTCACTCCCTGAACTCCTGGGTCTTCTGACACTACAAAGATCGCCACCTCTGGACTCGGCACCACCCGCGTACCTAGCACCTTGGACGTTGCCTTGTCAAACCCCTGCCAGAACCCTCCAAGCTTCGGGCATGCCCAAAACATATGGATATGGTTTTCTGGGCTTCCCGCACACCTCCGCACATCTGTCTTCTACCCCGAAAAACTTGCCCATCCTCGCCGCCGTCATGTGAGCCCGGTGGGCCACCTTAAACTGGATTAAACTGAGCCTAGCACATGATGAAGAGGAATTGATCCTACTTTGGTCTTCCGCCCACAGACCCGGCTCTAACTCTCCTCCTAACTCCTCCTCCCATTTGCCCTTAAGTTCCCCCAGAGGGGTTTCCTCCGCTTCCAGCATTCCCTGGTAGATATCCGGCACCTTCCCTCCCCCACCCAGGTACCGGAAACTACTCTATCCTGTATCCCCCATGGAACAGCAGCGGGAAGGCCACCACCTGTTTCCTCAGGAAGGCCCGCACTTGCAAATATCTAAAGCTGTTCCCTGGCGGCAGTTTAAATTAGTCCTCCAGCTCCTGCAGGCTGGGAAAGCTCCCATCTATAAAGTGGTCACCCATCCTTTTAATACCTGCCCTCTGCCAGCTCTGGAACCCACTATCCATCCTGCCCGGTAGAAACCTGTGGCTATTCCATATCGGGGTCCAGACCGACGTGTCTTCCACCCTCTTGTACCTCCTCCACCGCCCCCAGATCTTCAGTCCCGCCACCACCACCGGACTTGTGGAGTAACGGGCTGGCGAGAATGGCAGAGGTGCCATTACCAGCGCTCCCAAACTGGTGCCTTTACATGACGCCGCCTCCAACCACTCCCATGACGACCCCTCCCCCAATACCCACTTCCTAATCATGGCTATATTGGCCGCCCAGTAGTAGTTGCAAAAGTTCGGCAATGCCAGCCCACCCTCCCCCCGACTGCGTTCCAGCAGCACTCTCTTTACTCGCAGGGTTTTACTCGCCCACACAAATCCTGAGATGATCTTATTCACCTGCTTGAAAAAGGCCTTAGGGATGAAGATGGGAAGGCACTGAAATACAAATAGAAATCTGGGGAGGACCGTCATTTTCACGGTCTGTACCCACCCTGCCAGTGACAGCGGGAGCATGACCCATCTTTTAAAGTCCCCTTCCATTTGTTCCACCTGCCAGGTCAAATTCACCTTATGCAACAAATCCCACTTCCGAGCCACCTGTATTCCCAGGTAGCAAAAGCTCTTCTCTACCATCCTAAGCACCAGCTCACACAGTCTCTTCTCCTGCCCTTTAGCCTGGATCACAAACAACTCGCTCTTCCCCACGTTCAATTTATACCCTGAAAAACTGCCAAATTCCCTCAAGATCCGCATGACGTCCCCCATCCCCTCCAATGGATCGGAAATAGGAGGAGGTCATTCGCGTAGAGCAAGACCTGGTGCTCTATCCCCCTGGACCAGCCACTACCAGTTGCTAAAGCAAATAATAGCGGGGAGAGGGGGCACCCTTGCTTCGTCCCCCAGTGCAATTTAAAATACCCCAAGCTAAGCCGGTTCGTACGCATGCTTGTCACAGGCGCCTGGTACAGCAATCGCACCCACCGAATAAAGTCCTCACCAAACCCAAACCTACCCAGCGCCTCCCACAGGTACTCCCACTCCACCCGATCAAAAGCTTTCTCTACATCCATCGCTACCACAACCTCTGCTTCCTCTCCTTCCGTGTTGCATCATAACAATATTTAAAAGCCTCCGCACATTGGCATTAAGTTGCCTGCCCTTAACAAATCCAGTCTGGTCTTCCCCTATCACCCCGGGACACAATCCTCTATCCTTGTGGCCAAGATCGTAGCCAATAGCTTGGCATCCACATTTAGAAGCGAGATTGGGCTGTAAGACCCACACTGTTCAGGGTCCTACTCCCATTTAAGAATGAGTGAGATTGAGGCCTGTGACATTGTAGGAGGAAGAATTCCCTTCTCTCTAGCCTCATTAAAGGTCCTCATCAGCAGTGGGCTCAATATCTCTGAAAATTTCTTGAAATATTCCACCGGATAGCCATCCGGCCCCGGAGCCCTGCCCGACTGCATGCCCTCTAGCCCCTTAATAATTTCTTCTAACTCAATCGGGGCCCCAGCCCCTCCACCAGGCCCTCCTCCACCCTCGGGAACTTCAACTGGTCCAGAAATTGCCTCATCCCTTCCGCTCCCGTTGGGGGTTCCGACTCATATAATTTGCTGTAGAATTCCTTAAAAACTTCATTCAATCCCTCTGGGTCCAAGACCAAGTTACCCTCCTTATTCTTTAGCCCACCAATCTCGCTAGCCGCCTCTCTCTTCCTAAGCTGGTGTGCCAGCATCCTGCTCGCTGACTCCATTTATTGTTAATCAACAACTGTTTCTACTTGGATAAGTGCTGTACTGGTGTTCACAACCGCTCTAACAGGCGAGACATAAATAGCAGGCAGCAACACTAAAGTGACCCTGCCAGGTTTGCACTAATCATTGGATGGGAAGATTTGTTACTCCATTGGGGTCTTCTGGTAACTGCTCATGGTAAACGCTCACAAGTTTACCGAAGACCATAAGGCCATAAGACATAGGAGCAGAATTAGGCCATTCAGCCCATCGAGTTTGCTCCGCCATTCAATCACGGTTGATATGTTTCCCATCCCCATTCTCCTGCCTTCTCTGCATAACCCCTGATCCTATTATTAATCAAGAACCTGTCTATCTCTGTCTTGAAGACACTCAATGATTTGGCCTCTGCAGCCTCCTGCCGCAATGCGTTCCACAGATTCACCACCCTCTGGCTGAAGAAATTTCTCCTCATCTCTGTTTTAAAGGATTGTCCCTTCAGTCTGAGGCTGTGGCCTCGGGTTCTTGTTTTTCCTACTAGTGGAAATATCCTCTCCACGTCCACTCTATCCAGGCTTCGCAGTGTCCTGTAATTTTCAATAAGATCCCCCCCCATCCTTCTAAACTCCCGAGTACAGACCCAGAGTCCTCAACCGTTCCTCATACGACAAGCTCTTCATTCCAGGGATTATTCTTTTAAACCACCTCCGAACCCTTTCCAAGGCCAGCATATCCTTCCTTAGATACAGGGCCCAAAACTGCTCATAATGCTCCAAATGGGGTCTAACCAGAGCCTCAGAAGTACTTCCCTGTTCTTATATTTGTGGTAACCCACTGTTACACCTGTACTAGATGATGTAAGGTAGGACCTGTACTAGAGGTTGGCTGGTAACCCCTGCCTGCTGGCTCCGCCCAGAAGGAGGAGCGTGTCCTCTATTCAGCAGCCATTTCGCCAGCTGCTGTGGGAGGCCACACATCTTACTGCAATAAAGCCACAGTTGTATCCAACCTTAATCTTTGTACAATTGATCGTGCATCAATATTCTAGCCCTCTCGACATGAATGCTAACATTACATTTGTCTTCCTAACTGCTGATTGAACCTGCACGTTAACCTTAAGAGAATCTTGAACTAGGACTCCTAAGTCCTTTTGTGCTTCTGATTTCCTAAGCCTTTTCCCATATCTGTTTTTATATGCCTGTGCAGGACACATGAATCAGGAGCTACTGGTGCTAACACTGTTGTTTTGAACAGGACAATTAATTGTGAGAAAAAGGGCCTGATTTTTACTCTTATGTCAGTGAAAGAGTTTAGAGTCAGTTAAGATCTGACCCATACAGCGAGCAACATCTCTCTCCCACTATCAAGAATTTTAGCTCAGTAGGCTGGGTAGTTGGCTTGTGATGCAGAGTGAGGCCAACAGTGTGGGTTCAATTCCCAAACCGGCTGAGGTAATTCATCAAGGCACCACATTCTCAACCTTGCCCCTAGTCTGAGATGTGGTGATCCTCAGGTTAAGTCACCAGCAGTCAGCCCTCCCCCTCAAGGGGGAAAGCAGCCTATGGTTATCTGGCACTATGGCAACTTTACTTTTTTGCTAAGAGTTAGATAGACCAATGAAGATATTGCCGGCCTGTTAGAAAATGCATCAATAATCATCTCAACTCCTGTTTTTCCTTTTCCTTTGACTTGACTTGATGAATAATTAGGGTTCTTTATTAGAGGAACCCCATAAACCTGCCTGTTTCACATTGGAATGTACTTGCTATGGGAATAGCAATCTGACATTGTCGTAAGGTCCTGACAACTATTGAATGCCATCTTCATTATAATCTGTTCAAACCTTTCCCCATTTGATTTCACCACTTTACTTATTTAATGTGAAATGTTCTCACTTTTAACATGGTTAAGCTGTCTTGAAAAGTCTTTCTTTTCTTGAACCACTTTGGCACATTTCGGTATCTGAAAAAGAGAGAGTTTAAAATAACATCAGATTTGGCCATATGTTACCAGAGTGAATTTTTTGTCAGCTATGCTGTTAGAAAGTGGACACATAGAATTTCATAGAATTTACAGTACAGAAGGAGGCCATTCGGCCCATCTGGTCTGCACTGGCTCTTGGAAGGAGCATCCTATGCCTCCACCCTATCCCCGTAACTCAGCAACCACACCGAAACTTTTTTTTTGGACACTAAGGGCAATTTATCATGGCCAATCCACCTAACCTGCACATCTTTGGACTGTGGGAGGAAACCGGAGCACCCGGAGGAAACCCATGCACACACGGGGAGAACGTGCAGACTCCGCACAGACAGTGACCCAAGCCGGGAATCGAACCTGGGACCCTGGAGCTGTGAATACATGCTGGTATTATAGTGTAAAATTGTACTGGTGATATATAGTCACCAAAACAGACTATATGAATCTTGCCATTTGTGGCAAACACCAGAAAAATGAACTGGAAAGCTTTTGGAATGTGGTTGCTGCGATTGTCGGTCTTGTGACTTCAGTCCCAATGACATGTAGTATTGATAATGTCATCCAGATCACCCAAAACAATAAACCTCACTTGGTGATTAACAGCAGATAATAAACTCCACAACAATTCTGAACCAACATCAACAGTTTCTGTTAGCTCTCTTCTCTCTCCACAGATGCTGTCAGACCTGCTGAGATTATCGAGTGTTTTCTGTTTTTGTCTCAGATCCCAGCATCCGCAGTAATTTGCATTTGTCAATTTTTCAATAGCTGCTAAAGCAGCTTCAAGTCAAACACAGGGACGCAGTGCAGCTGGTACTTTGTTAATTTCACAAACATGCAGCATAACAGTAGAGCTGGAATTTCCCGGATGCTGGGCCTCCACCAATTCTGGGTACCATCCACATAAACGTGTGAGGAATGGAAGTTTTGAGGATGAGCGATCCCACTTGTACACTTCAGTCACTGCTTGGTGCTTGCGTGTTGTTGGTGCACTGACTAAGAGCAGGAGTATCTGCCTTCAGTGGATACATAGAGTTACTGAGGAGGAAACAGTATAAAACAGCATGGTAGCATGGTGGTTAGCACAGTTGCTTAACAGCGCCAGTGTCCCAGGTTCGATTCCCAGCTTGGGTCCCTGCTTGCGGAGTCTGCATGTTCTCCCCATGTCTGTGTGGGTTTCCTCCGGACGCTCCGGTTTCCTCCTACAAGTCCCGAAAAACCTGCTTGTTAGGTGAATTGGACATTCTGAATTCTTCCTCAGTGTACCCGAACAGGCGCCGGAGTGTGGCGACGAGGGGATTTTCTTAATGTAAGCCTACTCGTGACACTAATAAAGATTATCATTGTCATGCCTAACAAATCTTTTGAGGAGGTTGTAATGTTCTTGTCGGAAGGCCTCATTTATACTACAAGAAGACATGTAGCTGAAACTATAAATGATTTATTAACATTAACTATGGGTCAACTGTATACAAAACAACAGATTAATAACAGTATTAACATGCGCGAGCAACCTCTCTCTTCTCTGCTCGCCAGTCAGTCTGAGGTCACCCGACTCTATCATTCAATTATATACTGGATAAAAGCAAATTACTGAGGATGCTGGAATCGGAGATGAAAGAGAAAATGCTAGAAAATCTCAGCACGTCTGGCAGCATCTGTAGGGAGAGAAAAGAGCTAACATTTCGAGTCCAATGACTCAAAGCTTTGACAAAGAGTAATTGGACTCAAAACGTTAGCTCTTTTCTCTCCCTACAGATGCTGCCAGACCTGCTGAGATTTTCCAGCATTTTCCCTTTCGATTCACTTCTATACTAGTGACACTCCTAGTGGCCAATCGGTGATTTACAGCACAACCATGATATGACTATAGAGGTTACCAGGAGTGTAGATGAGGGTAGTGTAGTTGATGTAGTTTATGTGGATTTCAGCAAAGCCTTTGATCAGGTGTTACATGGGAGATTTATAAAGAAGGCAAATGCATATGGATACAGGAAGAAGTCTTACTACACCAGGTTAAAGTCCAACAGGTTTGTTTCAAATCACTAGCTTTCGGAGGACTGCTCCTTCCTCAGGCGAATAGAGAGGTGGGTTCCAGAAACATTTATATAGTCAAAGTCAAAGATGCAATAGGATACTTTGACTGCAAGTCTGTGCAGGTAATTAAGTCTTTACAGATCCAGATGGAGCAACTGGAAATAGGGATAATCACAGGTTAAAGAAGTGTGAATTGTCTCAAGCCAGGATAGTTGGTAGAATTTCACAAGCCCAGGCCAGATTGGGGGGGGGGGGGGGGGGGGGCTGGGGAGTTGAATGTAATGCGTCCCAGTTGAGGCCGTACTCATGTGTGCGGAACTTAGCTCTAAGTTTCTGCTCGGCTATTCTGCGTTGTTGCATGTCCTGAAGGCCTCCTTGAAATTGTTTCTGGAACCCACCACTCCATTCACCTGAGGAAGGAGCTGCGCTCCGAAAGCTAGTGATTCAAAACAAACCTGTTAGACTTTAACCTGGTGTTGTAAGGCGTTTTACTGTGCTCACCCCAGTCCAACGCCGACATCTCCACATTATTGGTACAGGGTAATATGATAAGATGGATTCAAAATTGGCTTAGTTGGAGGAGACAGATGCTGATGACAGATGGCTGCTTTAGTGATGGGAATTCAGTGTCCAGTACCAGAGATCTGTGCTAGGTCCCCTATTATTTGTCATTTATATAAACAAAATAGATGACTATGTGTGGGGTAGGATCAGTAAGTTTGCAGATGACACAAAGCTTTGCTGGGCAGTTAACAGTGAGATTGAGTGTCTTGGGTTACAGGAAGGTATTGACGGGATGGTTAAATGGGCAGGTAAGTGGCAGATTTAACCCTGCAAAGTGTGAGATGATACACTTTGGGAGGAGAAATTTTACAAAGAAATATTCAGTGAATGGCCTGACACTAGGAAGTTCTGGGGAACAAAGGGACTTTGGCTTAATTGTCCATCGATTTCTGAAGGAAGGCAGGTTAATAAGGTGGTGAAAAGGCATATAGGACACTTGCCTTTATCAATTGAGGCATAGCTTACAAAAACAAGGAGGTCATGTTGGAGTTGTATGGAACTTGGGTGAGGCTACAGCTGGAACACTGTGTGCAATTCTGATCACCACACTATAGGAAGGATTTGATTGCACTGGAGGGGGTGTAGAGACGTTTCACCAGGTTGTTGCCTGGGATGGAACATTTAAGTTATGAAGAGAGGTTGCATAGGCTTGTGTTGTTTTAGTTGGCGCAGAGAAGACTGAGGTGTGGCCTGATCGAGGTGTACAAGATTATGAGGGGCATGGACAAGGTAGATAGGGAGCAGCTGTTCCCCTTAGTTGAAGGGTCAGTCACAAGGGGACACAAGTTCAAGGTGAACGGCAGGCGAATTAGGGGGGATGTCAGGATACACCTTTTTACCTGGAGTGTGGTGATGGTCTGGAATGCACTGCCTGCGAGGGTGATAGAGGCAGATGCTTCACATCCTATTAAAAGAACCTGGATGAGCACTTGGCAATGGGCCAAGTGCTGGGAAATGGGATAAGGTAGGTCAGCTGCTTTTCATGAGTTGGTGCAGACTCGATGGGCCAAAGGACCTCTTCTGCACTTCATTTCCTATGATCCTATGACAGCCAACAACGAGCTGCCTGCGACCACCAACAGCGAGCTGCCTTGCGACCACCAACAACGAGCTGCCTGCGACCACCAACAACGAGATGCCTGTGACCACCAACAACGAGCTGCCTGTGACTACCAACATCGAGCTGCTTGCGACCACCAACAACAAGCTGCCTGAGACTACCAACAATGAGCTGCCTGCGACTACCAACATCGAGCTGCCTGTGACCCCCAACAACGAGCTGCCTGCGTCCACCAACAACGAGATGCCTGTGACCACCAACAACGAGCTGCCTGTGACCACCAACAGCGAGCTGCCTGCGCCCACCAACAACGAGATGCCTGTGACCACCAACAACGAGCTGCCTGTGACTACCAACATCGAGCTGCTTGCGACCACCAACAACAAGCTGCCTGAGACTACCAACAATGAGCTGCCTGCGACTACCAACATCGAGCTGCCTGTGACCCCCAACAACGAGCTGCCTGCGTCCACCAACAACGAGCTGCCTGTGACTACCAACGGCGAGCTGCCTGTGACCACCAACAACGAGGTGCCTGTGACCACCAACAACGAGCTGCCTGCGTCCACCAACAACGAGCTGCCTGTGACTACCAACGGCGAGCTGCCTGTGACCACCAACAATGAGCTGCCTGCGCCCACCAACAACGAGCTGCCTGCGCCCACCAACGAGCTGCCTGCGACCACCAACAGCGAGCTGCCTGTGACTACCAACATCGAGCTGCCTGCGACCACCAACAACGAGCTGCCTACGCCCACCAACAACGAGCTGCCTGTGACTACCAACATCGAGCTGCCTGCGACCACCAACAACGAGCTGCCTACGCCCACCAACAACGAGCTGCCTGTGACTACCAACATCGAGCTGCCTGCGACCACCAACAACGAGCTGCCTGTGGCTACCAACAACGAGCTGCCTGCGTCCACCAACGAGCTGCCTGCGACCCCCAACAACGAGCTGCCTGTGACCACAAACAGCGAGCTGCCTGTGACCACTAACAGCGAGCTGCCTGTGACTACCAACAACGAGCTGCCTGTGACCACCAACAGCGAGCTGCCTGTGACCACCAACAGTGAGCTGCCTGTGACTACCACCAGCGAGCTGCCTGCGACCACCAACAACGAGCTGCCTGCGATCACCAACAGCGAGCTGCCTGTGACCCCCAACATCGAGCTGCCTGTGACACCCAACAACGAGCTGCCTGTGACCCCGAACAATCAGCTGCCTGTGACCACCAACAGCGAGCTGCCTGCGACCACCAACAACGAGCTGCCTGTGACCACCAACAACGAGCTGCCTGTGACCACCAACAACGAGCTGCCTGTGACCACAAACAGCGATCTGCCTTGTGACCACCAACATCGAGCTGCCTGCGACCACCAACAACGAGCTGCCTGTGACCACCAACAACGAGCTGCCTGTGACGACCAACAACGAGCTGCCTGCGTCCACCAACAATGAGCTGCCTGCGACCACCAACAACGAGCTGCCTGTGACCAACAGCGAGCTGCCTGTGACCACAAACAGCGATCTGCCTTGTGACCACCAACATCGAGCTGCCTGCGATCACCAACAACGAGCTGCCTGTGACTACCAACAGCGAGCTGCCTGTGACCACCAACAGCGAGCTGCCTGTGACCACCAACAGCGATCTGCCTTGTGACCCCCAACAGCGAGCTGCCTGTGACCCCCAACAACGAGCTGCCTGTGACCACCAACAACGAGCTGCCTGTGACCACCAACAATGAGCTGCCTGCGATCACCAACAACGAGCTGCCTGCGACCACCAACATTGAGCTGCCTGCGACCACCAACATCGAGCTGCCTGCGATCACCAACAACGAGCTGCCTGTGACCACCAACAACGAGCTGCCTGTGACACCCAACATCGAGCTGCATGCGACCACCAACAACGAGCTGCCTGCAATCACCAACAACGAGCTGCCTGTGACCACCAACAGCGATCTGCCTGTGACCACCAACAGCGAGCTACCTGTGACCCCCAACAGTCATCAGCCAGTGCCCCTACCAATGAGCAACCTGTGACTCCCAACAGTGAGCAGCTTTTGACCCCCCGCACTCAGCAGCCTGTGACTCCCAACAGCGAGCAGCTTCTGACCCCCCGCACTCAGCAGCCTGTGACTCCAATAGTCAGCAGCCTGTGACCCCCAACAGCGAGCAGCTTCTGACCCCCCGCATTCAGCAGCCTGTGACCCCAATAGTCAGCAGCCTGTGACCCCCAACAGCGAGCAGCTTCTGACCCCCCGCATTCAGCAGCCTGTGACCCCAATAGTCAGCAGCCTGTGACCCCCAACAGCGAGCAGCTTTTGACCCCCCACTCTCAGCAGCCTGTGGCCCCAATAGTCAGCAGCCTGTGGCCCCCAACAGCGAGCAGCTTTTGACCCCCGCACTCAGCAGCCTGTGACCCCCAACAGCGAGCAGCTTCTGACCCCCCGCATTCAGCAGCCTGTGACCCCAATAGTCAGCAGCCTGTGACCCCCAACAGCGAGCAGCTTCTGACCCCCCGCACTCAGCAGCCTGTGGCCCCAATAGTCAGCAGCCTGTGGCCCCCAACAGCGAGCAGCTTTTGACCCCCGCACTCAGCAGCCTGTGACCCCCAACAGCGAGCAGCTTTTGACCCCCGCACTCAGCAGCCTGTGACCCCCAACAGCGAGCAGCTTTTGACCCCCGCACTCAGCAGCCTGTGACTCCAATAGTCAGCAGCCTGTGACCCCCAACAGCGAGCAGCTTTTGACCCCCCGCTCTCAGCAGCCTGTGACTCCGATAGTCAGCAGCCTGTGACCCCCCGCACTCAGCAGCCTGTGACCCCGATAGTCAGCAGCCTGTGACCCCGATAGTCAGCAGCCTGTGGACGCTCCAAGTGTCAGTGACGATACTCACTATGTTCTCTCATCTACTCGGACTGGGCTTGTAATCCTGCAGAGGATGTCAGCAACCCTGAAGTTGATTGAGGAAGCTGACAGCAATGCTTTCAATGGACCGAGAACAGATCCCTGTGGAACACCACTAGTCACCTTTCTCCATTTTGAGACACTCCCTTCCACCACTATTCTGTCTCCTGTTGCCCAGCCAGTTCTTTATCCATCTAGCTAGTACACCCTGAACCCCATACGACTTCACTTTTTCCATCAACCTGCCATGGGAAACTTTATCAAACGCCTTACTGAAGTCCATGTATATGACATCTACAGCCCTTCCCTCATCAATTAACTTTGTCACTTCCTCAAAGTTTGCCTACCACTGACGTCAAGCTCACATGTCTATAATTCCCTGGATTATCCCTGCTACCCTTCTTAAACAAAGGGACAACATTAGCAATTCTCCAGTCCTCCGGGACCTCACCCATGCTCAAGGATGCTGCAAAGATATCTGTTAAGGCCCCAGCTATTTCGTCCCTCGCTTCCCTCAGTAACCTGGGATAGATCCCATCTGGTCCTGGGGACTTGAACACCTTAATGTCTTTTAGAATACCCAAAACCTCCCCCTTCCTTATGCCGACATGACCTAGAGTTAGACATTATGACTGCTCTTGTGTAGCCTTATGGGCAAAGAGGGCCCATAATGCCAGAGAGGGGGTACAGATGTGTGGTGAAGGTTTGATCATTGCCACCCTGACTCCCAAGGAGCAGAAGGCACTGGAACTGTCAGGATATGAGGACGGCCTCTCTGCTGCTGACAGTGATGCCAGAGGGCAGTTCCAAATGGGTGAGTTGTCTTATCAGCGGCCACGAGGAAGCCCCGGCGGTTATAGTATTCATTGTCCTCCAGTGTACAGGCTTTGATGTAAAATGTAGGCCACACTGTGGGCTTAAATTCAATTCTCTCATTCAGGTCAACTACAGAAGCAGAGAACTCCCACCTCTGGTGAACCCTTGTCCACCATTGAGGCAAAGGATGAAATCTCAGAGGGTGCAGCTTCCCATCATTCCCACACCCCATTCCAACCCCACCCATACTTCACCTAAATAGAGACTTTCATCTTGTTTGATATATAAAAGAAGCCATCAAGATACTGCCTCACAGCTCCAGGGTCCCAGATTCAATTCCGGCCTTGGGTGACTGTATGGAGTCTGCAAGTTCTCTCCGTGTCTGCGTGGGTTTCCTCCGGGTGCTCCTGTTTCCTCCCACAGTCCAAAGATGTGGAGGTTAGGTGGATTGTCCATGATAAATTACCTTTTAAGTCCAGAGGGTTGAGTGGGGTTGGTTGGTTACGGGGTTGGGTGGAGGCATCGGTTTAAGGGAGGTGTTCTTTCCAAGGGCCAGTCCAGACTCAATGGACTGAATGGCCTCCTTCTGCACTGTAAATTCAATGATTCTATGGTGCCGGAGCATGGCGAATCTCTTCTTTTTTTCTTTTCATTTTTTATAAATATTTTTATTCTCCATTTTCACATTTCCTTCAGAATTTACACCCCACCAACAAACAGTAAACGGTAATGAATACAATGTCAATCCCCTTATTAACAACAATGACCCCATCCTCCCACCACCCCCCAAACAACGACTCACCTGACAATATAAGCATCAAATAAAATCAAGGTGGGAAAAAAAGGGGAAAAAAAATCAGGAATCGCCTATGGTCACCATTGACATATACAGTCCACCCCCCCAACCCCCCCCCCCCCCCCCCCCCCCCCTTAATAATCAATGCCATCCAATCCCTGAAAGAGTACCATGAATGAACCCATGAATTGTAGACACCCCCTCCCCACCTCCCAAACTCTTCCCCTCCACTTCCTTTTGTAAACTCCTCCCCCAAACCCAGTTCCTTCCCCCAACTTTTCACCCCAGCTAGACTCACCGAAACCTGTTCTACCAGGCTCCGATGGCTGCAGCCCCTCCCCCCACCTCACTCCCGTTCACTGGCCGGCTTAAACCGGCCAGCGTGGAGGCCCCCACCCGGGTCTCCTTCCCCCTTGCCCGGTCCCAGGAAAACCAAGAAATCTTTAGCACATAACCCCCGTATACACACCCAAGCCCCAAAGAACTATCATTGCAAATGAAAGTCCCATCTCTTCCCTTGTCCAAATGTATACAGCGTTGACGCATTTACACCAACATGCAGTGAAAAAATAAAGTTAAATGAGGCTGCATCGGTACACGGCCATTTCTCAATTCTGCCACTGTCCTTCTGCCTTTGCAAACTCCTCCACTGCTTCCGCCTCATGGTGAATCTCTGTGAACATTGTCCCACAGATCCTGTTCCTACATCTCTTATGACAATACTAACCTTTTAAACTTAATTCTAACACTAACATTATCTTTAACCTACTAAGACTAAAACAACACGTCTCCTCTTCACAGCATACTCCTGACAAACGTCCAAGCAATCGAAAGTAAGCTGCACAAGCTTAACGCTGGACTTACCTCTCAGATGGAAGTGAGAGACTGCTGTGTGCATGACTCATCCCTGCCTCACCGGACTGTGCCATACAACCTGACAGCTTCTCAATAAACCGGATGGACTGCATGGTGTGATCGGGCAAAGTGAAGGATGGAGGGGCTTGCCTCCTCATCAACTCCTCCTGGTGCTCAGATGTGGCAACCCTGCCATACTACTGGCCCCCGGACCTGGAATACCTGACTGTGAAGTGCTGCTCATATTATCTTCCATGGGAGCTCACTTCCGCCAGCATCAAGGCAATCTACATCCCACACCAGACCGAACTGAAGAAGGGAATGGGACAACTCATCGCCGCCGACTCATCGCCAGCCCAACTCATCGCCGCCGACTCATCGCCAGCCCAACTCATCGCCAGCCCAACTCATCGCCAGCCCAACTCATCACCAGCCCAATTAAAAATTGTAATTCATGGTAATTCATGGTAAAAGCTGTCGGCGGTGGGTAACTTTTGAACGGCCCGCACCAAGCATTTGATAGATAGACCGGCCGGCGAACCAAGTTATATCACAGTTCAGACCGGTGGTATTTCAAATTTAATTCATGGTAAAAGCTGTCGGCAGCACCAACACTGCTTTTACGTTCAAAATCATTCTTTTTTGTTTGTCCTGTTTTAGCTCCATTAATTTTTATTAAAGCACCAACTTTTGAACGACCCCCACTGGCGGGCGAAAGCAGAACTAGGGGGCATAGCCTCAACATAAGAGGAAGTAGATTTAGGACTGACCTTAGAAGGAACTTCTTCACCCAAATGGTTGTGAATCTATGGAATTCCCTGCCCAGTGAAGCAGTTGAGGCTCCTTCATTAAATGTTTTCAAGGTAAAGATTGATAGTTTTTTTTAAGAATAAAGGAATAAAAGGTTATGGCGTTCAAGCGGGAATGTGGAGCTGAGTTTACAGAACATCAGGCGTGATCTCATTGAATGGCGGATCAGACTCGAAGGGCCAGATGGCCTACTCCTGCTCCTAGTTATTATGTTCTTAAAATCCTGGAAATGTTTTTCTGATTGCACTGAGTGTGTACTTACACCAAATGGACTGCAGTAGTTTAGAACATGGCTGGCTTACGACCACCTCCTCAAGGGAAATTAGGGATAGGTGACAAATGCTGGCATTTGGAACAAAAGGATTGGGGTCCACAAAAGATTCGAGTCAGAAGATTAGAATTCACAGGAAATTCACAGGGGTTGGCTAGTTTAATCCCTGTGAACAAGGATAAGAAATGGGAAAAAGCCAGCAGTAATGACCATTAACCATTTTAGAGCTAGATAACAGAGAAAAGTAAATAAGGAAATAATCTGTTACCTGTCTTTACATCTCCGCCTATAACAGATTGCAAGTGCTGGTGGGAGTGTAATTATGCTGAAAATTAGAACATTGTAATAGGACAGGACTAGACCATAGGACCCCTCAAGCATTCAATAAGATAATGGCTGACCTTGACTAAAACTCCACCGCCCCCCTCTCGTTTTCCATCACTGTGACTCCCTTATGGTTCAAAATTCCGTCTATCTCAGCCTTAAAAATATTCAAGGCAGTAGAGGACCCCAGAGATTCTGAAACCTCTGAGGGAAGAACTTCCCCATCATCTTTGTAGTAAGAGGGAAGCCCCTGAATTCTGAAACTATGAGCCCAGGTTTTAGCTTTCCCACAACATCATCTCAGCATCTACCTTGACATTCTACCTGTTATGTTTTTCAATAATTCTTCTAAACTCCAATAAGTATAGGACCAACCTGTTCAGCCTTTTCTCACAAGTCAACGCCTTAATTCCAAGAATCAACCTTGTGAATCTTCTCAAGACTGCCTCCAATGCAGATATATCTCTATTTAAATAAGACCAAAACTGTAATGGTGATGTGACCAACACTCTGATCTTTAAGTACTTTAACTGTGTTAGAGCTTAATGAATTTGTCCGCAGATGAATAGCCATAATTTATTGGTATTTACAAAAGTACGCTTTAAAAGCCTGTGCTGCTACAAGTAATTACACATTGTTTAAAATAGACTGGTACCCTTTACAGGACCAAATAAATATTTGAGCTCCTTGCACTCTTACAGTTCAATCGGTGTATTATCCGGGTCCAAGGCATAACAGTAGCTTTATACCATCACAAAGTACCTGAAGAATGCATATCATGCCTGACGAGGAAATTAGTTTAAAAAAAAATTTAGAATGCCCAATCCATTCTTTTTTCCAAATAAGGGGCAATTTAGTGTGACCAATCCGCTTACCCAGACACGGTGAGAATGTGCAAACTCCACATGGACAGTGACCCAGAGCCGGGATCGAACCTGGCTGCCCCTAGAAATGAGTTTTTATGTCCTGTGCACCAATATGTTTCTAACATGTTACCTACATATTGAATTTCAATTTCTCTCAGCTTTTTTGATGGTGAGTTATTTGGTACAAATGAAAAACAAAACACAGAATAGGTAAAGACTATTGCTATCAACCAAAACAACTGACTAGAATGGGTAACTCCAACCTGCCCGGTTAAACACATCAGCCCAGAACGTGCTGCAAAAAGAACCTAAAGTTCATGACGCATGCCGTTATTAATGCATCAGAAACAGTGATAATTTGTGGTCAGGAAGAGTTGCAAGTAAGTTCCGAGCCACCAGAAATTGCTGGGCACTTTCCCGTTAACTAGACAAAAGTCAGAGCTCACTTTGTAATTCTAACTTCACCTTGATAACTTTTGCAAGTTACGATACGCGCATATGACACTTGGAATTTAGCATTCAAAACTGAAATGTGTAACATAAAATGTGAGGTGTCAAGAAATTGATGCATTTGTGCTGCAAAAATGAATTAACCCCACCACAGAAAGTTACAGCTGCTATTTCACTGTGTAAGGATTGTAGTGGGATTGTGCTTCCAATGATCATCTACTCTTTAAAGCAGCTAGCAATGAAATGCTCTGCACATCAAACATGCAACTAATGCCCAGTTGAGCGTTATCAATTTGCACTTCCAGCAATTTGCAACAAAAGAGTGATTGCTGAAGGGTGAGCAAAGAAAAATCCAACTTCAGTGCTCAGCCTGAGATTTCCCAAATTCAGGCCATTAGTCCCAGGAACCTCTGAAGTGGACATTATTTACGGGTTGCTCAACCACCCTGTAATGTCAGAAGTTGCAGGCCTTGAGGGAAGTCCTTCATGTAACAGGATTAGATAGTAGACTGCCAGTGTTAGCATGCTGCCAAGGGCATCAATTTATTCAGCAATCTGTTGCCAGCTGGCTTCCACTCAGTGATGCAAAGTGGTCCGGTCATTATGTGGTCAAGGGTGCTGATTAGATATCTGCGTAAAGAAAATAAAATGTTGGCAATTTTAAAATCTTCCACGCATTCAATTCAAGAAAGTCCCCAGGTGATTATTTCACTGACAGCTGGTGGCCATGTTTTTTTTTCTGTTGCTTTCAGTACACAATGGGATTTTTACCGTCACTGATTTTCCTTTGCTACTAATTCACAACCATTTATGCGAGTGATTTCCATCTTGTAGCCTATTTACATGATGCAGGTTTACTTACTCTGCTTTCCTCTATTTTTATTGGGGGCAATTTTACCCAAGATAATGCTGTTGAAGTGTAATTTTTGACCAAGGTTTCTTGAATTCAGGTCTCATTTTGCTGTGTTATTGCTAACGGTACCAACTTTATATTATTAACTGAATAAAAGCAAATTACTGAGATTTTCCAGCATTTTCTCTTTGATTTTATATTATTAATATTGATCACATGGCTCATTTTGATTTGAACTGTGCACCAGTGTTATTACTGCATTCAGTGAAGCAACAAAATACCACATTCACACATCACTACTAATACCCAATTACCATAAAGCCATTGGAATCACCGGCCTTTCCTTTTAAAGTGTAATTTTAAAAAAAGCTCAGGCATTTAACTTAACGTACAAGCATGATTGTAGATTCAATTTTTTCTTGTTTTAAAATCAGCACACCCGATCAACAACCTATAGAATACATCTCTTGAGCATTCACTTCACAATCTTTCAGTAGCAGAAGGAATCTCCACACTTAATCAAGTATGCAGCTCAAATCGTACATCTGATGCTAACTTTTGTAATTAAGACATTGACATTTCTTCTTTGATCTCTTTCATGTGCCACCTTATAAGTAATTAAATATGGGCTGAAACGGTGACATTTCTTTCATTTGACTTTAGGTTTCTGTTTCATCAAACATGCAATAAATACATGGCAGGCAAATGTTAACTGGAGGTCTTGTGGGGCAGTAGACAGTGTTTGTTTTTCCCAATTAAGGGACAATTTAGCATGACTGATCCACCTACCCTGCACATCTTTGGGTTGTGGGGGTGAGACCCACACGGAAATGTGCAAAGTCCTCCTACCAAGAGACAAATTAACAGTTAATGGGACCCTGTGCTTACCTGCATTCCTGGGTACCCATACTTCAACCTCACACACCCCCACCCCACCCGCCACATCTGGGTGGACTGTCATAGTCACTTTGTTGTTCACTGGAGCATGGTAGACTGTCATAGTCTTCTTGCTGTATACTTGAGCATGGTAGACCGTCATCGTCTGCTGCTGGTTGCTCAGAGGAGGTTGCTGGACCCCCATGGTCTTGTTCATGCAAGGACTGCGCTCTGGAATCTTGCATTCCTTCCATCGTGGAGTCTGTCCATGAGCTCGCTGTGGAGGGTTGTATCACTCCCTCTGTGGAGACTTGCAGCATTCCCTGTGTGGAATCATGCATTGGTCTCGCCGTGGAGACTGTCATCACTTCTTGTGTGGAGGCTGGGACCCTTCGTGGTGTGTGGACCACTCTCTGTGTGGCAGCAGTTTTTTTTAAAGCAGTTTAATATTTGTGTGGAATAGTGCTAGGGGTGTCCAGAGGGGTGTCCAGTGTTAAAAGTAAGACTTGCACACACACAAAGGGGAAATGGCCAAGGACCAATAAATTGCTACGTTTCGATTATCAATAGAGATGAAACCAAAATGCCACAAGGGTAGAACTAAGAAATAGCTAAGCAGAATCAGGAGAATACAAAGATATAGTCATGATATTGAGAAAGCAAATTAAAACAGCAATTCATGATGACCAAAGTAAGGTCCTATTTGGGAAATTGCAAAGGTACACCTTGGTATAATTTACAAACTAATTGCAAAAAATAGGTTCTCTAACAAGCCAAATATTTACAGGTTAAGACCAACCCAACTAGTCACAATACGAACCCACAAGACCATAAGACAAAGGAGCAAAATTAGGCCACTTGGCCCATTGAGTCCACTCCGCCATTCAATCATGGCTGTTATTTTCTCATCCCCATTCTCCTGCCTTCTCCCCATAACACCGATCCCCTTACTAATTAAGAACCTATCTATCTCTGTCTTAAAGACACTCAATGAATTGGCCTCCATAGCCTTCTGCGGCGAAGAGTCCAACAGATTCACCACCCTCTGGCTGAAGAAATTCCTCTTCATCTCTGTTTTAAAGGACCGCCCCTTTTGTCTGAGATGGTGTCCTCTGGTTCTAGTTTTTCCTACAAGTGGAAACATCCTCTCCATGTCCACTCTATCCAGGCCAAGCAGTATCTTGTAAGTTTCAATAAGATAGACCCTCATCCTTCTAAACGCACGAGTACAGACCCAGAGTCCTCAAACGTTCCTCATACGACAAGCTCTTCATTCCAGGACCCAAATAGCATTTACTTTTAAATCAACTTTTTATATATTGACCTTGGTATCTAGCACCAAACTCAACTAGGTTTCTCTCTCCACAGATGCTGCCAGACTCCGGAGTTTATGCAGAATTTTCTCATTTTATACCAAAGACAAGAGGTCATTTCAATATTGGCTTGCTCATTGTTTTCAAAAGCTAGGCTGCCAACTGGAATATTCCTAATTTTGGACATAACATTTCAAACCAACACATGTCCCAATGGTGAGATAAGATCACTTCTCTCCTTTTAGATTATCAGGATTTCAAATAACTGTCTTGCGAAACCATAAAAGCATTTTTCGGGTAATGTTTACTGATTTCTTCTGCATAGGTTCAGAAAAATTGGAGATATGAATCAAACCTTCATATTCAAGGAAAGGGAATCCAGCATTAATATGAATATGGTCATTGTGCATTATTTTTGACTGCTCCCATATCCTGAATAAAAGGATCTTCCACTTGTAAAGGTGAATGATGGGATGACTGAGAGCATCTGTTGATATGCTTTCTACTCCAGTTAGGTATTACCTCACTATACTACTTTGGAGCCTAGCATCAATAAGCTCTATAGTCAGCAAGCAAATTGCATTCTTTGTTCCTGGAGCAGATTATTGTAGTATTTTGTTTGCACACTGATTCATCTCGTACCATGGTCTGTACATGTTTCAGAACCAAATTTACTGCCTCATTTCCCAGCTGGCAGATAAACTGTTTCTTAATCCCATTTTCTCCGATTAAATCCTTTGAGTATTTGAAGGTCTGTAAGATTTCAGCTGTTCTTCGACCCGTGATGGTAAGTACAAGCTTTATTTTCTCTGCATCCGCTACACCATCTATGTCGGACGCTACCAGGTAGATCTCGAATCTCTGCCTGAACGCACGCCAGTTTTCACTGAGATTGCCGTGGTACCCGAGCTGCTGTGGAACCGGAATCTCGAACATCATCTTGCCTGGGTGCCGTTGCTGGTTGTCACTATTTGCTGAGTTGTAACTATATGCATTTAAACAGTTCACTCACTGGTGGCATGTTTTGTCATGCTCTTGACGTAGCATAAGCTGCTTCCTTGATGAGCACTCTGACAAAGGAATGTTCAGACTTGGAGATAGCTTTAACACATTTATTAAACTGTTAACGATTTTCCTACTTGGATTTGACTCTCCTGTTAATCCTGCTAAAGCTACTCAGACTATCTAACCAGTCTGCTACAATGATGTGTTTAATCAACCCTGTGTACTCACTAAGTGTCTCCACTGGAAAGAGGAAGATCACGTGTGCTGTGTCCTTAGATATGGGTTGGTGTAATGCCCTCCTGTGGTAGTGTTACCTGTGTGTGTGTCGTGAATGCCCATTGGTCGTGTCCTATCTTACTGACCTATTGGTTGACTGTGTGTCATGTCTCTGGTGCTCCCTCTAGTGTCTATCTAGTCTACGTGTATTTACATTACCCCTTGTGTATTTACAGTGATGCATGTCACCACAACATCGGCTGCCAATCACTCTATTTCTCAGAGTCCCACTCAATTTAAAAAATAAAAGTTAACTTTCTCTGATAAAATCAAATAAGTTATTGGCATAAGTTCATATGCGTCAAAACCAGCGAGTCCAAGTCCAATACCAGTAGCCTTGTCTGGCAGTAATGCAAATGTTACTTGGCACTTGTCAGCCTAAATCTGGATATTGTCCAGGACTTGCTGCATTTGGACATGGACTGCTTCAGTACCTGAGGAGTCACGAATGGTGCTGAACATTGTCCAAATATCAGCAAACATCCCCACTTCTGACCTTAATGGAAGGAAGGTCATTGATGAAACAACTGAAGATGTTTGGGCCTGGGACACTATCCCTGAGGAACTCCTGCAATGATGTGCCGGAGCTGAAATGATTAACCTTCAAACATCATGAACATCTTCCTTTGTGCTATGTGTGACTACAACCAGTGTAGGATTTGTCCTCTGATTCACATTCCAGCTTTGCTCGGGCTGCTTGATGTCAAACATGGTCAAATGCTACCTTGAAGTCAAGGGCAGTCACTCTCATCTCACCCCTGGAGTTCAGCACTTTGATGCCAATATTGAACAGGGTTCAATAGTTATTCCAGTTGGGAGTGGATTTAGGACCTGCTTCTTGCCCTGTCCGTAGTGAGGATCATGGCACTGAGGGTGAGAATTGCCCATGAAAAAATGCTCATTCCAAGAACTGGTAGTTTCTCATGTGACAATGTTTTTCTGCCATCAAAAAGTGCGCTGCTTGACGGCAGCTAGAAATAAGACTCCAGTGCATAGATGGTCAGCACTCAGTTTTCCAGTTCCAGTTTTTTTTTTTTTTTTTTTTATAAATTTAGAGTACCCAATTATTTTTTCCAATTAAGGGGCAATTTAGCGTAGCCAATCCACCTGTCCTGCACATGTTTGGGTTGTGGGGGTGAAACCCACGCAGACACGGGGAGAATGTGCAAATTCCTCACGGACAGTGACCCAGGGCCGGGATCCGAACCCGGGTCCTCAGCGCCGTAGGCAGCAATGCTAACCACTGTGCCACCGTGCCGCCCTCCAGTTCCAGTTTGAAGCAAATGTTTCCATCTGTCATTGATGCCAGCTGGACCAATGTCCTTAAACACAGTCTTGGCTGGTCAGGCATATTCCACAGTGTGGGGGAGACGGTGGTTTAGTGGCATTGTCACTGGACTAGTAATCCAGACACCCAGGGTAATGCTTTAGGAGATGGTTTAGCTCACTGGGCTAAATCGCTGGCTTTTAAAGCAGGCCAAGCAGGCCAGCAGCATGGTTCGATTCCCGTACCAGCCTCCCCAGACAGGTGCCGGAATGTGGCGACTAGGGGCTTTTCACAGTAACTTCATTAAAGCCTACTCGTGACAATAAGCGATTCTCATTTCATTTTCATGCAGCACAGAAGTTCCTTCTCTGCACGCATACCTGCTGCATTAATATTCCCATAACGGATTTGGAGGTTGCATAAACATGTTGGCTTTCCATAAGGAAAGACTAGGGGATAGACCTATAATAATTCAAAGAAAAAAACCTTGAGTTCAAAAGTAAAAACAAGCAAGAGACAACCCAAGAACAAGCAATTTAAACGTTTATGCCTGGAGTGACTTAAGGAGGTTTGAAAATAAGTTTAATTCTTCTTCTGACCTTGGCCTCCCTCCTTAAAAAATGCAACATCTGGTATTTTATACTGGGCATTGGGAATGAAGAATGATGGAAGTGGCATATATATTTTAGAATAGCTCTCAAAAGCATCAATAACTTCAGCAGTAATAGTCTATTACAGCAAAGGCTATTTCAGTAAATATGTTGTAATTTGATAATTCGAATAGCGCAGTTGGATATAAAGGATCATATTGAATCTGCTAGCTTTTAAGAGCTTTTAACAATTACAAATGAGCTCTATAATAGATTAGCTTGACAACATATAAACTGTACGGGCCTGTAACTTCCTGGCTGCCCAGCATCGGATTTGGGGGGTAACCCAAAGGTGTGCCGTGGAATCCCGCTCGCAAGTTCCCAGGTTCTCTTGGACAATTGCACTGCACTGAGAATCATCCGACAAAGCGATTTAAATCACTAACTTTGGATGGTTCTGCCAGCTTTACACTAATAGTTACTCAGAAAAAGTTAGAAGAAGTGAAACCACTTTGAACCTCCGTTTAAATACCCAGACGAATTCCCTCATGGGACTCCCCGCAGACCCCTGACCCCTATCTACACGGGACTCCCTCCTCCCATCCCAACTGTCATCCTTGACCTTTCACCCCTGCCCACAGCTCCCGCTGTCTGACCCCCCCCCCCCACCCCCGACATCCGAACAACACCCAACCTCCCAGACACCCATACCCACAACCACCCAAATAACATCCGCTAAACTTAGACACTTAGAACATAGAACATAGAACAGTACAGGCCCTTCGGCCCTCAATGTTGTGCCGAGCCATGATCACCCTACTCAAACCCACGTATCCACCCTATACCCATAACCCAACAACCCCCCCCCCCCCCCTAACCTTACTTTTATTAGGACACTACGGGCAATTTAGCATGGCCAATCCACCTAACCAGCACATCTTTGGACTGTGGGAGGAAACCGGAGCACCCGGAGGAAACCCACACACACAGGGGGAGGACGTGCAGATCCACACAGACAGTGACCCAGCCGGGAATCGAACCTGGGACCCTGGAGCTGTGAAGCATGTATGCTAACCACCATGCTACCCTGGCCTGACAATTACTGCCCCTTTAAACCCACCTGCTTTACAGTAGTGTAGCAAAAAAATGGGGTGTAGCCTCCTTAAATCGATGCTGAACTACATTGGGGCCTGCGGGGTATCTTTTGATGCAGGCCCCAAGCAGTTCTGGCCGTTGGAAGCTGCAGTGAAGCCTCCAATAGCAGCTAATATTAAAGTCTTGTAATTCCAGCAGACCATCGCTTTCTGACACTAGTTGAAATTTATGGCCCTATATTACAAGGCTCACATGTTCATATGTAATATATGATTTATATTATAACTTTGGATTTTACTTAATAAATTGTATGTATTATTTTGTGTTATGACCAAGAGAGGGAGCAATGTGTCGATTTAAATTGTAACACATGTACCAAGAAAATAAAGGATAAATAATTGACTAGGAGCATACTGTAATGTAATTAGACAAATTAGCCAGTTTTTTTTTAAAGCAGTTTAATATTTGTGTGGAATAGTACTAGGGGTGTCCAGAGGGGTGTCCAGTGTTAAAAGTAAGACTTGCACACACACAAAGGGGAAATGGCCAAGGACCAATAAATTGCTACGTTTCGATTATCAATAGAGATGAAACCAAAATACCACAAGGGTAGAACTAAGAAATAGCTAAGCAGAATCAGGAGAATACAAAGATATAGTCATGATATTGAGAAAGCAAATTAAAACAGCAATTCATGATGACCAAAGTAAGGTCCTATTTGGGAAATTGCGAAGGTACACCTTGGTATAATTTACAAACTAATTGCAAAAAATAGGTTCTCTAACAAGCCAAATATTTACAGGTTAAGACCAACCCAACTAGTCACAATACGAACCCACAAGACCATAAGACAAAGGAGCAAAATTAGGCCACTTGGCCCATTGAGTCCACTCCGCCATTCAATCATGGCTGTTATTTTCTCATCCCCATTCTCCTGCCTTCTCCCCATAACACCGATCCCCTTACTAATTAAGAACCTATCTATCTCTGTCTTAAAGACACTCAATGAATTGGCCTCCATAGCCTTCTGCGGCAAAGAGTCCAACACCCTCTGGCTGAAGAAATTCCTCTTCATCTGTTTTAAAGGACCGCCCCTTTTGTCTGAGATGGTGTCCTCTGGTTCTAGTTTTTCCTACAAGTGGAAACATCCTCTCCATGTCCACTCTATCCAGGCCAAGCAGTATCTTGTAAGTTTCAATAAGATAGACCCTCATCCTTCTAAACGCACGAGTACAGACCCAGAGTCCTCAAACGTTCCTCATACGACAAGCTCTTCATTCCAGGACCCAAATAGCATTTACTTTTAAATCAACTTTTTATATATTGACCTTGGTATCTAGCACCAAACTCAACTAGGTTTCTCTTTCCACAGATGCTGCCAGACTCCGGAGTTTATGCAGAATTTCCTCATTTTATACCAAAGACAAGAGGTCATTTCAATATTGGCTTGTTCATTGTTTTTAAAAGCTAGGCTGCCAACTGGAATATTCCTAATTTTGGACATAACATTTCAAACCAACACCTGTCCCAATGGTGAGATAAGATCACTTCTCTCCTTTTAGATTATCAGGATTTCAAATAACTGTCTTGCGAAACCATAAAAGGATTTTTCGGGTAATGTTTACTGATTTCTTCTGTATAGGTTCAGAAAAATTGGAGATATGAATAAAACCTTCATATTCAAGGAAAGGAAATCCAGCATTAATATGAATATGGTCATTGTGCATTATTTTTGGCCGCTCCCATATCCTGAATAAAAGGATCTTCCACTTGTAAAGGTGAATGATGGGATGACTGAGAGCATCTGTTGATATGCTTTCTACTCCAGTTAGGTATTACCTCACTATACTACTTTGGAGCCTAGCATCAATAAGCTCTATAGTCAGCAAGCAAATTGCATTGTTTGTTCCTGGAGCAGATTATTGTAGTATTTTGTTTGCACACTGATTCATCTCGTACCATGGTCTGTACATGTTTCAGAACCAAATTTACTGCCTCATTTCCCAGCTGGCAGATAAACTGTTTCTTAATCCCATTTTCTCCGATTAAATCCTTCTCGAAATGAACATTCCATTTTAACAGATTTGGGTCTGTTGCTATTGTTAGCAGCGGGGATGGATGCTGTAAGACAGGTGTATCATAGGCAGCACACTCCGTTCTCGTGGGCAGGGCCAAGATCCAATTGCTCCCCACCAACTGATGAAGAATGACTGAACACTGATTCAGTAAGTTCAGTTGTAAGGGGCCTCTTGTTCAGATGATGTTGGAAACTACTTTAAATAAATTGCTATCTTCTCGGATTTTCTTTCCCTTTCATGAACATAATTGCTTAATAAATAGTAGTTTGCAATACAGGCGCCGTAGTGTGACAACCAGGAGTTTTTCACAGTAACTTCATTGCAATGTAAGCCTATTTGTGACAATAAAGATTATATAGCCATTACCTGACTAATTTTCCGCACAGATTTTGTAATTTAAAGCTAAAAGTAATGACTAAATACTGCCACCTGCTGTGGTGAAATATGCATATTTTCTTTCCACTATTTTTTTCTTACTGTTACGAAGCAGCAAAGGAGAGGAAACTTAACAATTAGGTGGGATACTGCTGAATATTTAAAAGCCTTATATTTTTCAATTGCAATGGTGAGACAATTCTCCTGTTTACGCAAAGTTCTCTGGAGACAAGAAAGACCTTCCGAAAGGGTAAGCGAACAGTCCAATTATCAGAGGGCTACACAACACATAACAATAAACTTTAATATTGTCACAAGTAGGCTCACATTAACACTGCAAAAGTTACTGTGAAAAGGCCCTCTTCGCCACATTCTGGCGCCTGTTTGGGTACACAGGGGGAGAATTCAGAATGTCCAATTCACCTATTAGCACGTCTTTCGGGACCTGTGGGAGGAAACCGGAGTGCCGGGAGCACCATTTGCTGGCAGTGGGATTCAATCTTCCCGCCGTTTGTCAATGGGATTTCCCATTGTAACCACTCAACACCGCCCAGGAAACCAGCAGGTGGGGTTATACTGCCAGCAGGAAAAGAGAATCTCAATGACCGGAGAGTTCCACTCATTATGTGAGGAACTCTCCTGTGGATTAATCCCCAAACAGGCAAGTAGTATATGGTGGGGGGCTGAATGGTGGTTTTGAGGGGGACCTTTGCCAGAAATTAGGCTAGGAGAAGTACTGCAGCTGCCTTTTGAGATCGGAGTTTTAAAAATGGCGCTCCAATCTGAGGTGTGAGATCTGCCAGAGAGATTAGGTCCCGCCTCAGTTCCCAGTGTGTCATGGGATGGCAAGGAA
The DNA here is from genome assembly GCF_902713615.1 of Scyliorhinus canicula. Classification (NCBI taxonomy): domain Eukaryota; kingdom Metazoa; phylum Chordata; class Chondrichthyes; order Carcharhiniformes; family Scyliorhinidae; genus Scyliorhinus; species Scyliorhinus canicula. Next base: position 160,665,688 of record NC_052152.1, read on the forward strand.
ATGCGGATTTGGCTAAAATGAAATTTCAAGTGCCACAGTATGGCACATTAGGGTTGCTCCAAGCACCAAGCGAAATCACTCTGGTTTTCTCACTGGAGCGAGTACTTAGTCGCAATGCTGGGGAATCTGCCCAACATTTCAAGTCCAATATGACTTCTTCAGAACTGGAGAAAGGAAGAAATTTGATGGGAATTACGTGGGGTGGCGGAGGCGAGGGGCAGGTGAACCAAAACAAAAAGGTCAGGGCAGGTGAGATTAAATAAAAGGTGTCAAGACAAAGGGTTGGTAATGATAGTAATAAAGGGAGCAATTCTGAGGCCACAAATCCCGCTATCAGGAGAATTCTGGGAAACCCAAAACAGGATTTGCGCCGGGCGCCAATTAGTTTCCGATGCTCCCAGACTGATTCAGCTGCTGTGATCTGGTTCACACTTTCTCTGGGTGTGAACCAGATTAGAATACTAAAAGTAATATTTCAATATTCAAAATCAGCTTTAATCCCAATTTTCCCAGCTCCCTCTATTCACCTACCTGCTGGCGGAACTTGAAGCCAGCATGAATCACTACTGGTCTCCACAAACTGAGACCAGATGTGATGACCATGCAGGGGAGCTTCTGGGTCACTGTAATCTTTGGGTGGTCAAGATATGGCAGGGCTGTGGCTTGGCATTCACCCCTGGCACTGTCAACCAATTGGCAGGGCCTGAAGAGGGCATGGCGTGAAGGGAGACCAATTATCATATCATTTACAGTGCAGGAGGCCATTCGGCTCATCACGCCTGCACCAGCCCCTGGAAAGAGTACCCTACTTAAGCCCACGCATCAACCCTATTCCCGAAACACCACATAATCTTTTGGACACTAAGGTGCAATTTAGAATGGCCAATCCACCTAACCTGCACATCTTTGGACAGTAGGAGGAAACCAGAGCACCCGCAGGGAACGCACGCAGACACGGGGAGAAAGTGCAAACCCCAGTCACCAGAGGCTGGAATTGAACCTGGGACCCTGGAGCTGGGAGGCAGCAGTGTTAACCACTGTGCCACCCTTGTGGGTCACCAATGCCAGCAATCCTTGGAGGGTGGGGAAGAGACTGGTGTTCCTGGGGGGGTGGGGGAATGATGCCAGCAACGATGGGTGGTGGGGAGGGATGATAGAAGCCCCAATGCCACTGAAGGTGGTGGGGTGGGCCTTGACTGCCACTTTGGGAAAGGGTGCCCCAATCTGCGAAGCTGGGCATGCTTAGGCTCTGCGCCCCCCCCCCCCCTCTTCTCAATGCTGATGCAAAACACATCTCCCACTAAAACAAACCTTGTGATCTGGATCATATTGATCCACGAGGCAGGAATCGCACCACGCTTCCCACCTGAGACCATACTAGAAATGTTTTGGGAGAATTGCGCCCAAAGTCCAATACTTCGGTCCAGAGTTGGTGTTAACAGCAGAATAAAAGTCAGCACTGTCTGGAAAAAGAGTAGCAGAATTAACTAATAGCAAAGAAGGCTGTGTAGTGCCAAATCAGAAGTTGAAGTGCTATTCCATCAGTTTGCATTAGGTTTCTCTAGAACATTGTAGAAGGCCTTGGACAGAAATGTCTGCACAAGAGCAAGATGGCGAATTGAAATAGCAAGTGACAAGGTCACGCTTACAGACTGAGCAAAGGTATTCTGTAAAGTAGGCACCCAGTCTGCGTTTTGTCTCCCCAGTGTGGAGAAGACGGCAATGTGAGCAGTGAACACAGTATACTAAATTTAAAGAAGGTCAAGCAAATTGCTGCTTCACCCGGTTGATTATTAATCTACAAATCCTTTCAACACATGCCAATGGCTGGTAGTAAGAGCAGGAAAAATTCCTGATCAGTCATGTGATGAAAAAAAAGTTGGAGTCTCTCCCAGCACTATCCAAAGCTCCAGATTACAATAACCATGTAAAAGTTGATGTTGCCACAAACAACTTGGATTCCAGGTGATCTGTAATGCGTGTAATTTGCTTACAACAATCTTGAATGCTGCAATTTAGGTGCCAGTTGAGGGGAAACTTTTGTAAAACAGTATTAATCTGGAAGGTCCTTGAAAGAGTTTGATTCTTCATTATAACTAGTGATGTTATACCTGTTTAAATTTACAGTAGAGAATTTAAAAATCATAACACCAACTTTTATCATAAACTTTCAGTAAGATGAATGGCATTAGGACAGATGAACATGTAGAAAACACTGATACAGAACTGATGGCCCAAATAAGTCTATTCTTAATCAGCATTTTATAGTTCGACACAAAAAAGAAAATCAGAAAGGCAATGAATTAGTAATGTAAAGATTTATTTTAAATTATATATCCCCGTATTCAACATCATGTGAAATGTGAAAATACCGTATAAATATACAAAAACATGAAAGGGTTTTCTTGTGTAAACAAAATATGAAAGAAATTTTGCACTCGCAGGCCTAAATCTTAGAGATACACATTATTCAACGTTATGAAATAATCACAATGCTACAAATCGATGGTATACGGCTGAAAAATAAAATGTCGATCGTGCTCGCCCAGCATCTCTATTACAAATTATATTCATTCATACAAGCTATCTTTTTTCGATTTTCACGAATTTGCACAATCAGCCAGAAGCAGTGTAGCAATAGTAGTAATTTGACAACTGCCGCAATGGCAGCTGAGTTTCCAGCTTGCCCTGACATTTAACCTGTGTAGAATGTTGTAAGCAGCTGCTTGAAATCTAATGGATTAGATAGAGCACGTCCCCTCAGGCATAAAGCGGGATACAACCCAGAAGTCAGGTGACCACAGAGTTGCAATTCCAACTAAATCAAAAGGAAAACAGTCTAGATACTTTACACTTGCAAATACCTCAATCTATGCAAAACCATTTTGAGAAAATACCTTTTTCTGGTCCCAGCAAAAAGCTTCCACTTAGATAATGTGGTAACACTTCAAATCAATAGTGCTTAAGCCCAAAACATTAAAGCATAAAATATTGTTTTGCTATTCCAGTTTTTCCCAGTTCATCACAAAATACTTTTAAAAATCATGTGCATGCAATTACAATATCAATGATGATAAAACAATCCGCGTAAAATTATTCCATTCAAACCAAATGGTGATGGGTGGAAAAAAGAAACAAGTGCTGGAAACGAATAGCACATTAGTCCGCATGAAGAAAAAAAAAGACAAGTTGTGGGTTAGGTGAGAGTCTTGGTTAATAAGTAACTTTCTATAAATTCTGCTTTTTTGACTCATGCAATGTACATGCAAAAGATAGAAAATATGGCGGTGGAAATAGTTCTTAGACGGGATAATGCAATCTCTATCTGTTGCAGGAAGAATGTTGAGAAACGTAAGCATGAGAGAGATCATGCATGGAATATGCTGCTTTTTGAGAATTTATATTTAATTCAGGTAGTTGTAAATGAACACATCCATTTTTTAAAAAACTTTAGCAATTATCTCCTAGTTATTGCTTCTATTCCGAATCTTTCATTCTTTTTCACTTTTCTATACATGGGACTCCACGTTTTTGTGGATTTGCTTTCAATCACAAAAAGATGCCAGGCAGTTCAACTACAAAATTCATCATGGCAATACAAGTAGTCTTCATAGCTGAGGTAGTGAATTATCCAAATGTTTCTATGCCTTTACAAGCCTGCACCATCATAAAAGTTCTCATAATAGATAGTGTTATAATATATAGGTTAAGTGACTGGGCAAAACCTTGGTAAATGGAGTATAATGAGGCAAAATGTGAACTTGTCCATGTTGGCAGGAAGAATAAAAAAAGCAGCATGTTATTTTAATGGAGGTTGCAGAGCTCTGAGGCAGAGGGGGATCTGGGTGTCCTTGCACATGAATCACAAAAACGTTAGTATGCAGGTACAGCAGGTAATTGGGAAAGGGAAATGGAATGTTTTCATTTATTGCAAGAATGGAATCTAAAAGTAGGGATGTTTTGCGAAGGTGGTATGGGTTATTGGTGAGAGCACATCCAGAGTACGGTGTACAATTTTGGTCTTGTTATTTACGAAAGGACAGAATTGCACTAGAAGCAGTTCACAGAGGTTTCACTTCACTGATTCCTGAAACGAGGGAGCTATCCTATGAGGATTGGGACTGTATCCAGTGGAGAACGAATGATAATCATTAGATCCTGAGCGGACTTGATAGGGTCAATGGTGAAAGGAGGCTTTCTCCTTGTGGGAGAGACTACAGAACAGAGTTTAAAAATAAGAGATCTCCATTTAAGATGGAGATGAGGAGAAATAACTTATCTCAGAGGGTCATGAGTCTCTTCCCCAGAGAGCAGTGGAGGCAGGGTCATCGATTATTTTTAAGGCTGAATTAGATAAGATTGCTAATTGACAAGGGAGTCAAAGGCGATATGAAGGAAAGTGAAGTTGAGGCCCAATCAGATCAGTCAGGATGTTATTGAATGGGGAGCAGGCTCAAGAGGCCACTTCTGCTCCTTACTCATATGTTCGTATGCAAGTTCCAACATTAAACACGGTTAAATACAAAGGAAACACATAACTGATTGATAAGCCAAAGTGATATATAATCTTATTCTAACGTATTTGATCTGAAGTGAAGCAGATTTAGAATTTTAATTTCTAGATACTTTGCTAGAAGTGGAAAAATTAATTTAAATTACCCAAATATTCCACAATTCTCCAGACGGTTTCATATGTTGTAGGAAATGAAATTTCACATTAACATTGGAGGTATTACATTACAGTGGCAGGATTGTTCGATTTCTATTATGACGCAAGAATGCTTTGCATGGGAAAGTTATACTTCTGGAAATTATGGTTTCGAAAGAAGATTACCAGCATCACAAGTAGGTTTACATTAACACTGCAATGAAGTTACTGTGAAAAGCTCCTAGTCGCCACATTCTGGCGCCTGTTCGGGTACACTGGGGGAGAACTCAATGTCCAATTCGCCCAACGTCTTTCGGGACTTGTGGGAAGAAACTGGAGCACCCGGAGGAAACTCACGCAGACACGGGGAGAACGTGCAGACTCCGCAGTGACCCAGCGGGGAAATCGAACCTGGGACCTGGAGCTGTCAAGCAGAAGTGCTACCCACTGTGCTACTGTGCTGCCCAATATGTGCAACAACTGACTGGAAAGCTAACATTTTTGTTTAGTCGTCATGAGACTTCTTTGCAGGATGCCCTTCTTAAATAAAACTCTACCCACAAGATAGCATTTTAAAATTGGGAAACCAAGGTGATGGACGGTGATTATTTGGGTTTTGAAGCCTGAAGATAGTGGAAGGAAAGAAAGATTGAATAATTAAACAGCTCTACATTTTCGGAAAATGGGTGTTGAACAGGTGTGCATGAACCAAGGCACAATACAAAATCTGATGCTGTCATAAGCAACAAAAATGGGAAAACTGTGTCGAAATACTATAGCAACATAAAATGCTGGAAATACTTTGCAGATTTGGCATCATCTGTGGAAAGAGAAATGAGTTCTGTCGCAAGGTCATTGACCTCAAATGTTAACACTCTTGCTTCGCTCGCCACAGGTAAGCATTTCCACATTTTGTTTTTATTTTAGATTTACAGCATCCACAGTATTTTGCTTTTGTATATGCAATGTCTCTAACTGGAAATGCTAAATCAAGCATTGATGGAAGTTGAGAAAGAGAAAATATATTGCTCAAGTCAAATTATTATGAAAGGAGATGTATGGTTTTTAGGTAGGCCCTCTCTGAGAAACTGACAAAATCTCTGGTCTTCCAGCCAGGATGTGAAAATGTAAACAAATTAATTTGTATTAAAAGGAACTTAAATTTTTACTGTCCAAGATCCTGAACAGGAAGCCATTTAATCTAGACAGTTTAATGGCTTCATGAGCATTTGGCAAACATTTTTCTGTTAGGAGAGTTTGAGCTGTTTAAAGGAATGCTTCAGTAATTCTAACTCATTAACCATACATTTTATAAATGTTCCTAGAGCAATGGTTTAACAATGAAAGTTGTCCATTTAAAGATCCGAAACATCTCGTTCACCAGAACTTGTGATTTCATATTTATGAAATTATGTCAGAGATTATAGGCATTCATAACAGCTTTGATATTCCAGTTAGTAGCGCTGTGGAAATAACTGCCAGGAACTCAGCAGCACTAGTCACAGGACTTCTGTGCAGCTCTCATTGTGAAATTGTTAACTTTTGCAAAGACTGAAAAGGGGTAGTGTTTAATATTTTACTTTAAATAGCATTTTCATTTAGGAGAGAACAGATGATTTCAAAAACTGAGCTTGAAATATGTTAAAATCCAATGCCAAAAGTTGGTAGATTCGAGAAGCACAATGATTTGGAGAAGAGGTTAAAAGGGGAGAGGGCTAAAGACACAAATGATTGAAATCAAGTACATGATTTAACTATTTTCAATGCAACTGAAATTACAGGGTATGGACTAAATTTTCCTCTCCTTTATTTTATTAGTTTGTTTGGGTAGTGAATCTTATTTTCTTCTTGGTGCGTCACCAGTATTCTAGATTTATAATAAAATATCAGGTTGATTGATGTCCTTTTTTAAAAGCAAATGCGAGATTCTGCCTGCTCTATTACGAAACAAATTACAGTATTTGATTCATGTTCCATAGGAACAATGGAGCCTTTGCAATCATTATTTTGAAATATTTCCATCTCAAGCTCGAACACATAACGGATGGATAGCCCTGCATCATCAGCTTCTGCCAATAATTATTTCATCATCTTTAGACTAATATCAAACTTGCATTAAGGCTAATCTGAAATACAGCTGTCACTTATAAACCATAGCAAATTTAAAACACTGGCCTGAAAATTATAACTCTAATCAGATTATTACTCAGATGGAGAGAGAGTGAAAATGCTATGGTAGAGGGATTGGATGTTCTGGTCAACAAATCACAATGTTATCATGCAGGTACAGCAACTTGTTAGGAAGTCAAATTGAATGTTCACCATTATTGCAACGGGGATAAAGTATAAAGCAGGCAAGTATTTCTACAACAAGTATAGGGTACTGGTCAGATAACACCTGGAGTACTGTATACATCTTTCGCCTCCTTGTGGAGGGATTAGACATGCGTTGGAGGCAGTTTAGAAAAGGTTCACGGATTCCTGGGGTGAAGGGGGTTGGGCAGCTCAGGCCTACACCAATGGAGTTTAGAAGAATTGGAGTTTAGAAGAATGAGAGATGATCTTATTGCAAGATGTCAGAGTCAAGAGGGGTTGACAAGAGTAGATGCTGAGAGGATGTTGCCCCTTGTCTGGAAATCTAGAACAAGTAGGCACAATTTAAAAATAAGGAGTCTTCCATTTAAGACAGGGATGAGGAGGAATTTCTTATCTGAAGACTTTTCATCTTTGGACTTCTCTACGCAGTGAGCTGTGGAGTTGGAGTATTGAATCTTTTCAAGGCTGACTTATACACAGATTTTTGATCTGTAAGGGAGGTAGGCACAAAAGTGAAGTTAAGGCCACAATCAGATCAGCCATGATCTTATTGCATGGCGGAGCAGGCCCACTTTCATACACATTCTATATCAGCAGTTCTAACATTGTGCATAGGGCACATCAGTTTTTTAACATGATTGTGATGTTTAGTTGTTCAGTTGGATTTCTCCTTTAGGGTGCGGTTTGATTTTATCTGCTTGCAAATTCCTGATGTCAGGGTGCCAATGGCACTGTATTTGTAAAATTGTCTCCAGGTCAGAACTCATTATAAAATAATGTGGCATTCTTATTTCTTATTTTTTTTAATTGTATCCTTGACAAAAGTGCAACATTTTGGTGTGCAATGGACACACCTCAGACACAGTATCAAAAATAGAATAACTCTCCCATGGCATCAAGTCAGATGATGTGCTATTTTATACAAACAAAAATGTTTCCATAAAGTACACTGTATAATTTTCTGAAGTGCTGTTGTGTCCCTTTAGAACCATAAAGATTGAATTGTTCTCAAGTGAACTTAGGCCAAAGTCAGTTTGACCTGGAAAACCTGCAAGTCAGAATGTGCACATCCCCGATGGCATACATAAATCCGCAATGCCTCAAATATTTTAGTTTTAAATCAATTGCTACTTAATGAAAAATGCCTTTTCAAATATAAATTTACTTGAAACTTTTTGTTTGGAATACCTAATACGTTACATGGGCAATCAACAAAATAAAACCTGACAGAACTGGATTTGAACCCCACTCGAGTTAAAATTTAGATTGGAATATTACTTCTCGTCAAATTACTGATGCAGTCCAAGGTCAAGATAAATTAAGAAGCAAAAATATAAAGTAAATACATCTAACAGCAGCAGCATGGAGACAAAGAAATAAGCAGGGGCTTCCTGTTCAGCAGCTAAATGGACTGACCACAGAGACTGTAAATTTCTGCAGTATCAGAATGCTCAGAGAAAGGGGATTGTGTAAAAGTGTTACCTTGTTTACAATAAAGTGCATATCCTCATGTGATACAAATTTTTACATCTACAGTTCTTAAATAGATATTCCTTAGAGTTAGCTGCTCATCATCATAATAAAACTAAACATGCAAAATGTTATCTAGAAGAATTAAGTGCACAGATTTATGTCTTTTTAAAAAAATATTAGAACAGCCAACAGATGGCACTAGGTACATTTTCCGAGGCTCAGACTGCAATGTTGTGTGATTAAATGTAATTGGTGCCAGCCCTTCTCCTGAATCTTTATGGAACTTAAACGCAGTGGTGCAAAATCTTGAGTACAGCATACACTAGAGCAGCTCCTGTTCATCATCTTCAGAGCCTGATGGTCCCTGACGCACCTCCTCATACCACTTGTTGGTTAATGTTTTCATCTGTATTCGTCCATGATGGAGATCCTAGAGTACATATAGAGATACGAATATGTCTTAGTATCACATGTTTAAACTACTTTTATGTGCTGTTTTATTCAGCTGAGCACTGGGAAAGCAGGACATTTTTACCAATATGAGCTGAAACAGACCTGTGCAAGGACAGCATTCTATTAAGACTGGACATACACTAAAGCCAGCCAGAAGTGTCACCCATTTGCCAAAGGGCAATGGCACTGCAGTTACAAAACTGGGTGCTTGGGCTTTCCAGTTTGGCATGCTGTATTCCATTGCACAGTTACTACATAATGTATTCAAGCATATTCCTTTATCATGCAATGGGTGTCAGCTCAATGTGGTTAAAATCAATGCTTTCATCAGCAAAAGAGATACTTTTACTATGCCAGCTTGGGCATCAAAAGGTCAGATGACAACATTCAGAAAATAGATATTTTCTCAGGAAACCAAAATCAGAAATACAGTATTAAGATCTCCATTCACCTGTCCAGTAATGCACAAAGCAAAGTAATAAACGACATTAATGTTCAATTTTAAGAAATTAGCAATTTCAGCATTCAGCTTTAAACAGTGATATTTTGTAATTCTATGTCCCCTTCATATTTCGAGGTATGAGGGCAGCACAGTGGGTTAGCCCTGCTGCCTCATGGCACCTAGGTCCCAGGTTTGATCCTGGCTCTGGGTCACTGTCCGTGTGGAGTTTGCACATTCTCCCAGTGTCTGTGTGGGTTTCACCCAGACAACCCGAAGATGTGCAGGGTAGGTGGATTGGCCATGCTAAATTGACCTACTTAAAGCAACTTGCTACTCAGGTTAAATAAGCAAAAAATAAAACAGATGGCAACCCGAACCATTTATGATGCCATACGATGGATCGTTGGATGGACGGACAGACAGACGGATTTTATTTTTATAAATTTAGAGTACCCAATTATTTGTTCCAATTAAGGTGCAATTTAGCGTGGCCAATCCACCTATCCTGCACATCTTTTTGGGTTGTGGGGGTGAAACCCACGCAAACACAGGGAGAATGTGCAAACTTCACACAGACAGTGACCCAGGGCCGGGATTCGAACCCGGGTCCTCAGTACCGTAGGCAGCAATGCCAACCACTGTGCCACCGTGCTGCCCAATAGATAGGGAGCGAGATAGATAGAGAACGTGAGCTAGATACATAGATAGATAGATAGAGAGAGATAAAGATAGAGGGAGAGAACCCAAGATTCTGCATGGTGAGTGCTTTTAAACTGTAGCAGCTGGGAGTCTCAAATACAAGCTGTTGGAGAATCTTCAAAAGAAGAAAAGAAGCTAAATGCCAGAACATAGACAAATCAGAAATAATTTTTTTAAAGAAACCAATGAACCACTTATGATGCTTTCACTGAACTGCTGCAGCTGCCATCTCAGCCACTGGGCAGCTCTTTGCCTATTGTCGAACCGCACCAAAGTTTGGGAGTAAGCTGGGCTTTTCATTTTCCAATGTTGTTAAGATTAATTTTCTGAAGGCAGAATGACAAGCGAGGAGCCAGGCACATCCAAGCGGGCAAAAACCGACCGTTTTTATCAAGAACGGGAAAGTGAATCTTTTTATGAATTTCAACGCCAAGAGCGTTTCTCTCATTTGTCACCAGAATGTCTGTAGCCTTGAGTAAGACAGAGGTAATTTGGAATGGCATCACAAGACAATGCATGCAAAATTTCCCTTTGAACCACACAATTCGGACAAAGAAAGTTGGGAAGTTACAGGGAGTTTGAAAGTTCAACAGTTACTTTTTTCAGAACCAGTGACTAAAGGCAAGGCCAGCAAAGAGGCGTCTTTTCACATTAGCCACCTGTTGGCAAAACATAAGAAACCAATCAAGGAGGCTATGACTTTTGCTGCCGACACTTTGTTCAAAGATTTTACAAATAAAGATGAAATTATGACAGCAATCAAGAGCATGTTGCTTGGTGGTGAACTGTAGGCAGAAGGGTGGAATTGTTGTCTCAGAAAATATACCAAGACTTTCGGGCTGTGAATGTTTCTCACTGCAGTTTGATGAATCAGTAGATGTGACAGATATGGCTCAGCTTATTGTTTTCATTAATATGGCATTCAAAGACTCAACAACAAAGGAGGACTTTCTCACTTTCGCCAGGACAAGAGGCAAGGATGTCTACAACAAATTCAAAAGGCATGTGACTGGAAAGAACATTCCTATCCAGAAACTGATTTCAGTCACAACCAATGGTGCACCGTTAATGCTGAGTGTCAATGCAGACTTTGTTGAACTTTGCAGAAATGATCGTGAATTCCCCTCCTTTCTCAATTACCACTATTATCCACCAACAAACGCTAGCAAGCAAAGTTATTGACTTTTCTCATGTAATGTCAGTTGCCAAGACTGTCAACTTAATCAGTGTCAGAGCTCTGCAACATCACTTTTTCACTTCATTACTCAATGAGTTTGATGCTACCTACAGTGACCCTATCCTTCATGCAGATGTGAGGTGGTCAAGTTGGGGAAAAATCCTCTAGAGATTTTTTAGATTTAATCCCCGAAATTGTCACCTTTCTCAAATCAAGACACGAGATGTACAGCGAGCTGTTCATTTGGCCCCCAAGCCTTGGCTCAGCCTTCTGGATTTGGCCAAATGGAAGAAAGTGTACATTCTGTTGGTTGTTCCATCCAACTGGACGATGATGGAGAGATGTTGGAGGACGATGGTAGGGTCACCTGTGTCAAGGGCTGTAGACGGGTTGAGACAAAATTGTCACTGGACTTGTAATCTCCAGGCTCTGGAGACATGGGTTCAAATTGAAATTCGACTAATAAACATGGAAATAAAAGCTAGTCCAATGGTGACCATGATACTATTGTCAATTGCCTTAAAAGCCCATCTGGTTGATTAATGTCCTTTAGGGAAGGAAATCTGTGGTTCTGACTTGGTCTGGCCTCTATGCGGCACCAGCCGACAGTAATGTGGTTGACTCGTAAATGGCCTAGCAAGCCACTCAGTTCTATCACAGCACTACGAAACCTAAAAGGAATGAAACTGGACTGACAATCCTGCACCAACCTGAACATTGGAAATAACAATGGCACAATTCACCCTGAATAGCTTGACATTGTATATGATTCCATGAATATCACTATGTCCTGGACACCAACATCAACATCCCTGGGTTTCTCCTGTCCAAGTACAGGACAGACTTACCAGAGGTGGTGGCATAGTGGTATACAGTCAGGAGGAAGTTGTCCTGGGAGTCCGAGACATCGACCCTGGACGTTATGAAGTCTTATGATGCCAGGGCAAACCTGGGCAAGAAAACCTCCTGCTCGTTATCATCTACCGTCCACCCTTAGCTGATGAATCAGTACTCCTCAATATTGAACATCACTTGGAGGAAGCACTGAGGGTGGCAAGGGCACAGAATGTACTTTGGGTGGAGAACCTCAATGTCCATCACCAAGAATGGCTCAGTAGCACCACTACAGAGCTGCTAGAGCTAGACTGTTTTTTTGGCAGGTTGAGGGAACCAACCAACAAGAGGGGGGAAAACCAGTTGACCTCTCCCTCACCAACCAACCTGTGGCAGATGCATCTGTCTATGGGAGTCTCGGTAGGAGGAAGCACCCCACAATTCTTGTGGAGATTAAACCCCATCTTCACATTGAGAATAGCTTCCATCGTGATGTGTGGCACTATCACAGTGCTAAATGGGACTTCGAACAGATCTAGCATCTCAAAGATGGGCACCCATAAGATACTGCGGATCATCAGCTTCAGTAGAATTGTATAAAAATACAATTTGTGCTATCGTAGTCCAGCATCTCCCCCACTCTAATGTTATCAAGCTCAGGGACCTGGTTCAATGAAGAGTGAAGGAAAGAACGCCTGGAGCAGGACCAGGCATGCTTAAAAATGAGGTGAAGCTCCAAAACAGAACTGCTGACATGCCAAATAGTGGAAGCAACATGTAGATGACAAAACTAAGTAATCCCACAACCAAAGAATCAGATCCTAGATCTGCAGACCCACTACATTCAGTTGCGATGGTGGTGGAAAATGTAACAACTAAATGGAAGAGGAGGCTCCACTAATATCCCCATTCTCAAAGGTGGGTGAGCCCTGCACATCAGTGCAAAAGAGAAGGCTGAAGTATTTGCAGACAACTTCAGCCAGAAGTGCCGACTGGACGATCTATCCCAACCTCCCATGGAGGTATACAGCAATATAGATGCAAATACCAGTATTCAGCCAATTCGGCTCACCCCACATGATATCAAGAAACAGCTGAAGACACTGGATATTGCAAAGACGATGGGCCCTGACAATGTTCCAGCAATAGTACTGAAGACTTGTGCTCCAGAACATGTCTTGCCCCATGCCAAGCTTTTCCAGTACAGCTACAATATTGGCATCTACCTGGCATGTGGAAAATTGCCCAGGTATGTCCTTTCCACAAAAAGCAGGGCAAATCTAACCCGGCCAATTACCACCCCATCAGGTCATTTTGATCATCAGCAAAGTGATAGAATGTGTCATCAACAGCACTTACTCAGAAATAACCTGCTCAATGACACTCAGTTTGGGTTAACCGGGATCACTCAGCTCCTGATGTCATTACAGACTTGGTCCAAACATGGAAAAGAGCTTAATTAAGAGAGGAGGTGAGAATAACTGCACTTGACATCAAGGCGCATTTGACCAAGTGGTGCATCAAAGAGCTCAAGCAAAACTGGAGTAAATGGGAATTAGGGGGAAAACTCTCCATTTGTTGGAGTTATATCTAACACAAAGGAAGATGGTTCTGGTACTGTTCTATGTTCTACCTCAGCCCCAGTACATCACTGCAGGAGTTCCTCAAGGTAGTGTCCGAGGCCCAACCATCTTCAGCTGTTTCATCAATGAACTTCCCTCTGTCAAGTGGGGATGTTTGTGGATGATTGCACAATGCTCAGCACCATCCGCAAATCCTTAGATACTGTAACAGTCCATGTCCACATTCAGCAAGACCTGGACAATATTCAGGCTTGGGCTGATAAGTGATCAGTAACATTCACACCGCACACGTGCCAGGCAAAGGCCATCTCTTACAAAACAGAATCTAAACATCTTCTCTTGATGTTCAATGACATTACCGTCACTGAATCTCCCAATATCAAAATCCTGGTAATTATCATTGACCAGAAACGGAAATGGAGCAGCCATATTGTCGGAGAGTATCGTGGATAGCACGTATAGAGAGATGGTCACACCGTAGGCTCAGTCTCCGCAGGCAGGAAGGGAATGGGTGACTACCAGACAGAGCAAGAGAGCGAGGCAGGTAGTGCAGGAATCTCCTGTGGCCATTCCCCTGCAGGACAGATATACCATTTTTGATACTGTTGAGGGGAATGGCCTGTCAGGGGGAAACTGCAACAGCCAAATACGTGGCACCATGGTTGGTTCTTCTGCAGAGGGGAGGGGTAATAAGTGTAACAGTGCAATAGTTATTGGGGATTCAATTGTGAGGGGAATACACAGGCGTTTCTGTGGCCGCAGACGAGACTCCACTACTCAAAGGTAGTGACCTCAGGATTACTACCGGTGCCACGTGTTAGTCAGAGTAGAAATTACAGGATATATAGGATGAATACGTGGCTGAAGAGATGGTGTTAGGGGGAGGGATTCAGATTTCTGGGGCATTGGGATCGGTTCGGCAGGAGGTGGGACCTGTACAAACTGGACAGGTTACACCTGGGCAGGACTGGAACTGATGTCCAAGGGGGCTATTTGCTAGAGCGGTTGGGGAGGGTTTAAACTAATATGCCAGGGGGATGGGCAAGGAGTCAGAGAAAGAGGGAGCAAGGACAAAAGCAAAAGATAGAAAAGTGAATAAGAAAAGTAATAGGTGGAGAAACCAAGACAAAATTCAAACAGGGCAATAGAGAAAAATATTGGGAGCAAGACAAACATTGTGAAAAAGACAAACTTAAAGGCTCTGTGCCTTAATGCACAAAGCATTAGCAATGAAGTGGATGAACTAATCGCATAGATAGATATAAATGGGTATGATATATATGGGATTACGGAGACATGGCTGCAGGTTGAACAGGGATGGGAACGGAATGTCCCAGGGTTTTCAGTATTTAGGAAGGAAAGACATAAAGGAAAAGGTGGTGTGGCACTGCTGGTTAAAGAGGAAATTAACACAGTAGCGAGAAAGGATGTTGGCTCTGAAAATGTGGAATCTGTATGGGTAGAGTTTAGAAATACCAAGGGACAAAAAACATTAGTGGGTGTCATATATAGACCTACAAACCACAGTGGTGAGGTTGGGAATGGCATTAAACAAGAAATTAGAGATGCATGTAACCAGGGAATATCAGTGATCAAGGGTGATTTTAATCTTCACATAGATTGGGCAAATCAAATTAGCCACAATGCCGTAGAAGGTGAATTCCTGGAGTGCATACAGGATGGTTTTCTTGACCAATATGTGGAGGAACCAACTAGAGAGCAGGCCACCTTAGACTGGGTGCTGTGTAATGAGAAGGGAATCATTGGCAATCTGGCTGTACGAGACCCCTTGGGAATGAGCGACCATAATATGATAGAATTTTTTATCAATATGGAGAGTGAAGTAGTTGATTCGGAGACTAGGGTGCTGAATCTTAATAAAAGGAACTATAAGGATATGAGACTTGAGTTGGCCTTGATAGATTGGGGAGAGTTACTTAAAAGGATGACAGTGGATAGACAATGGCAAACATTCAAGGGAATGCATGGTGGAACTACAGCAACTGTTCATTCCTGTCTGGCACAAAAGCAAAGGGGGTAAGAGGGCCAATCTTCTATAGTCAGGTGCACAGATAGGCTCCACGATGGCATGTTGCCACCCTGGTGCCAGGGTCCAGGATGTCTCAGACAGGTAGAGGGCATCCTGAAGGGGGAGGGCAAACAGGCAGAGGCTGTGATACATATTGGTACTAACGACATAGGCAGGAAGGGGCATGAGGTCCTGCAACAGGAGTTCAGGGAGCAAGGCAGCAAGTTAAAAGACAGGATCTCAAGGGTTGTAATCTCGGATTACTCCCTGTGCCACGTGCCAGTGAGGCTAGAAATAGGAAGATAGAGCAGCTAAACACGTGGCTAAACAGCTGGTGTAGGAGGGAGGGTTTCAGTTATCTGGACCACTGGGAGCTCTTCCGGGCAGGTGTGACCTGTATAAGAACGACGGGTTGCATCTAAACTGGAGAGGCATAAATATCCTGGCCATGAGGTTTGCTAGTGTCACACGGAAGGGTTTAAACTAGTATGGCAGGGGGGTGGGTACCGGAGCAATAGGTCAGAAGGTGAAAAATTGAGAGAACTAGGAAATAGGGCCACTATGGCTCTGAGGAAGAACAGACAGGGAAATGTTGCTGAAAACAGTGGGACTAGTGGCCTGAAGTGCATATGTTTTAATGCAAGAAGTATCACAGGTAAGGCAGATGAACTTAAGAGCTTGGATCAGTACTTGGAACTATGATGTTGTCGCCATTAGAGACACCTGGTTGAGGGAAGGACAGGATTGGCAGCTAAACATTCCAGGATTTAGATATATCAGGTGGGATAGAGCGGGATATAAAAGGGGTGGAGGAGTTGTGCTACTGGTTCGGGAGAATATCACAGCTGTACTGTGGGAGGACAGCTCAGAGGGCAGCGAGGCTATATGGGTAGAGATCAGGAAAAAGAAAGGTGCAGTCAAAATGTTGGGGGTTTACTACAGGCCCCCCAATAGCCAGCAGGAGATAGAGGAGCAGATAGATGGACAGATGTTGGAAAGGAGTAAAAGCAACAGGGTTGTTGTGACAGGAGACTTTAACTTCCCCAACATTGACTGGGACTCACTTAGTGCTAGGGGCTTGGATGGGGCAAAGTTTGGAAGGAGCATCCAGGAAGGCTTCTTAAAACAATATGTAGATAGTCCAACTAGGGAAGGGGCTGTACTGGACCTGGTATTGGGGAACGAGGCCAGCCCGGTGGGTAGAAGTTTCAGTAGGGGAGCATTTCGGGAACAGTGACCACAATTCAGTAAGTTTTAAAGTGCTGTGGACAAGGATAAGAGTGGTCCTGGGGGGAAATGTGCTAAATTGGGGAAAGGCTAATTATAACAATATTAGGCGGGAACTGAAGAACCTAGATTGGGGCGGATGTTTGAGGGCAAATCAACATCTGACATGTGGGAGGCTTTCAAATGCAAGTTGAAAGGAATTCTGGACTGGCATGTTCCTGTGAGGAAGAAGGATAAATATGGCAAATTTCTCGATCCTTGGATAACGAAAGATATTATAGGCCTCGTCAAAAAGAAAAAGGCGGCATTTGTCAGGGCTAGAAGGCTGGGAACAGACGAAGCCTGTGTGGAATATAAGGAAAGTAGGAAGGAACTTAAGCAAGGAGTCAGGAGGGCTAAAAGGGGTCACGAAAAATCATTGGCAAATAGGGTTAAGGAAAATCCCAAGGCTTTTTACACATACATAAGAAGCAAGATGTTAGCCAGGGAAAGGGTTGGCCCACTGAAGGACAGGGGAGGGAATCTATGTGTGGAGTGGGAAGAAATGGTGAGGTACTAAATGAATACTTTGCATCAGTATTCCCCAAAGAGAAGGAATTGGTGGATGCCGAGTCTGGAGAAGGGTGGGTAGATAGTCTGGGTCACATTGAAATCCAAAAAGATTGGGCATCTTGAAAAATCTTAAGGTGCGCAAGTTCCCAGGTGGGATCTACCCCAGAATACTGAAGGAGGCAAGAGAGGAAACTGCTGAGGCCTTGACAGAAATCTTTGGATCCTCACTGTCTTCAGGTGATGTCCCGGAGGACTGGAGAATAACCAATGTTGTTCCTTTATTTAAGAAGGTTAGCAAGGATAATCCAGGGAACTACAGGCCGGTGAGCCTTACGTGGGAGGGAAAGTACTGGAGAGAATTCTTCGAGACAGGATCTACTCCCATTTGGAAGCAAGTGGTCGTATTAGCAAGAGGCAGCACGGTTTTGTGAAGGGGAGGTCGTGTTTCACTAACTTGATAGAGTTTTTCAAGGAGGTCACAAAGATATTGATGCAGGTAGGACAGTGGATGTTATCTATATGGACTTCAGTAAGGCCTTTGACAAAGTCCCTCATGGCAGACTGGTCCAAAAGGTGAAGTCACACTGGATCAGAGGTGAGCTGGCAAGATGGACACAGAACTGGCTAGGTCATAGAAGGCAGAGAGTAGCAATGGAAGGGTGCTTTTCTGATTGGAGGGCTGTGACTAATGGTGTTCTGCAGGGATCAGTGCTGGGACCGTTGCTGTTCGTAGTATATATAAATAATTGGGACGAAAATGTAACAGGTCTGATTAGTAAGTTTGCGGATGACACAGAGATTGGTGGAATTGCAGATAGTGATGAGGACTGTCAGAGGATACAGCAGGATTTAGATCATTTGGAGATTTGGGCGGCGAGATGCAGATGGAGTTTAATCCGGACAAATGTGAGGTAATTCATTTTGGAAGTTCTAATACAGGTAGGGAATATACAGTGAATGGTAGAACCCTCAAGAGTATTGACAGTCAGAGAGATCTTGGTGTACAGGTCCACAGGTCACCGAAAGGGGCAACACAGGTGGAGAAGGTAGTCAAGAAGGCATACGCCATGCTTGCCTTCATTGGCCTGGGCATTGAGTATAAAAATTGGCAAGTCATGTTGCAGCTGTATAGAACCTTAGTTAGGCCACACTTGGAGTATAGTGTTCAATTCTGGTTGCCACACTACCAGAAGGATGTGGAGGCTTTAGAGAGGGTGCAGATGAGATTTACCAGGATGTTGCCTGGTATGGAGGGCATTAGCTATGAGGAGCAGTTGAATAAACTCGGTTTGTTCTCACTGGAACAAAGGAGGTTGAGGGGCGACCTGATAGAGGTCTACAAAATTATGAGGGGCATAGACAGAGTGGATAGTCAGAGACCTTTTCCCAGGGTAGAGGGGTCAATTACTAGGGGGCATAGATTTAAGGTGCGAGGGGCAAGGGTTAGAGGAGATGTATGAGGTAAGTTTTTTTTTTACACAGAGGGTAGTGGGTGCCTGGAACTCCCTGCCAGAGGTGGTGGTGGAAGCAGGGACGATAGCGACGTGTAAGGGGCATCTTGACAAATACATGAATTGGATGGGAATAGAGGGATATAGATCCCGGAAGTGTAGAAGATTTTAGTATAGGACAGCATGTCGGCGCAGGCTTGGAGGGCCGAAGGGCCTGTTCCTGTGCTGTACTTTTCTTTGTTCTTGGCTTACAAAGGAAATTAGAAATAGTATCCGTTACAAGGAAGAAGCATACAGATTGTCCAAGAAAAATAATACGTCTGAGGATTGGGAGCAGTTTAGAATTCAGCGAAGAAGTACAAAGGGATTGATTAAGAAGGGGAAAGTACAGCACGAAAGGAAGTCTGCAGGGAACATAAAGACTGACACTAAGTTTCTATAGATATGTGAAGAGAAAGAGATTGGTAAAGAGAAACGTAGGCCCCCCTACGGACAGAAACAGGGGAATGCATAATAAAGGGAGAAATAGCTGAGCAATTGAACACATACTTTGTCTCACAAATGAGGACACAAATCAGATCAACATTAGTAGAGAAATGATGCGGGGAAAACTGATGGGATTGAAGGCGGATAAATCCCCAGGACCCGAGAATCTGCATCCCAGAGTGCTTAAGGAGGTTGTTTTGGAAATAGTGGGTGCATTGGTGGTCATCTTCTGGGATTGTATGGACTCTGGAACTGTCCCTGCAGATTGGAGGGTAGCTCCAATATTCAATAAGGGAGGTAGAGAGAAAGCAGGGAATTATAGACCAGTAAACCCAACATCGATAGTGGGGAAAATGCTTGAATCTATCATCAAGAACTTTATAGCGGAATATTTAGAAAGCAGTGGCAGGATCAGTAGGAGTCAGCATAGATTTACGAAGGGAAAATCACGCTTGACAAATCTGTTGGAATTCTTTGAAGAGGTAACCAGTACAGTCGACAAGGGGGAGAAAGTCAATGTAGTATATATGGACTTTGAAAAAATGTATGACAAAGTCTCGCATAAGAGATTATTGTGCAAACTTAGAGCGCATGGGATTGGAGGAAATGCACTGAGGTTGATAGAAAACTGGTTGGCAGAGAGGAAACAAAGAGTAGGGATTAATAGGTCCTTTTCAAATTAGCAGGCAGTAACCCGTGGGGTACCAGAGAGATCGGTGCTGGGACTCCAGCTATTCACAATATATATATAAATCATTTGGATGAGGGAACAAATGTAACATCTTAAAGTTTGCAGATGATACCAAATTAGGTGGGAGGGTGAATTGTGACGAGGATGCAGGGATCCCACAGCAAGATAGATAGATAGAGAAATACAGCACAGAACAGGCCCCTCAGCCCACGATGCTGCGCCGAACTTTTGTCCTAGGTTAATCAGAGAATTTTGGACAATTTTTCATGGCCAATCCACCCAACCTGCACATCTTTGGACTATGGGAGGAAACCGGAGTACCCGGAGGAAACCCACGCACAAACGTGGAGGACGTGCAGACTCCACACAGACAGTGACCCAAGTCGAAATCGAACTTGGGACCCTGGAGCTGTGAAGCAATTGTGCTATCCACAATGCTACCGTGCTGCCCTTAAGAAGTTAACCTACACTCCATTATTCTACCCTAATCCATGTACCTATCCAATAGCCGCTTGAAGGTCCCTAACGTTTCCGACTCAACTGCTTCCACAGGCAGTGCATTCCATGCCCCCACTACTCTCTGGGTAAAGAACCTACCTCTGACATCCCCTCTATATCTTCCACCGTTTATCTTAAATTTATGTCCCCTTGTAATGGTGTGTTCCACCCGGGGAAAAAGTCTCTGACTGTCTACTCTATCTATTCCCCTAATCATCTTATAAACCTCTATCAAGTCGCCCCTCATCCTTTTCCGTTCTAATGAGAAAAGGCCTAGCACCCTCAACCTTTCCTCGTATGACCTACTCTCCATTCCAGGCAACATCCTGGTAAATCTCCTTTGAACCTTTTCCAAAGCTTCCACATCCTTCCTAAAATGAGGCGACCAGAACTGCACACAGTACTCCAAATGTGGCCTGACCAAGGTTTTGTACAACTGCATCATCACCTCACGGCTCTTAAATTCAATCCCTCTGCTAATGAACGCTAGCACAGATCTGGACAGGTTGGTGAGTGTGCAAATCAATGGCAGATGCAGTATAATTTGGATAAGTGTGAGGTTATTCACTTTGGAAGCAAAAACAGGAAGGCAGATTACGACATGAAGGGTTGTAAATTGGGAGCGGGGTGTGTGTAGCGGGACCTGGGTGTCCTTGTGCACCATTCGCTGAAAGTAAGCATGCAGGTGCAGCAGGCAGTAAAGAAGGCTAATGGTATGTTGGCCTTCATTGCAAGAGGTTTTGAGTATAGAAGCACGGATGTGATGCTGTAATTGTACAGGGCCTTGGTGAGGCCACACTGGGGAGTACTGTGTGCAGTTTTGGTCTCCTTCTCCAAGGAAGGATGTTCTTGCTCTCGAGGGAGTGCAGCAAAGGTTTACCAGACTGATTCCAGGGATGGCGGGACTGACATATGAGGAGAGATAAACTAGGTTGGGATTGGACTAGGTTGGGATTGTTCTCACTGGAGTTCAGAAGAATGAGGGAGGATCTCATAGAGACTTATAAAATTCTAACAGGACTAGACAGGGTAGACGCAGGGAAGATGTTACCAATGATGGGTGTGTCCAGAACCAGGGGTCACAGTCTGAGGACTCAGGGTAAACCATTTCGGACAGAGATAAGGAGACATTTCTTCACACAAAGAGTGGTGGGCCTGTGGAATTCATTCCCACAGGCAGTAGTTGATGCTAAAACTTTGAATATATTCGAGAGGCGGCTGGATATAGCACTTGGGAAGAATGGGATCAAAGGCTATGGGGAGAAAGCAGGATTAGACTATTGAGTTGGATGATCAGCCATGATCGTGATGAATGGCGGAGCAGGTTCGAAGGGCCAAAAGGCCTCCTCCTATCTTCAATGTATCTATATAATACTATGGCTACAATGTTAGGTGTGTGATGGCATACTCTCTACTTGTCTGGATGAGTGGAGCGCCAAAACACTCTAGGAGCTCAACACCATCCAGGACAAATCAACCTGCTAGATTGGCACCCCATCTGCCACATTAAACATTTATTCCCTCCACTACCAATGCACAGTGGCAGCAGTGTGTACCTCTACAAGATGCATTGCAACAACTCACCAAGACTCCTTTGACAGCACCTTCCAAACCTGTGACATCTAACAGTTAGAAAGACAAGCAGATGCATGCGAACACCAACATCTCCAGGGCCTCCAACCCACACACTCTCCTGACTTGGAATCATATTGTTATTCCTTCACTGTCGTTTGGTCAAAATCCTGGAATTCCCTCTTTAACAGCCCTGTAGAGAGCACCAACAACCACTAGTGGTTCAAGACAGCAGCTCACCATCTTCTCAAGTACAATAAATGCTTGCCTAGCCAACGACACTCACATCCCACGAACGAATAGTTGAAAATTAAAAGAATGAGGGTGAACAGTTTACCTTTGACACAGTTACATATCAAAGTCAAAAATGTCATCCTCTTGAGCTGTTTTGATGGGAAAGGGGATTGGAGAGATTAAAAGATGCCGCTCTGGGAAAGATGGACACAGATTTGGGAGGCAATTACACATTCAAATAGGACAGGGATAGCACCTGAATGAGAGAACACTATTAACAATACCACTATCATCAATACCAGCCTGAAGGGAAATTGGATGATCAGCAGTTTAGTGGAAATTGTGACTGGGAGCAAGAATCTTATTAATGATTGATTAGTCTCATCGGCGATTGAATAGATCTTACTGCATAGACTCATTGAAGGGAGATTAACCAGGCATAGTTAGAATAAGTTGATATGATGACATTGCCATGGGGATGTAATTAAATATATAAAAGGCACAGACACTGGAGTTCTCTTGAGGATTTTCCTTGTCTTGTTGAAGCGAACATAAGCAATTAATGATGACATACATTGAATTTCCTGAAGAGATCTTTGGTGCACAATATAAAATGTTACAATTGGTGTCTCTCTCATATATACCGAATGTAGAGGGTTGATTTATTACCTCACTGTCTTGACTTAATAAAAAAATACTACCCAGCGTTACAATATATCCTAGTCCTTGAACTTGTATTAGAGGTAAATGATGCGTGATACAAAGAAAACCAACATTTAATCGCTGCAGTATGTTAAGGCACCTCAATGGTTAGCAGGAAGCACCAACCCAGACAGATTCTTCAACATGGGACGAATTTACATTCCCAGCATGTGGAAACTTTGGTGCCTTCAATCCCTTGCGAGTTGAATTTAACTGGACAGAAATATCTTGGCACAAGTCAATAATCGAATATAATACAGCCACTGACTGACAAAATAGATGCCAGTTATCATCACACGGAGTTTATGGACAAAGGAATATAGGAACAGAAGGAGGCAATTTAGCCCCTTGAGCTTGTTCCACCTTTCAATGAGATTATGATTTATCTGTGACCCAATTCATACATTCACGGTTGCTCCATATCATAAACCGTCATTTGCCGAAGAGCGTTCCAAATTATACCGCCCTTTATTTATAGATGTATGTCCCAACCTCACTCCAGAAAAATTAAACTTTAACATTAGGCTTTTAATCCTGGGGTGGGATTATCCGGCACCGTAGCCGCGTGTTTCTGGCAGTGTGCCATTTGCTGGCAGTGGGATTCTCTGTTCCCAGCACGAACAATGGGATTTCCCATTAAAGACACCCAACGCCGCTGGGAAGCCCGCAGATGGGGGTGCGCTGTCTGCAAGACCAGAGAATCCTGCCGCCAGCGAACGGCCGGAGAATTCCAGCTCTAGACTCCTGAATCAGCAGAAATTATTTCCCTTTATTGACCCTATCAATTGGCCTTAATAGCCTGAAAATATTTCCTTGAAAACTGATGAGGTGTTTTGCATGGGATTCAACTAGAAAATAGAATAAAAGTAATGGTTTGGAATTTTGAGCTGCCCCACACACATCAGAATACATGTGAGAAATGAAGGATCCTTCTGAATTTAGTTGTTACAAATATAACCATTAACTTTCCATACCATTCTCAAAACATACAGTAATTCTAGTACAGTAATTCTAGTACTTGCTACACAATATTAACAGTTTTCTATTGCATTATGTAAAATATTGTTTTACTGATCATTCAAAGAGAAATTTAGAATGGCCAACCTCAGGAGTAAGTCTTCGTGTAAAAAATGGGTTAAAATATTTAGCATCCAGCCACATGAAACCTTTGAGATCATGCCTTTTGATGTACTGTGCTTCATACTCTTCTTCAGTCAGCTCTGATAAGTGTTCAGATTCAATGGTGTTTCCCTGGAAACAACAACAACCAATTAGAACCATCTATATATTTACGGCTTCGGCTTTATAATGAATTGGTTTGAAAGCAACTTATTAATTTCATTGTAGAAACTAGTGCAATAATTTGTACTGCCAATTATATTACTTGGAGCTCTGCACTCAACTCAAATAAAATAAAATAAAATAAAAGATAGCAAATACAAAGAATTATTGAGCTCAAACCAAACAGTGACTAACTAAGTACTGTATTTCAGCTCAATGTTTTAGTTACAAATCAAGCTGTCGGGTTTTGTGTTCCAAATTTTTTGATGACCAAAATGCCTTCTGATCTAATGCCTACAGAAGGGTTCTGACAAGCACACGTGCAAAAAAGATGTGAAGACAAGCAAGGCAAATCAATTACCATCTTCTCAGTTTTGCTAAGGGTAATATCTTTCTTGTTTCTTCTACGTGTTTTGGGATCTTCTATATCCAGCAGCCTGGTAAGAGGCATTGTTCCTCCACCCAAAACCAGAATTGTGAAAAGCACAATGACTATTGTGGTTGTTCCAATAAGTTGACGCTTCTCTATTGGCTCCATCTCCAAATGTAGACTCAAAGCATAGGGAATGGCACCACGTAGACCTGATATTAAAGAGAGTAAATTAATCTAAAACTTTGTAGGAACTACAAGGTAAAATTATATTAGTCATTTTGCCTTTTGATTTGAGCTACTTGACTTTATTAAAAAAAAATCACAATATCTTGCAAAGAAATTGCAAGAGATAAATTTGTGGATTGTAATAATCAACATAAGGTTATACAGTAGATGGCAATTACAGACAGATTAAAATGTGATTGAATTATCTACAGTTATAACATACTAAATGGTTACTTGCTTAATACTGTTTACACTTATGAGGTGAAATGTGAAGATGAACAAGTTGATTTTTATTTTCGTGGGTAGGTTTGAGGTGAAACATGCAAAACATGGCAACAAAACTAGGAACACAGATTATTATTTGAATGGGTGTAAATTGAGGTGGATACTCAGTGAGACCTTGGTGTCCTCATGCATCTGTCTCTGAAAGTAAGCGCAGGTACAGCAGGCAGTAAAGAAGGCAAATGGTATGTTGGCCTTCAAAGGGAGAGAAGAGCATAGGAATGGGATGTTTTTCTACAATTGTATAGGGCATTGGTGAGGCCAGACCTGCAGTGTTGTGTGCAATTTTGGTGTCCTTCTTCGAGGAAGGATGTTCTTGCTAAGGAGGGAGTGCAGCAAAGGTTTACCAGCCTGATTCCTGGGATGGTGGGATTGTCATACGAGGAGAGACTAAATCGGTTAGGATTATACTCACTGGAGTTTTTTTTAAAAATGTTTTTTTATTGAGTTTTCATATTTTATATATGACAAATTACAAGTTATTAGAGAGAGAGAAAAAAAAAAGGAAAACACAAAAATTTAACATGAATATTTACAGGTAAGCATCTTCATAACAATAATTGTGGCCGCCCCCTTTAGCCAGCATACATATTTTACATTCCCCAATATGGCCGAGGCACATGTTTATAGGCATTTATTTATAGTTTGGTTTTGGGCCTTGGCTTGCCATCAAACCCCCATACCGGGCCCGTAGCCCCCCCCCCCCCCTCCCTCCCCCCGGCTACCTTCCCCCGATTCCCGTCCATTTTCCCCTGGTTCTTGGCCACCCGACTATTCTTCCTCCTGTACGTTGGCCACAAACAGGTCCCGGAACAGTTGCATGAATGGCTCCCACGTTCTGTGGAAGCCGTCGTCCGACCCTCGGATGGCGAATTTGATTTTCTCCATTTGGAGAGATTCCGAGAGGTCGGACAGCCAGTCTGCAGCTCTGGGTGGTGCTGCTGACCGCCAGCCAAACAGGATTCTACGGCGGGCAATCAGGGAGGCAAAGGCAAGGGCGTCCGCCCTCCTCCCCAGGAATAGATCTGGCTGGTCTGAAACCCCGAAGACCGCCACTATCGGGCATGGCTCCACCCTCACCCCCACCACTTTGGACATAGCCTCGAAGAAGGCTGTCCAGTACTCCACAAGTCTGGGGCAAGACCAGAACATGTGGGCGTGGTTGGCCGGGCCTCTCTGGCACCGCTCACATTTGTCCTCCACCTCCGGGAAGAACCTACTCATACGGTTTCTCGTTAAGTGGGCTCTATGTACCACTTTTAGTTGCGTCAGGCTGAGCCTTGCGCACGTGGAGGTGGAGTTGACCCTATGCAGTGCTTCGCTCCAGAGTCCCCACCCTATCTCCATCCCCAGGTCGTCCTCCCATTTCCTTCTTGTTGCGTCCAGTACGGTGTCGTCCCTATCTACCAGTCGGTCATACATGTCACTACAGTTCCCTTTCTGTAGGATACTTGCGTCCAGTAGGTCTTCCAGTAGTGTCCGTCGTGGCGGTTGTGGGTATGTCCTTATCTCCTTTCGTAGGAAGTTTTTGAGCTGCAGGTACCGTAGCTCGTTCCCCCCAGCTAGCTGAAATTTCTCTGTCAGTTCGTCCAGTGTTGCGATCCTGTCGTCCGTGTATAGGTCCTTGACTGTCAGTGTCCCCCCGTCCTGCCTCCACCTTTTGAAGGTGGCGTCAGTCAGTGCTGGTGTGAACCTATGGTTGTTGCAGATGGGAGCCTTGTCCGACATTTTGTACAGGCCAAATTGCTGCCGCAGTTGGTTCCAGGATTGGAGGGTGGCCGTCACCACTGGGCTGGTGGAGTGTTTTTTGGGTGGGGATGGGAGTGCTGCCGTGGCGAGGGCCCGGAGGGAGGTTCCCATGCAGGAGGCCTCCTCCGCACGCACCCACTCGGCTTCTGGCTCCTGGATCCATCCCCTTACTCGCTCGGCTGTTGCCGCCCAGTGGTAGAATTGTAGATTCGGGAGGGCTAGCCCCCCCCTGGATTTTGTTTTTTGTATGACCTTCTTTGGGATCCTAGCATTTTTACCCCCCCATACGAACGCCATGATATGTTTGTCCAGCGCTTTGAAAAAGGCCTTGGGGATGTAGATCGGAATGGATCTAAACAGGAAAAGGAACCTGGGCAGTACGTTCATTTGATCGTCTGGACTCTCCCCGCGAGGGAGAGCGGGAGTGTGTTCCATCTTTGCAGGTCCTTTTTAACTTCCTCCGTCAGGCTGGTGAGGTTCCATTTGTGGACCCCTTTCCAGTCATGGGCTATTTGGATCCCCAGGTAGCGGAATTTATTTCGGGCTTGTTTGAACGTCAGGCCCTTTAGCGCTGCCCCCCCCCTTGCGGGTGTACTGGGAAGATCTCACTTTTGCTCATGTTGAGTTTGTAGCCCGAGAAGGCTCCAAACTCTTTCAGGAGCGCTATGATTCCGTCCATGCTGCTTTGTGGGTCCGAGATATAGAGGAGCAGATCATCCGCATAGAGTGAGACTCTGTGCTCTCTACCTCCCCTTCGGATCCCCCTCCAATTTTTTGCTGCCCTGAGCGCAATTGCTAGCGGTTCGATTGCTAGTGCGAACAGCAGCGGGGACAGTGGGCATCCTTGTCTGGTGCCCCTGTGCAGCTGGAAGTATTGGGAGTTGGTATTGTTGGTCCGTACACTCGCCATGGGGGCGTTGTATAGGAGCTTTACCCAAGCGGTGAACCCTGTTCCAAGCCCGAACCGCTCCAGTACCTCTATGAGGTATTTCCATTCGACTCTGTCGAAGGCCTTTTCTGCGTCCAGGGAGACGATCACCTCTTGTGTTCTCTCCCCGGAGGGGGTCATTATCACGTTCAGCAGGCGCCTGATGTTCGCGGTAAGCTGTCTACCTTTGACGAAGCCCGTCTGGTCCTCTGTGACCACCTCAGGTACACAGTCTTCTAGCCTTTTGGCTAGGATTTTGGCCAGTATTTTGGCGTCTGCGTTCAGCAGAGATATGGGTCTGTATGACCCACATTCCGTTGGGTCTTTGTCTTTCTTAGGTATCAGCGAGATTGAGGCCTGTGCTAACGTGGGTGGCAGTGTGCCCCTAGCTAGCGAGTCTGTGAACATCTCCCGCAGGTGCGGGGCCAGCGCTGTTGCGAATTTTTTGTAGAAGTCCGCCGGGAATCCGTCCGGTCCCGGCGCCTTCCCCGTCTGCATGGAGCTAATGCTCTCCATGATCTCTCCCAGTGCTAGTGGTGCTTCCAGATCCCGTTTTCTGCCCTCTCCCACGACTGGTATGTCCAGTCCATCAAGAAACCGGTTCATCCCAGCCTTCCCCGTTGGGGGCTCCGAGGTGTATAGCTCTTGGTAGAAGGCCTTGAAGGTTTCGTTAATCCTCTCTGGTTCTGTTTCCCACGTGCCTCTGGTACCTCTGATTTGCGCAATTTTCCTGCTGGCTGCCTGCTTTCTCAGCTGGTGTGCCAACAGGCGGCTGGCTTTGTCTCCGTGTTCGTACAGGGCCCCGCGTGCCTGGCGGAGTTGGTGTACTGCTACTCACTGGAGTTTTGAAGAGTGACAGGGAATGTCATAGAAACTTATAAAATTCTAGCAGGATTAGACTGGGTAGATTTAGAAAGAATGTTCCCAATGGTGGGGGCGTTCAGGACTAGGGGGGGGGGTCATAGTTTGAGGATAAGGGGGAAACCTTTTAGGACTGAGGTGAGGAGAAATTTCTTCACCCAGAGAGTGGCGAGTCTGTGGAATTCACTGCCACAAAAAGTAGATGAGGAGAAAACATTGTGTAATTTCAAGAAGGAATTAGATATAGCTCTTGGGGCTAAAGGGATATGCAGAAGGGCGGGGGGGGGGGGGGGGGGGGGGGGGGGGGAATCAGGGTACTGAACTCTATGATCAGCCATGATTAAAATGAATGGCGGAGCAGGCACAAAGGGCTGAATGGCCTCCTCCTGCTTCTATTTTCTATGTACGTTTAATTGTACATAGAGAAGTAACAGTTTGGAAGTTATAGCATTAAAGAAAATGGCTGATAAAGAGTGGCTGCTATTATAAAAATGTAAATTTATATTGTGCTTTTCACAACGTCAAGGTGTCCTAAAGTACTTTACAGCCAATTAAGTACTTAAGTGTAGTCACTATCGCAACATAAGAAATACAGCAGTCAATTTATGCATAACAAGCTCCTACTGGTATTTTTGGTGAAAGGATGTTATATATGCGAAGTTTTTAAAAGATTGTTATGTTTTGGGGCTGTGCCTTTAATTTAGGATAAAATGGAAGAATGAAGGAAGTCATGCGACCAACTCCAAAGTGACAACAAATCGAGATATTTTGGTGGTTGAAGTGGCAAAGAAGGTGCAAGATATTCACATCTGTACATAGTGACCACAGCAGCTGTGCTAACGATGGATACACTATTAGTCTCCAAGAGGAAGCGTTAGGAATGTCAGGTTAGTGTAAACAGTTATACTTTGAACTGTCTATTTAATTTCAAGGTAGATTGAGGTTGGGGAGATAGAATGAGATTGGGGAGATAGCTAGATAGTATTTCTACTTGGATACTTCATGGAGGGGGAAGGCAGTGGCAATGTCACTGGACCAGTAATGTAGAGGCCCAGGTTAATGGTCTGGGGCAAGGGTTCAAATTTCACCACAGCAGCTGGTGAAATTTAAATTCAATTAATCGATCAAGAATTGAGAGCTAATTTCAATATTGTTGACTATGACAACCATCAGGATTGTTGTAATCATCCATCTGGCCTACATGTGACGCCAGGCCCCTAGAAATGTGGATGTCTCTTAACTGCGCTCTGAACCAGATTGTTTGTTGACAACAACGAAGGATAGTTGTCATGGTCACCATTACAGAGACGAGCTTTCAATTTCAGATTGACTAATTGCATTTAAATTCCACTAGCCACGTCGGTGGGATCTGAAGCCTTTGAAATGCCCTAGCAAGCTACTCAGTTGAAGGACAAGTAGTGATGGGCAACAAATGCTGGCTTTGCCAGGGAACCCACAATCCATGAAAAAATAAAGAAGAAAATACAAGATCCATGTGATTCACATTGCTATGGAGATGAACTTTGAGAGGACAAGAGTCCATAGGAAATCATTATGGGATTTGGTTACAGATTTTCCTAAAATATTACTGAACGTCCGCAAGAATCTGTGAGAGAAAAGAGAGGTAGGGGCAGCAAGTCTCGATTGCTCACCACACAAGGTGGGGTGGGAGTTCATGTTTGGACTGAGACTAAGATCATCAAGGTTAATACGACGCTGGAAAATTCACCTAGCTTTGACTGGAAGGTCGGATCTCAAGAGTAACCCACACCGTGAAAGTTAGTTCAGGTTTAGAAGTTATCTGGCTGAAAAAAAGAAAAGGAGCTAAGGATCACTCTGGACTGGTTCCTGGAAAATTAGATATCTACTTAAAGGGCAGAGTAAAATATAACTGGAGAAGGAGATGTTTTTAGATGTTTTAAATTTTAAATGGGGGGTCTATCCCGTAGTTTAGAGAATAAAGTGCTGACTGTTTAGTCAACGCTGTCTTAGTTTATGTATTACTGTAGAAGTCTTGTCATGTGATACTTTCAGCCATTCACCGGAAGTTCAAAGTGATCAGTCTCGACAAGGATTGTAGCAGGAATAAACAAAGCCCAAAACAGGGGGACCATCTCTGTTTCAAAAGGTGTTGTGGAATCTTTAATATCGATCTGGGAAGGCAGATGGGATCTTGGTTTATCGTCTCATCTAAAACATGGCATCTCTGACACTACCCCATCGTTCTGTAATCTTACAATCATAGAATCTACAGTGCAGAAGGAGGCTATTTAGCCCATCGTGTCTGCACCAGCCCTTGGAAAGAGCACCACACTTAAGCCCACACCTCCACCCTATCCCTGTAACCCAACCTAACTTTTGGACAAAAGCCCATACCTCCACCCTATCCTTGTAACCCAGTAAACCTAACCTTTTGGACACCAAGTGGAAATTTAGCATGGCCAACCCACCTAACCTGCAATTCTTTGGACTGTGGGAAGAAACGGGAGCACCCGGAGGAAACCCACGCAGACATGGGGAGAAAGTGCAAACTCCACAGATAGTCACCCGAGGCCAGATTTGAACCCGGGCCCTGGAGCTGTGAAGCAGCAGTGCCAACCACTGTTCCATTATGTGCTCAAATCTCTGGAGTGGGACTTGAACCCACAACAATCTGGTTCAGGCAAAAGTTCAAAGTCCCCCAGGTGAGTCAAATTTGATAAGTATATTCCCCGCCCTTCCACTGTCACCACCATTGGCGAAAATCACAAGATTAGTGCAGGAAAGGTTTGGGTGCCGACAAATAAATAATACAGCCAACTGGCAAAACTTGGCTTCAGCTGTGGTTCAGAATGAGATGGAAAGTATGAAGATTCCTTCCCTTAACTTCCGGGGGCGCAACATTCCTCCCTCCTCCTTCAAGACCTTCCTTATAATCAAAGTTACCAGATTTTGAGATACCCCTCCTGGTATTTACTCATTTCGCTTGGTTTCAGAAGCATAATGATCTTGAGGTGTTTGTTCTACATTAAAGACACTATGGGCAGTGGTTTCTGGCTATTTAAGTTGCCGGGATCTTACGGTCCTGCTGGCTGTGCTCCCCCACCGCGGGTTTTGAAGTGCCGAGTGGTGCATTCAACAGGAAATCCTGTTTACAACTGGCAGGGCCAGAAGATCCCACCGCTCGTCACTAGCTAGCTGCCCTCCTCCGCTGCAGAACACTGCAGACGGGGAGGAAAATCCTACTCTACATAAATTCAAGTTCTAATTGGAAATTTGAAGCATTGTCATTTGCTGCAACAAAATTATGCGCTCAATCCTTGCTGTAGATTTATGTATAAATCTGGGTGTAATAAATCACATCTGGATTTCCAGAACACAGAAACAAAAAACAAAACATATTCTACATTTAATGAGATTTTAGTACTAAACATTGTTATGATGTTATACATTTAAGATCTAAAACCTTGTTATACTGTAATTAACTGCTTAATATAACATGATCTCCAATATCCACTTACCACTAAACCACATAACAAACATCATTTTTGGGGTAATTTTATGATCTCGAAAGAAGTTCAGAAGGTAAGAGAGGGGAAAGATATTCACTGCTCTTCCAAATAAGACAAGAACCTGTAAATCAAAATATTTTTAGTGGAATTAAATATGGAAAATAAACAGTATTTTAAAATAATGTATATGCATTTATTATATCATTGTACTAGCAGACAGCCATGCATTTTCCTCAATATTTGGTTCACTAACTGTAAACAGAGAATGTAATTTATTTTTATTTCAATCTCAGCATCTACCACATTTGAGATTTGGTGAATAAAAGATCAAAGAATGTGCAATGCAGGTATTATCAGATGTACCATTAAGGATTTTCTTTGTCCCCCAAGGTCAAGCTGCTCAAAATGAAAGCTGTAAAGATCCAATACTACAAGAACCCACATGTGCATTGTGATGAGCTCCGAACTTTTCAAAAAGCTCATATTCGTGAGATATCCCTTAACGCAAAGTGGAACTGAGATAATTCTGAATAAGTTGGATTTAATTGGATTTTCTAGCTGAGAGGTCATTTCTGAGAAGTGACCTGGGATTGATGTTGCCACAAGGTTGAAAACTAGGAAACAAAAAATGGAAATAAAAGCTAATTGGGGGCCGGGGGGGGGGGGGGGGGGGGGGGATGATGTTGTGCTGCAGCAAAACACAGATACAGAATTCTGGTATTCAGGAGAGTATTACAATCCCAGAACAGACCCCAACAGTTAGTAGCCAAAAGAGGAAATGCTGGAAAATCTCAGCCGGTCTGGCAGCATCTGTAGGGAGAGAAAATAGCTAATACTTTGAGTCCAGATGACCTTTTGTCAAAGCTGTTGACAAAGGGTCATCTGAACTCGAAACGCGAGGTCTTTTCTCTTCCTACAGATGTTGCCAGACCTGCTGAAATTTTCCAGCATTTTCTCTTTTGGTTTCAGTTTCCAGCATCTGCAATAATTTGCTTTTATCCACCAGTTAGCACACTGGACCGAAACCCCCAATATTTTAGTTTATTTGTAAGACTGTGCGGAAAGAATGATTCGCTCCAGGAATGATTGCATGAAGAAATAAAGCTTGGTTATTTTTAAAACAAAATGTTCTGTAATAGGGAGAGCCCCCCAGGGATCCCTGTAACAGGGATAACCCCCATTCCATTCACTAAGTGCATTCCAAGGGCACTCATGCATGCAAATAGAATGCACTTACTATGCTTTGATGTAGATGTTGTTTCTGGTATCAGTACTCAAGAGTCACTCAAAGCACAGTCCATTAGCCCGGACTGAAAAACACACTCCTTATCAATTTCACCTTCTCGTTGCTAAAAGCACCCTGGTCTACAAAATAGAATTATTTTTTTTTTTTTTTAAATCACTGCACTCAAACACAAACTACTCCAAACTTTTAACCCTTAAATTGCCCAATACCTAGAATCCAATATTCTTTAAATTTTCCAGTCATCGCAAGCAGAGCTCTCTACAAAAAAAAAGGTCAATTTTCTGTTTGGCAATGCGCAAGTGAGCGAAAAGGGTAGGAAACCTAAAAGCGGTGTGAATGGTTCAGTGATGCTAAAGAGCTGAGTGTTTGTAGTAGAGATGGCAACATTTTATGTTGCTTTCGGGTTTGATTGTTACAGTAAAAAGTTTCAAAAGTGAAATTTTGTTTGTTGGTTCCTTTCATCGGGGTCATTTGCCGATTCTTTCATTTTCACACTATTGGACTCTACAGTGATCATAACAATTACTAACCTGTATGAAACTCAGTGGAATACGTCAATACGTCAACTACTGAGGCTAAGAACACAAAATGTTCAATAAGTGTCGATGTTTAAAACTATGCAGATCCTGAAATTTGTCATATAAACATCAACATAAAACGCACATTCTATAAAATCCTTCCTTTTAGTCTATCATGGGACATGGGCACACCAGCAAATGGCAAATTGTTTTCCCCCATTCCCGATTTCCCTTTACATGGTATTTTATGGAAGAGTTTATAAACGTATATTAAATAGGTTAATATTGGGGTTTAAATAAAAGGGGCAACACAAAATCTCTGTAAACTAATCTTCCCACAGCTATGATTGACTCTTGTCCAACCTCAGTTCAAACATGTATATTAAAGATTAACTATGTTAAATCGTGGGCAGCACAAAGACGCAATGGTTAGCACTAGTGCATCGAGGCGCTGAGCACCCGAGTTCGATTCTGGCCCCAGGTCACTATCCGTGTGGAGTTTGCACATTCTCCCAGTGTCTGCGTGGGTCTCACCCCCACAACTCAAAGATGTGCAGGATAGATGGATTGGCCACCCTAAAAATTGCCCCTTAATTGGAAAAAATGTATTTGCTACTCTCTAAGTATAAAAATATTGAAAATGTAATACTTATTAGATAGCTGAAAAAAAACAATGCACTTACAAAACAGTTGTGCCAAATGGTCTTTTGCAAAAAAGTCTCTTGGATTTAGATCTCAAAACTGGACATCACTGAATTATCTTCTCTATGCATAATCAGACTACTAATTTAAACAAAGTTTCAAAAAGTTACTTAATTAAAATAACTTCAGCAATCACAAAGTAATTTGCACACAGCTATTCTGTTTTATGTACAGCAGACGGTCAAGACAACGTTCAAGCAGTGATGGTGGCAGAACATAGTTCTCCAAATGTGGACTTTTATGTGGATAACTCCTCCCAATGCCACATTCAGATAAGTAAATTCCAAAGACTCTTTTGTCCAGTCCCAGTCTGGTGCTGACTACCTCAAGACAAACCAAATGTGCACGGAGGCTCCATGTAACCATAAACTCCTTGTTTGCAAATGTAAAGTTCCTTGTAAATAATACAGACGTAGGGCTGTGAACACTTATTTTTTCTTCACCAATTTGGTGGGCAGTGCAATTTAGATAGGAAGAATATATGGGCTTCCTGGCCTTCACACTGTGTAGTAGGTTGCTTAGCTTTCAAGTAACGTGTGCTTGCACAGATTTGTAGGCCATAGCTTGTCAAAACGCCCTACCGCTGGGGGAATGTCATGATGTCATGCCTAGATCAGTTTGTCCAGCTAAACTGAAGTTGCAATGGGTTAATAACATGCTGTGGAAAGATTAGTTCAGAAATTTTATGCAATCCCTTTTATTTAAATACCAATGTTAACCTATTTAAAATACATAATGTAATAAACATTTCTGATATATGAAAGACAAGCAACGTTCATCAAAAGGGCATAGTAGTCATAAGTAGTAGTCAGCAAGATTCAAAATAGATCATGACTCTTTAATCTGGAGTTCATTGACTAGACAACCATATAAAGCATACTGTACTGCAGCTAGTTTAAAACGCTTGCTTGAAGTCACAAGCCACATCGGTAATGATCAACTAACCTCGATGATGATAATAAGATAAAATGCTTCAAACAACATAAGGCATCACTGGTTCCAGATGTCCAGAACGCTAAACCTAATCTCCTGTCACAACCCTTGAATGGATCAAAAGTTTTCAACAATAGTTTTTTATCTGGAAATTAGCCCATGTTGGCTGCTTTTGTGAAGAAATTCTTCTGGCTAATCAGTCCTAAACCCAAATCTCACCAGTTTGAACTTCCCTAAAGTATGCCAAGACTGACCAATTCCAAGCTGTTTAGTATCTCAAATGTCTGCAACATCTGAGTTTAATCTTTGTTCAAAGCTGAAGAGCATCAGTTTCTGAGTTTTAGCCTGACAATTCAACCCCCTAATGCGGTGTACCAGCCTCATGACTTAACTGCATTGTCTCTGGTGCGAATATTTCCATTGTGCTTTGATGAGCAAAATAGAAAGCGCATTCTGTCTGCAGCAGTTCCAGTACAACACACCCTAGCTTGTCTTTTATTGAATTAGCAATAGGTTTGAGCAAACTGCTTGTTCTACTGATTACTGACCCACCGTGAATTGACAGTTTCCCATATTTGGGGTTAAAAGTCAGGCTGGTGGGGTATTAAAAAAAAAGAGGGGAGGGGTGGTAGTGTTAAACAGTGTTATATACTCCCACAATTTTCTCCCAATGTCTGCAAATTATGCAGACCCTGAAGTAAGACAACATCAATGCCTTCTCGGCAGTTGTTGGTCATTCTTCCAGCATTGCGAAACGCAAATAGGAAAGTCCATCCCAACTTCTTCCTTCAAGTAAAAAAAAATTGAAAAATGAAAATCGCTTATTGTCACGAGTAGGCTTCAATGAAGCTACTGTGAAAAGCCCCTAGTCGCCACATTCCGGCACCTGTCCGGGGAGGCTGGTACGGGAATCGAACCGTGCTGCTGGCCTGCTTTAAAAGCCAGCGATTTAGCCTGGTGAGCTAAACCAGCCCCAAGTCAAGCTTTCGTTGATTTAAAAATTAGAGACAGCTGAGCAGGTTAAGAAAAGACGTCAAGAAAATCACAAAATCGAGAATCTATGCACCTTGGAATATTCAGATAAATTTGGGCAGAGACAATAAAGGCATTACCTGTAATTTCCCCCAAAAACAAACATTTGGCAACTGCACTAGCGCCAACGTACTTGTGGATGTCAAATATTGCACTCCTGTTCAAGAAAAGATGAATAAGCAGGGAATTATAGGCCCCAATTACTTTGGGCAAATCAGGGTCCGCAGTATGAGCGAATATAGAATTATGAGCTAATTTAGTTTAAGTTTTTAAGAAGTCAGAGTGGATAGTGAAGGGGATAGAGTTTTATACATTATATTGGAATTATTTTTATAAATTCAGTCATATGTTTTGATGATCTTCACTAGTTACTCAAAGGGTTAAAACCTTCAGTTTCGTTGAAAGGCACACAAAGCTGCTAGCTGCGAAGAAATACCTACGGGTACAAACTACCAGTGTTTAGTTCTCAGGAAGGGACAAGACAGGTGTTAGCTCTCAAAAAGACTGCAAGAACAATGTGGGATCTTTTGCCATTTGCTCTTGTGCCAAATTGTCTGAAGACAACAAAAGGGAGGCAAGAATCACAGTTGTTTGTCTGCTGGAGCATCCATACCTTGAGAGAAGCTATTAAAAACAGCAGGGCCACCCATCATGGAGGTAGATGGATGTGCACAAGCCAGATAACACAACCAATATAAATAATATGACAACATACATGGGCCTCTGCACTGATTGGATATTATAATAAAGTAGACATGCACATGTTGCAATTGGTCAAATGTACTCTTTTACTATGCATGATGTAAACCTGTTTGATACTCCTGATTGGACATGGATAACCAATACAAATGTAAACCTTTGACTGGCAGATGCAAATTTCTTATAACCAAACCCAAAGGTATAACTGTCTGCGTAATCTTGATTCAGGGCTCTCTGGTGTGTGCCATTAGTTTGAGCACTGGAGCCCTTGCTCTAGCTAAAATAAAGGCCTTGTTTGAAACTCCGTCTGATTTTCTTGATGAAAGAGTAGCCGAATAACTGTATTTATCTCCCTTACAGATAAAAAGAATATTTTGGGAGCGAGGGAATGGACGGGGCTCCATAAGTGGAACTTAACGAAGCTGGTGGAGGAGGCCAGGGAGGATCTTAAGAGGTGGGGTACACTGCACTTAACATTGGTGGGGAGGGTTCAAGCGGTGAAAATGAATATTGTGCTGGGGTTCTTGTTTATCTTTCAGGCTCTCCCAATCTTTATACCAAAGGCCATTTTTTGGAAAGTAGACATAATCATCTCTGACTTTGTATGGACAGGGAAGGTGCCGAGGGTGGGGAGGACCCTGCTACAGAGGCAGCAGGAGGTGGTTGGCGTTGCCAAACTTGCTTCATTCTTATTGGGCGGCGAATGTGGACAAGGTGTGGCGGTGGTGGGAAGGAGAAGGGGCAGAGTGGGTTAGGATGGAGGAGGAAGAATCTTGTAAGGGGTCTAGTTTGAGGGCTATGGTGACGGCAGCATTGCCAATGGTTTTGAGTAGGTATTCAGGGAGCCCAGTGGTGCAGCCCACAGTGAAGATATGGAATCAGCTGAGGAGGCATTTTAGGGCGGAAGGGATGTCGGTGCTAACGCCGCTGTGCAAGAATCATGGGTTTGAGCCGGGGGGGGGGGGGGGGGGGGGGAAGAGGAGAGAGAATGGATAGTGTACACAGGAGGTGGAAGGAAGTGGGGCTGGTCAAGGTGAGGGATTTGTATTTGGAGGAAGGGTTCGCCAATCTGGAGGAGCTCAGGGAGAGGGTATAGCCGCCGAGGGGTAGTGAGTTCAGGTACCTACAGGTTAGGGACATTGTACGAAAGGTTTGGAAGGGGTTCCCTAGTTGCCAGGATATACCCGGCTGGAGCGACTGCTGCTTCCGGATGTGGAAGGGGAGGGAAGAATTGGGGATATATACAAGTGGCTGGGGGAGCAGGGAGGCGAGCGGGTGGTGAAGATCAAGGAGAAATGGGAAGCGGAGTTGGGAATGGAGATCAATTGGGGAGTATGGAGTGAGGCACTGCGAAGGGTAAACCGTCTTGTGCAAGGATGAGCCTGGTACAGTTTAAGGTGGTGCACAGGGTGCATATGACTCGGGCGAGACTGAGTGGGTTCTTTCAGGGGGTAGCAGATGAGTGTGAGAGGTGTGGGCGGGGGCCAGAGAATCACACGCACATGTTTTGGGGTTGCGAAAAAGTGGGAAGATTCTGAGAGGGAATGTTCGCAGTCTTAGCCAGGATAGTGGAGGAGATGGACGACCGGACCCTTTGGTGGCAATATTTGGAGTTTCGGAGAAGCTGGAGCTCATGGAGAGGAGGAAGGCGGATGTCATGGCCTTCGTCTCTCCGATTGCACGGCGCCGAATTTTGCTGGAGTGGCGGTCGGCATTGCCACGTGGGGTAGCAGCATGGTTGGGTGACCTGTGTGACTTCCTGCAGCTAGAGGAGATAAAGTATGAGTTAAGGGGCTCAGCAGGGGAGTTTGAGAAAAAGTGGGGGATGTTTATGACCGTGTTTGAGGAGCTGTTCGCCGCAGGGAGGTGGGTGAAAAAGGAGAAAAATCTGTACAAACTGTACAGCTGATTGTTGGGACGTATATTTCCCGGGGTGCTTATTTGCTGTAACCTACTTTGATACAAGTTTGTAATAAAATGCGTTTAAAAACAAAAGGAAAAAAAGAAGAATATTTTGGGGGCTTTTTTGTTTTTGTCTCGATAATGGTGAATAAAAAAAACTCTTCAAAATGGATCAGCTTGTCAAAAGGCGTTGTTTTGAATGACTCAGTCATTTTATTTACTCACTGCACACATTCAACGTGCCGGCAATCTGTTCTCATTGCAGTGTTAATGTAAGCCTACCTACTTGTGACACTGATAAAGATATTACATAGTCTGCATCAAATGATACATAGGATCCCTACAGTGCAGAAGGAGGCCATTCGGCCCATCGAGTTTGCACCAGCCCTTGGAAAGAGCACCCGACTTAAGTCCATTCCTTCACCCTTTCCCCGTAACCTCACCTAATGTTTGGATACGAAGGGGCAATTTAGCATGGCCAATCCACCTAACCTGCACATTTTTTTAATAAATGTTTTTATTCTCCATTTTCACATTTTCCTTCAAAATTTACACCCCACCCACAGACAGCAAACGGTAACAAATACAAAATCAATCCCTTGACAATAACAACAATCCCATCCTCCCACCACCCCAAACAATGGCCCACCTGTCAAGATATGCATCCAATAAAACAAACCCTCC
This sequence comes from Scyliorhinus canicula, assembly GCF_902713615.1. Classification (NCBI taxonomy): domain Eukaryota; kingdom Metazoa; phylum Chordata; class Chondrichthyes; order Carcharhiniformes; family Scyliorhinidae; genus Scyliorhinus; species Scyliorhinus canicula. The sequence continues at coordinate 160,705,661 of NC_052152.1, forward strand.
CACGGTGGAAACAAAAAACAAAGGAGAAAAAGAAAAAGGGGGCAGAATTCTCCGCTCCCCCGAAAAATCGGGAAGGCCGTCGTGAACTCGGCCGAGTTTCACAGCGGCTCCTCACGGCCCCGTTCCAGAACGATTCAGGCCCCGGAAATGGGCTAGGAGCGGGGCTGCGGGAACCACGTGGGCGATGACGCCAGAAGCGAGCGACGCCCGATTGACGGCAGTACGACGCTGCTCCGCGTCCTAACAAGGCGCGGGCGACGAAATCCACAGATGGAGAAACGATGATGGAGCCACGGAGGGCCGCCCCGAGGTTCGGACAGAGTGACCTCGAGACCCTCCTCGATGCGGTGGAGCAACGGAGGGGCATCAGCATCATCTGCCCTAGAAGAGGGCATCGCCACCCTGCCAGCGTTGTGCAACGGGCCTGGCGTAAGGTGGGCACGGCAGTGAGTGCTGTGGGGCAGACCCCTCGGTCTGGGGAGCAATGCCGGAAGAAGCTCCACGGCCTCACCAGGGCTGACAGGGTAAGTGCCAAGAGGGTGCCCCTGGGTCACAACAACCCCCCCCCCCCCCTCCCCCACAAGTCCCTCATCACCCACCTCCTCCTCCCCCCCCCCCCCCCCCCCCCAAGGCACGAGGGGGAGGGGGGCGAGTGAGTGGAGGGTGGTTAACAAAGTTGTCACAGACAGACCCACATGAGCGCTGCGACCCCCTGGAGAGAAGCCATGGTTTAGCTGCAACTTTCCCCCCAACCTGTGCCAATATCTGAACGGCCTGCTGATACCTGCCGAATTGTAATGATCTATCTATGCCCCCCCAACAGGACAAGACTGCTCACAACAACCGGGAGCGCAACAAGACCGGAGGGGGTTCTCCCATTATGCACCCCCTGACCACGTTTGAGCAGAGGGCACTGGACCTTGCTAGGGATCTGCCACCTGGGAGGTCGCGCAAGGAGAGGTTGGTGGTGCAGAACCAAGTGAGACAACCCTGCATGACAAGCCCGCCTCCCCCAGCCCATCCTCTCTCCCCTCACACTCAGCCCACTGGACCTCCCCATCCTCTCTCCCCTCACACTCAGCCCACTGGACCCCCCATCCTCTCTCCCCTCACACTCAACCCACTGGAACCCCCATCCTCTCTCCCCTCACACTCAACCCACTGGACCTTCCAACGCCCGGCCGAGTGTCTTATTCTGTTCCCTAGGGTGTGCTGCCGAACATCCAGGGCCGTCTGCTGCCACACCCAACCGGACATCCGCCACCACCACCGCACCAAGGGCCGCACGCCAGAGGGTGGCAGGAGGTCAGCAAGGAGTGCCATCCTCCCAACCCGGGACCGTCGAGCAGGACGCACACACGGCGACACAGTCAGCAGACTCCAATGAGGGAGAAGGAGGCATGGGCCGCGTGCGCCCTGCGGCCAGATATGACTGAGACGATGATACAGTGGAAATAATGACGAACGAGGACCTAGAGCTTGCGGCACTGCTATCTCCCACACCATCCACCATCCCAGAGACACTCGCCTCGGTTGGCCAATTAAGTGATGAGGCTCCTGGGTCACGGTCTGGTGTGCACCACACAGCCGAGCCGGTACAGCAGGTGTATGTCGGAGCAGCCGACGGGCTGGACTGTCAGAGGGCAGCCCAGGCCCAGCATTCAGTTGGCTCCCAGACGTTTCCCGGGTTCCTGGATTTACTCGACCCACCCACACAGCCGATGCATTTTGAAACCCAGGAACACAATGACGGGATGAGGGCCGTCTTCCAGCAGCCCTCTCACAGGCAGCAATGCGCCAGAGCCAGCATGACATTGCTGTTCTGTTTGAATACATTGTGCCAACCTACAGAAGGGTGGCGGGGGGCAGAGAAACGACATGTTAGACGGAGGTTAGTCGACACCTCGGCAGCCGCCTGCCACGGGATACCTGTGCGTCCCGGTGGCCTGGTTGCACTGCTGACACGCGCCCAGCCTAACCCCAGGTCACTTTCTGCGTCCAACGGGCAGTTAACAACACGTCCTCCTCACCAGTGCGTCAGTGGCCTGTGGCCATAAGGCAACCAGCGGCCGTGTCCTTGTGACCGTCCTGCCATGGCAGGGCGGCTGACATGTTGCATCCGGGGGTGGATGACACAATCCACTCCACTCACACCCTCTCCCCCCTACTCGCTCTTCCCCCCCACTGGCCGCAGAGTTCTCGGGGATGCCTTCCCCAGTTTGCAGAGACTCCGGGACGGTCCGCTCACCTCCTCACTCCTCGTCAGCCAGCACGACCGGCTGGCGACTTTTAAAAGCAGGTGTGGACGGCAACGTCATGACATGGCGTCACAACGTCGGGACTTCGGCCCATCTGGGCCGGAGAATAGCGGGGGTGCTGGAGAGTCGCCATTTTGCCTCCGTCGGGCGACTCTCCGTGGTTTTGCGCGAGGAACCCGACTATGGACATTTGGCCGGTGGGGAGAATAGCGGGAGCGCGTCTGACCGGTGTCGCGGGAAAAAACGGCGCGGCACGCTATTCTCCGAACTGGCGTGTCAACGGAGAATCGCGCCCAAGGAGTCCGGCACCGCCCATGGTCACCATAGAGCCCTCTCCCCCCCCCCCCCTTCCCCCCGCACACTCAACGCCGTCCAACCTCTGAAAGAGTGCCGTACATGATACCCAAGAGTTGTAAACCCCGCCCCCCCTCACCAACTCCTCCCCCCAACCTCGGTTCCTCCCCCCGCCCCCCGCACACTCAATGCCGTCCAACCTCTGAAAGAGTGCCGTACATGATACCCAAGAGTTGTAAACCCCGCCCCCCCCAACTCCTCCCCCCAACCTCGGTTCCTCCCCCCCCCCCCCCCAACGTTCCACCCCGGCTAAACCATCCGGACCCTGTTCTACCAGGCTCCGATGGCTGCAGCCCCTCCCCCCACCTCACTCCCATTCACTGGCCGGCTTAGAGCGGCCAGTGTGGAGGCCCCCACCCAGGTCCCTTTCCCCCTTGCCCGACCCTAGGAAAGCCCAAAAATCCCCTTATAAGCACACAAACCCCGCATATCCACCTACACCCAAAGGAGCCCTCACTTCGAGTGCAAGTCCCCCCACTTCCCTTGTCCAAGAATATACAAACCGGCTCCTTTAGCCCATACACCCGCACGCAGTGAAACAAACAAACAAAAAAAAGAAAATACTGTCATGAGGTCACATCGGCACATGGCCAGTGTAGCCACCGAAGTTGGCCATTCCCTCAATACAAAATGGAGGAACGCAAAGCTTGCAGGTTAAAATGGACAATGTTTGCAGCACAAGCAGGCTGCACCAAGCCAATGTGCAGTGTAGCCACCGAAGTTGGCCATTCCCTCAATACAAAATGGAGGAACGCAAAGCTTGCAGGTTAAAATGGACAATGTTTGCAGCACAAGCAGGCTGCACCAAGCCAATGTGTATTCTGTCTGCTAAGAGAGCAGACAGCACCGAAACGAACATTCCGCATACTAATGAGGCAATCTCCGGGATAGTTAACATAGCAATGGAACGATCCCAGGGACAATGGTCACAAATAGAGAAGTGATTGGAAGTGTATGGGAAACCAGACACCCGAGCACCAGCAGGGTTCGAAAACAAAGCACCTGAAGGCCCGCCCAGTAGCCGAGAGATAGCCTCAGTATTGGGGGGGATTCAAACAAATCGATTGGGAAGAGACCCAATCGATTCCCAGCAGGCAAAGGGTCCGCACAAAAGGGCACGAAGCCCTAGGACCTATAAAAGACAGGTCCCACACTTAGTTAGTTCTTCTTGTCCAGCCCTCCTCTCCTTCTTAAGCAGCCCTCCTCTCTGGACCAGCATCTCGACCAACTTTTACCAAAGAAGACCTTGACCGAGAGAGAGGAGAGGTTTGGGACAGCAGCCGCCAACAAGTAAGTGTCTCACAACGATCGCTACCAGAGATAGACACTCCTGACCCCTTTTTAACCCATTCCAACCTGAAGTCTGCAGACCAGAGCAGAGCAAGAGGCCTTGTCCCCTGATCCGGCAGTTCACTTTGAGATAAGTATTGGTTTATTTAGTGGTAGGAATAGTTTAATCCTCTTAGCGTGTGCATGGGTAGTATTATAATAAACTCAGTTGTTTGAACTTACTAATTGGTGTATGGTTTTTTTTGCTTTGAACTTGACCTTGAAACTTGTGGCAGTATCTTAACGATACCTGGCGACTCCAGAGCTAAGTAACGAAACGGAGCCAAATCGAGTGTAAAGCACACTCACCCAGAACGAGCAACACCATTTCTCAATTTCTCAGTTCTGCCACAGTCCTTTTGCCTTCGCAAACTCCTCCGCTGCCTCCGCAATTCCAAAATAAAAGTCCTTGAGCTTGTAAGTCACCCTCAGCTTCGCTGGATATACAATTCCGCACTGCACCGTGCTAATGTACAGTGCCCTCTTCACCCGGTTGAAGGCAGCCCACCTCCTCACCAGCTCCACCGTAAAGTCCTGGTATACACATATACCGGCTCCAGCCCACTGCACCCACCGCTTCTGCTTGGCCCAGCACAGGACCTTCTCCTTCACACTGTACTTACGGAAGCACAGAGTCACTACCCTTGTTGGCTCACTCACCTTTGTGACAGGCCTCCATGATGAGCCCGATCCAGTTCATACCAGGAGGGATCCTCCCCCTCCCCCAATAGTTTTGCCAGCATCGCAGCAAAATATTCAGTCGGCCTCGGCCCTTCAACTCCTTCAGGAAGCCCACAATCCTCAAATTCTGTCGTCTGGATCTGTTTTCCAGGTCTTCCATTTTTCATCACAGATCCTTATTAATCTCCATCACCTTGTGCATCTCCTTCCCCATCGACGTAAGTTGATCACCATGCTGCAATAATGTCTCCTCCACTTCCTTCAGCGTCTCCCCTTGCTCCCGCACCTCCGCCACTACGCTCGCCAACGCCTCCTCCATCAGCACACTCAAAACCTCCCTCATCTCCTTCCTCATTGTCTCCGTGTATTTTGTAAACTGCCTTTCGAATTCCGCAGCCATTACCTTAGTTATTACTTCAGCCGTAAGCAATGCGGCCTCCCCTGGTGCTCCAGCCTCCATTTTCCTTGGTGACCCCACGGTGACCTTTCTACTCCCCAACAAACTTTCAGCTGTTTTCACAGCCGTTTTCTTACTGCACCTCGACATATCCCTTCCCTGTGTTTTCTTCTGGCCTTCACTGCCCCTAGGACCGGGCGTCAATCCCCGACAATGCCGTTCACAAACGGGAGCCCTCCAACGCGCGGCTGCCTCCCGCCCGCCCTCACCGGAAGTCAGCTGTCACCGCTTCTTCAATAGCCTTGGTGAGATCTTTTCACAGTTGTTCCCTCTGCTGCTAGAATTCAGCTTTAATAAAATAATCAACTTGAGGCCTTTAAGCTCGCCCTTCCCCCGCCTGCATGCTGGAAGAGGCTTTTGTCTGCTGCTGTTCAGCCAAATCTTTCACTGTTTCTGAGGGTCTAGTAATCAAGAGACATACCATTCCTGGGGGGAAAGTACTCCTCCAACATTCACCTACGCCTTTTCATCAAAATTCCACCCCGTATTGATTAAAAAAAGAGCTGTTTTCTGTAACCTTGGGCAGGAGCTGCCTTGTGTGTGCCCACTTACTCCATGGTGCACACCGGAAGCCCTCCTAACCTGCACATCTTTGATGGTGAATGATAAATTGCACTAGATCACAAAGATTAAGATTTAAGTTTCATAAAAAGAATAGTTGAAATATGTACTCACAATACACCAGATAACAAAGGACACCTCAAACTTGTGAGGAAAGCTGAATATTGCCAGGCCAATGTAAGCAAAAACACATGTCTCTGAAAAAAAAATGGTTTTATAAAAATACTATTATCAAGATTTTAACATAGTAGTGCAACCAAGCAAGGATTTGCACACTGCCCTTTCACCCAGTGACCTGGGTTTGAAGCTTGTTCAGCTTGCAAGCATGAAATTGCTCATGTTCTTCTGGCAAGTGTGATGGAGCCTGTGTCGGTGGTCTCAACCCAAGGACACAACATACTAATATATTCAGTTTGGCACAAACTTGGACATAATTCAGATAAATCAAAAAGGTGATTATGTAATAATTAGGCCGAGACATGTTGCTAGAGTGCAGTGGAGGTTGATTTACTCAGCACCTGGTATGGTGCCAGACCTGACAGACAGATGTTGCACAAGAAAGAAAAATAATCTCTTTTCAGTTCTTTTTTTCCTCAAAGTTTTTCCGTACCGGCCTCCCTGAACAGGCGCCGAATGTGGCGACTAGGGGCTATTCGCAGTAACTTAATTGAAGCCTACTTGTGACAACAAGCGATTAATTATTATTATTATTTATTATTATTTAAATTCAATAAATTTCATTTAAATTCCAAAAGCATGATGTTGATGTATTGTGTTCAATTCTTCAACTTCATATATTGAAAAGCTTTGATCCTGGCACTGAGAGACACACGTCATGGAGACGTATTTATCTTTTAATGATTCAAACATGCTGAAGATACCTCTACTATCCCAGTGACTGGGAAATAATTATAGCATAGCAAAAGCCAAGGGAAAGACATAATAAAGACATCAAAGGCACAGAATAACTCTTTTCATCTGTTTCTTTTGACTATTACAACTGTGATTAAAGAATTTCATGGAAAGACAAAGTACTATATTTTTCCAAGTAAGGATGAAATAAATTCTTCAAAATTCGTATTGGAAAAATAGCTCAGGCTGAATTGTTCTATTTCCACACATTGGTAGCTAAAGAGAGTTAGATAAGATACCTGAATTCATATGTTACTTTGTTAGTTTACATAAAACTATTTTCTCTTAAATCCAGCATTGCGAGGATGTTTAGTTAATTTATATCCCATTTATGGCATGGAACTTTGGTTCTCTTGGTACTAAATCCACAGGATGCTGGTATCTAATAAGCCTTTGTCAGGTGTTGAGAGAAGATGTGAACAGATCATATAATGATCAAAGCATGTTATGCTATTGGCCCATTGAAGGTGCAAAGTCTGAAAGAAAGTTCCAAACTTGTTTATTTTCAGGACATGGACATCACTGTCAGTTATTTATTGTAGTAAAGCAAATTAGCTTAAGAACTCATAAATGCAGGGGTAGCACAGTGGCGCATTGGTTAGCACTGCTTCCTCATGGCGCCGAGGATCCAGGTTCGATACCGGCTCCGGGTCACTGTCAGTGTGGAGTTTGCATATTCTCCGTGTCTGCGTGCTTCTCACCGCCACAACCCAAAAAGATGTGTAAGATAGCTGAATTGGCCATGCTAAATTGCCCCTTAATTGGAAAAAAGGAATTGGATACTCTAAATTTATTTAAAAAAATTAACTCATAAATGCAAAATAAAAACTACTACCGAATACCACAATCAGTGCAATAAATTTTGCAGTTAGTTAGCTCAGTTGGCTGTTCGGCTGGTTTGTGATGCAAAGTGACGCCAACATCGTGGGGCCAATTCTCATACCGGCTGAGATATTTCATGATGGCCCCGCCTTCTCAACTTCAAACCATCGCCCGAGGTGTGGTGACCCTCAGACTAAATCACCACCAGCCAGCTCTCTCAAAAGGGTAATAATAATACTAACAATAATAATCACTTAGTCACATTGAAGCACACATAATGAAGTCACTGCGAAAAACCCTATGGGGATTATAGCAACTTTCATTTCAAATGTTACGGAAACTTAGTTTGAAGTTTTTAAGACACCAAAAACTAATATAGGGCAAAGATCTTTGTTGATAAGGGTCAGTAAAATCGTAGGCCCCTTCTCTGTAAATACCTGTACAATCGTGCCAAACCTCGCCGAGAAGGAAATTTTCCCTGTTGACTCAAAATTATTTTCAACAGCTTGGGGAAAATTATCCGGAAAATAATTTGAAAGAACCATTAAGTGAATCAAAATATCTATTGGAGAAAATTCCAGAAGAGACTCATCTTCAGTTCTGGATATACAAGCTAGGAGTAAGCCAAACTAAATCCATTACTTGTTCTTGGAATTATTCTTGGGTCTCTGACCATTGCATTTAAATTAAACTTGTTTCAACAACTTTTGAAAATCAAATCTCGAACCTCTAGGCAATTGATACAACTGAGGGCAGCTAAGAGCCAATTTGCTATGGAACTGAAGTCATCTGTAGACCAGACTTGAGAGTCAAGTTTTCTTCCTTAAAAAGGGACATTAAACACAGGATCACGGAATTGTTATACTGAATGAGGGCATTCAGTTGATGGTTAATGAACTAGTTTTTCAAAAAAGAATCAGACAGCTTCATGGTCGTTTTTACTGATAATTCAGAGTTTTTTAAAACCAAATTCAAATTCATGCCATGCGATAATTTAGATTTGTGTTCACATTATTGCCTATGGATTACTGGTCCAGTAACCCAACCACCACACTACCATTGTAACTTTTACTATAACCTACAGTATCCCAAAGCAGTTCTATTATTCACTGGTTGCTTTGCTATCAATTATCACCAGGTTCCCCATACAATAACAAGTGAACATTTCCATGTGATTCTTGAATAGTCTGCTCAGTCATTTTTCAAATCATATTAGTTCAATACTTCTTGAGCTAAATTAAAATCATGTTACTGCAATTTTTGAAAAAAATCCACACTATAATTGTAAAGGCTGGAGTAATGCAAATATCCCAAAATACATACCGCACATAAAAGCAACAGTCCGCAGCGTCTGCTGCATAAGGATTTGAGTAACTGGGGAGAGGTTATGGTGAGCATAGTGTGACATCACAATGCCAGAAAATAGGATAGCCATGATTCCTAAAAATAAACAAGGAGGCAAAATAAAGATTTTAACACGGAATTTATCAATAATCCTCGAATGTCACTCAGTTAAATTCATGAATTACATACAACATAGAAGATAGTGCAGAAGGCCATTCGGCCCATCGAGTTTTCACCGATCCACTTAAGCCCTCACTTCCACCCAATAACCCCATCTAACCTTTTTGGACACTATGGGCAATTTAGCATGACCAATCCACCTAACCTGCATGTCTTTGGACTGTAGGAAGATACCGGAGCATCCGGAGGAAATCCACGCAGACACGGAGAACGTGAGACTCCGCCCAGACAGGGTGTGAAGACATAAATGCTAGCCACTGTGCTACCCTGCAACTGTTAACTCCAATGCCAGCGCATGAGAGAGGAATAACACGGCAGCTTGTCTTTACCTTCAGCAGGTTTATTCCACGTACAGCTCAACAGAGATAGAACCATGAGGGTTCCATCACATATTCCAGCTGTGTCCATTCATACTCTGTTGGGAGGTAGAACCAATAATCATCGCCTGTCTTTAATAAAGCAATTAGCTGAACAATGTAATTGCCAAAGCCTGCATTACTGATGCATTGAAACAACTGTGAAACAAACCCAGTTGACTGATACATTGAAACAACTGTGAAACAAACCCAGTTGATGACAAAAATATATGTATAGAACATCGGCATTTTTGTTTTGTGAAATGGTGTAAGTTGAAATACGCAATTCTCATACATGGCTTCAAAAAGGTGGCTTGGGCTTTTGAGGTCATTAGCGAATGAATGGCACATATCATTCATTATGCTTGTCCACAGGATTCCTGTGAGTTTTCAAACTGCAATATGCAGTTGTCAGACAGTCTAAACAGAATGTTGCCTTCTATAGGGAATCTGGGGCTTGAGGGATATGGGCAAGTGGCAGAGTATCTTCTCAACCAAGGACAGTGAAGAACCCTAACTGAAGTCTGCAGTGTAAAGTAGGAAAGTATAACTTAGAATGGTTAATTCAGTGTAAAATCATTTACGAAAAAATGAAATAGAAAGGCAAATTAAGATGGAATTGAGAGAAATAAGAAAAAGAAAAAGTCAAACATCTGTTAATTTTCTAAAAACATCCCTAACAAAAATTAAAGTGTGAAGGAATGGGATTTGTCAACGTAAACCTTTAGTACTCGAGGGAGTTAAAACTTATCACAGTGAAAAAAAAAATCAAGGACATGCAATCAAGGACATGCCCTATCTTTCTTTTGCCATGTTTAATGAGTAAAATTGACAACGGCATGCCCTTCCATGTTTTTGAATGCAGTTTATCAGTGAGGTGATGTTATGGAAAAGAGTCTGAAGGAGCAGGGAAAATTGGCCAGGAACGTGCAGATTTCTGTATTTACGTATACGCGTGCAGTTGTCAGAATTTCCTATCTGATTTACTGCTTAATAACGGAGGGCGTTGATAAGCCATACTGGTCATTCCAATGGCAAAATTCAGGTCATAAACATCTCCGTCCCCTACACATCACTTCACAAAAATATGCATCATATTGAATATTAAATCAGGATCATTTCAGTTTTGTGCAGTTCATGTTGAATAACAAGCAGAGCGCCTCAAACCAAGTCATTTATAATCATGAAGAAAAGTACTAGCAAAGACAGACTTTGATCTATTTTTTTCCCTTTGTATTTCAACATGTATTTATTTATATCCTCCAGACATTAAAATTAGCATGCTGCTATCTTAATCAGGTAATTATTTTTAACCAACCCCCTATGATTTCAACAAATAAAGCAATACTTGCAATTCAACTGAAACATTGTAATTTCCTTAATATAGCATTTTAACTGTCCCAGCAAGATTAACTAAATCAAGTTATATTTGAACAATTACATTTTATTATGGTGTTCTAAGTACTCATTTCATCTTGTTATTCTTGGAATAGATGGTCAAAGCGCACATTGGAAATGTAAGGAAGGACTACTTTGGTTCACATTAAACCTACAGCATCACATACATAATTATCATAGATTATCATAGAATTTTCAGTGCAGGATCATGGCCAATCCACTTATCCTGCACATCTTTGGACTGTGGGAGGCGGAGCACACGGAGGAAACCCACGCACACACGGAGAAGATGTGCAGACTCCTCACAGACAGTGACCCAAGCCGGAATCGAACCTGGGACCCTGGAGCTGTGAAGCAATTGTGCTATCCACAATGATTGGAAAAGGTTACTGAATGAATTTCCCAGTGAAAAAAATTTGTAAAACTTGTCAAATCTTAGTTAATTGCTTAAAGAACAAGACTGTAACAAAGTGGTGTTCAGTTGATTTATCCTATTTGCTGTTTTCCACTGTTCAGCAAATCTACAAACTTAGAAAATAGTAGGAGAAGGCACTTCTGCCCTTCGAGCCTGCTGCGCCATTAATTATGATCATGGCTGATCAAGTTCAATACCCGGATCCTGCCTTCCCCCATATCCCTTGGCCCCTTTAGCCCCAGGAGCTAGATCTCATTCCTGCTTGAAATTACACAACATTTTGGCCTCAGCTACTTTCTGTGGTAGAAAATTCAACAATGCGTGAAAAAAATTCTCCTCACCTCTTTCCTAAAAAGTTTCCCCCTTACCCTCAACTATGACCCCTAGTTTTGAACCATTGGGAACATTCTTTCTTTCTGAATCTACCCAGTTTAATCCTGTTAGAATTTTGTAAGTTTCTTTGAAATCCCCTCTCGCTCTTCTAAACTCCAATGCGTATAATTCTAGCCGACTGAGTCGCTCCTCATATGACACTCCTACCATCCCAGGAATGAGCCTGGTAAAACTTCATTGCATTCCCTCCACATCAAGAACATCCTTCCTCAGATAAGGGCACTAAAAGTGCACAGAATACTCCAGCTGTGAGTTCACCAACGCCCTATGCTATTGCAGTGAAACATCCCTATTACTATACTCAAATCCTCTTGCTACAAAGGCTAACATATCATAGAAATCCTAACAGCACATCTTTCAGGATTTGTGAGAAGAAACCAGAGCAGCCGGAGGAAACCCACGCAGACAAAGGGAGAACATGCAGACTCCGCACAGGCAGTGACCCAAGCGCTGTGAAGCAACAGTGCTAACTACAGTGCTACCAGTTGGATCTTCAAAAAAATTCCAGAAGATTTGACAGGCACAATTTCCCTTTCGTAAATCCATGCTGACTTTATCTGATTATACAACTGCTTTCCAGATGTTGCGTTATGAAATCCATGATAATGGACTCTGGCAATTTCCCTACTACTGGTGTTAGGCTTGCTGGTCTACAGTTCGCGGTTTTCTTTCTACCTCCCTTTTTGAATAGTAGGGTTATATGAGCTACTCTCCAATCTTGGGAACCATTCCACAGTCTAAAGAATTTAATAATAATAATCTTTATGAGTGCCACACATAGGCTAATATTAATACTGCAATGAAGTTACTGTGAAAATCTCCTAGTCGCCACACTGCGGCGCCTGTTCGGGTACACCGAGGGAGAATTCAGAATGTCCAATTCACCGAACAAGCACATCTTTTGGGACTGGTGGGAGGAAACCGGAGCGCCCGGTGGAAACCAACGCAGACACGGGGAGAACATGAATACTCCACAGTGACCCAAGCCTGGAATCGAACCCGGGTTCCTGGTACTGTGAAGCAACAGTGCTAACCAATGTGCTATTGTGCCACCCGTTATTTTTGAAAATGACCACCAGTGGTTCTACTATTTCGAGGGCCACTTCCTTAACTACTCTGGGATGAAGGTCATCAGGCCCTGGAGATTCAATCCATTAATTTCCCCCAAACCATTTATTTTCTAACATAATTTCCTTCAGCTCCTCACTGAGAGTTATGTTGATGCCTGCCTTTGTAAAGAAAAAAGGAAAGTACAATTTTAGTTCCTCAGCCATTTCCTTGTTCATAAGATAATAAAAACTTGGCCATATGCCCCCTCGAGCCTGCTCCGCCATTCAATAAGATCATGGCTGATCTTTTTGTGGACTCAGCTCCACTTACCCGCCCGCTCACCATAACTTTTAATGCCTTTACTGTTCAAAAACATTGAATGAGGGCAGCACGGTGGCACAGTGGTTAGCACTGCTGCCTCACGACGGCGAGGTCCCAGGTTCGATCCCGGCCCTGGGTCACTGTCTGTGTGGAGTTTGCACATTCTCGTAGTGTTTGCTTGGGTTCCGCCCTCACAACCCAAAGATGTGCAGGGTGGGTGGATTGAACACGCTAAATTGTCCTTAATTGGAACAAATTAATTGGGTACTCTAAAATTTATTTTTTAAAAATACAACGAGATAGCCTCAACTACTTCACTGGGCAGGGAAGTACAACCTTTTAGGTGATTCACAACCTTTTAGGTGAAGACATTCTTCCTTAATTCAGCCTCAAAATAAGGGGGAACAGATTTAGGACTATGCTCCCTAGTTCTAGTTTCACCCTCCAGTGAAAACAACCTGCCTGCCCCTATCTTATCTATTCTCTTCATAACTTTATGTGCTTCTATAAGATCTGTCCCTCATTCAAAGAGCCTTTCCCTTTCCAAGAGCCGGTGCAGGCTTGATGGGCCTAATGGCCTCCTTCTGCACTGTAAATTCTGTGATTCTATGATTCTTCTAAATTGCAATGAGTATAGTCCCAGTCCACTCAGTCTCTCCTCATAAGCCAATCTTCTCAACTCCAGAATCAACCAAATTAATCTCCTCTCACCCCATCCAGTGCCAGTACATCCTTTCTCAAGTAAGGAGACCGAAACGGTACATAGTACTCTAGGTGTGGCCTCACCAGCATCCTATACCGCTGCAACATAACCTCCCATAAATTCCATACCTCTGCATTGAAGGACAAAATTCCATTTGCCTTCTTAATTACCTGCAGCACCTGCAAACCAACCTTTTGTGATTCATGCACAAGGACACACAGTTCCCTCTGCACAGCAATTTTTTACTATTTAAATAATAGTCCATTTTGTTGTTTTTCCTACCAAAATGGAATACCTCACATTTACCAACATTATACTCCATCTGCCAGACCTTTGCCCGCTCAAACAATCTAGATCTCTCAACAGACTTTGTGCCCTCTGCACACTTTGCTCGACCACTCATTTTAGTGTCAACTGCCAACATTGACACTTGGTCCCCAACTCCAAATCATATGTGAATTGTAAACAATTGCAGTCCCAACACTGATCCCTGAGGCACACCACTAGACCCTAATCGCCAACCAGAAAACACCCATTTGTCCCCACTCTTTTGTTTTCTGTTAGTTAACCAATGCTCTATCCATGCTAATACATTACCCATTACACCATGCATCTTTATCTTGTGCAGCAGCCTTTTGTGCGGCACCTTGTCGAATGACTTCTTGAAATCCAGATACACCACATCCACCAGTTCCCCTGGTCGACCGTGCTCGTAATGTCCTCAAAAGAATTCCATTAAATTAGTTAAACATGACCTGCTTTTCATGAAACCATGCTGCGACTGCAGCTATCCAGATGTCTCGCTATTTCTTCCTTGATGATAGATTCAAGCATTTTCACCACGACAGAAGTTAAGCTAATCGGCCTATAGTTACCCTCTTTTGTCTACCGCCTTTTTTAAACAGTGGGGTCATATTTGCTGTTTTCCAATCTGCCGGAACTGCCCCAGAGTCCAGTGAATTTTGGTAAATTACCATGAGCGCATTTGTTACCTCTTTTAGTACCCTGGGATGCATTCCATCAGGGTCAGGAGAATTGTCTACCTTTAGCCCCATTAGCTTGCCAAATACTATCTCCCTAGTGATAATGATCGTTTCTAAGTCCTCACCTGCCATAGTCTCCTTGCCATCAATTATTAGCATCTTCCACTGTGAAGAATGACAATAAATACCAGTTCAATGCCTCGGCCATTTCCTAATTTCCCATTATTAAATCCCCCTTCTCAGCCTCTAAAGCACCAATGTTTACCGTAGCCACTCTTTGTCGTTTTATATATTTGTAGAAACTTTCGCTATCTGTTTTTATATTCTGAGCTAGTTAACTCTCATAATCTATCTTACTTTTCCTTATAGCTTTTCTCGTGGGTTTCTGTTGAACTTTAAAGATTTCCCAATCCTCTAGTTTCCCACTAATCTTTGCTCTGTATTCATTTTCTTTCAATTTGATACCCTCCTTTATTTCCTTGGATGTCTATAACTGATTAACCCCTTCTCTCAGTCTTCTCTTTTCACTGGTATATACATTTGCTGAGCACTGAAAATTGCTTTGAAAATCCTCCACTGTTCCTCAATTGCCCCACCGCAGTATTTGCTTCCAATCTACCTGAGCCAACTCCTCCCTCATCCCATTGTAGTCTCCTTTGTTTAAGCACAAGACACTGGTATTGGATTTTACCTTCTTACCCTCCAACTGTATTTTAAATTCAATCATACTGTGATCGCTCCTGTGGAGAGTATCCCTAACCACGAGATCATTAATTACTCCTGTCTCATTTTACAGGATCAGATCTAGGATAGCTTGCTCCCTCGTAGGTTCCATTACATATTTTTCGAGGAAACCATTGTGGATGCATTCCATGAACTCCTCCTCAAGGCTTCCTTGACCGAACTGGTGTAACCAATTGGCATGTCGATTAAAAGCCCCCATGATAATTGCTGTACCATTTTTACATGCATCAGTCATTTCTTTGTTTGTTACCTGCCCCACTGTGATGTTATTATTTGGTGGCCTGTAGACTACGCCTATCAGTGACCTTTTCTCTTTACTATCCTTAAAACAGGGGCTGGTTTAGCTCAGTGGGCTAGACAGCTGGTTTGTGATGCAGAACAAGGCCAGCAACGCGGGTTCAATTCCCGTACCAGCTGACAATTCCTGAATTCTCCCTCTGTACTCAAACAGGTGCCAGAATATGGTGACTCGGGGCTTTTCACAGTAACTTCATTGCAGTGTTAATGTAAGCCTACTTGTGACAATAAAGATAATAATAATAATTTATTGTCACAAGTAGGCTTCAATGCAGTTACTGTGAAAAGTACCTCGTCGCCACATTCTGATGCCTGTTGGGGGAGGCCGGTACGGGAATTGAACCCGCGCTGCTAAATAATTTACATTATTTCTAATTTCCACCCAAATGGATTCAACCCGTTTCTCCATAGAACCATCATGTCTCACTACCATCCTGATGTCATCCTTAAATATCAAAGCTACACCACCTCCCTCATCTCCCCGTGTATCCTTCCGAATAGTCCTGGATATTTAACTCCCAGTTGTGATCACCCTGTAATGGGTACTAAATCGTACTCATTCACGATTTGTGTCGTTAACTCATTTACCTTGTTTCGAATGCTATGAGCATTCAGGTAAAGTGCCCTGATGCTAGTTTTTAATACCTTCTTTTTGAATCCTAATACCCCCATTAATAACATCTCCTGAGCTCTTCTTCCCTTAACTTTTTTCATAATTTTCCATGCAGTTGAACCCACCTTCCCATGTGCTAACCTGCTGCTTTGCTTCCCATTAACCATTATACTTCCCGTGGTTCCCCCCCCACATGCTAGTTTAAAGTCCTTAGGACCACCACATTTATCCTTTCTGCTGGAAAACTGGTCCCAGATCGGTTCAGGTGAAGACCGTCCCAACGGTACAGATCCTTCCAGGTCCAATACTGATACCAATGCCCAATTAAATGGAGCCCCCTCTTTCCCGCACCACTCCTTTAGCCACGTGTTCACTTCCCGAATTCTGTTTCCCATTGTGACTTCCCCATTCCTGACTGTAAGAGCCTACATTAGGTTTTAATCAATCTTTTTCCCTTCATATACCAATAGAAACTTTTACAGTCAGTTTTAATGTTCCCCACTACTTTCATGTTGTATTTTCCCCATCTTAATCGCTCCCTTGGTGTCTTGTTATGCTATTTAGGTGTAGCATAAGTTGCTTCCTTGTGGTGCACTCGACAAAGGAAGGATCAGACATGAAGCCAACTCCAACACGTTTATTAAACTATATACACTATTATAACTTGGGTTCGACATTACTGTAAATCCTCCTATAGCTCCTCAGACTGACTAACCAGATTGCTACACTCCACGTGGTGGGAATGATATCGAATCAACCTGGTCTCTGTACTCTCTGACTGTATCCACTGGAAAGAGGCAGATCATGTGTGTGGTGTCCTTTATATACGAGTTGGTGTCATGCCCTCCTCTGGTCATGTCACCTCCGAGTATCGTGAGTGCCCATTGGTCGTGTCCTATCTAACTAATGTATTAGTTGAGTGTGTGTGTATGATGTCTCTAGTGCTCCCTCTAGTGTCTAACTAGTCTACATGTATGTACATTAACCCCTTGTGTATTTACAGTGATGAACATCACCATACTTGGTTTGTCTTTGCTAAATTTTAAACTGTTCCCACTCCTCAGGTCTTTGCTTTTTCTTGCTAATTTGTATGTCTCTTCTTTGAATCTAATACAGTCTCTAATTTCCCTTGTAAGACATGGTTTTTCCACAGTTCCCTTGCTCTTGCACCAAATAGGAATAAACAACTTTTGGAGTTCACCTATTCATTCTTTGAAGCCAGACATTGCCTGTCCACTGTCCTTCTTTTCAGTAATGTTTCCCAGTCAGTCACAGCCAGTTCATGCCTCATCCCATCACATTGTTATCTTTATTGAGGATCCTGGTCACAAAATCAACTACCTCACTATCCACCTGGATCAAGAATTCTGTCATATTATGGTCACTCATCCCAAAAGTTCTTTCACATCTAGATTGCCAATTAATCCTTTTTCATTGCACAACACCTAGCCCAAGATGGCCTGTTCCCTTGTTGGTTCCTCATTACTAGTTCAGAATACTATCCCATATACACTCCAGAAGTTCCTCCTCCATTGCATTCACCCAAACTATATGCAGATTAAAGTCACCCATAATCAGATGTTTTCTGATCGCATGCATCTATGATTTTCTGTCTTACGCTATTCCCAACATTACTACTGCAGCTTATGTACACCACCCGTATGAATGTTTTTTGCCCCATGGTGTTTCTTAACCCGACCTGACGGATTCCACATCATCTGTGCTAATATCTTTCCTCAATAATTGTATCAATATCTTCTTTAATCAATAATGCAACTCGACCACCTTTTTCTTTGTCTGCCCTTCCTAAAAACTGAATAGGCTTCAATGTTTAGTTCCCATCCTTAGTCACCTTGGAGCCATGTCTCCATAATTCCAACTATATTATACCCCTTTACATCTACCATCTAGACTTTGAGCTGGAAACATGACTTGGAGGTTAATACAGATATTAAGGGTTTAACTGCACTGTGCTCCGAATGACAATGTTCTATATTACCAGCTCCCATGGTTTAACTGTCTAAAGATTACGAGGAGCTGGCCAAAAAAGCCAGGAAAATCCCAGATTTGATTTCCAGTTTGTATTCTTAGTTGAGAGATATTGGAGAAAAAGATTACCTGCACAAGTGAACACTTGCCTGGAGAAGTTACTCCTCTCCCCAAACAGTTAATAGCTCTAAACAAGAGAGTGGCACTGGTTATTGTTTGATTGTCTAGAATGAATTTGATTTTAACAAGAAAAAGTAATTTCTTATTGTTTGTGACTGTATACTGCCTTAGCGTTTGAATTCCAAAGACTGGAAAAAGCAAGATAAGATCTGCCTGAGTTTTGATGTCTGCTATCGTGATAAATGTGGTTGGAAAAACTAGACAAATTGATTTTAATTACCCCAAATTAGTTAATGGATGTATTTTAACACTAATAATACTTCAATCTTCCCAATTTTCTAATATAGTTCATTCAAACTGTAAAAGATATGACTAATAATTAAAGGTTTCAATGTACGAAGGTTAAAATCATACTTGAAACTTTATATCAAACCAGAAGAATTGACTGATAAGATTTCGATTTGAGAATATGGTCCAAGTATGGAAACACACAAACTAACGGATAGCACCATGTACAGAAAGTATCGCCAAAAATGTTATCTTACTTAAAAACTAAGCTTTCACGCCTTTAAATCCAGATGAAAGGTTTATTGTGGCACAGATGTTACCTGATCTGCTGAGTGATTCCAGTACTTTAAATCTTTATTACACATTTCCAGGAACCACAGTATTTTCCTTAATTTATGCACATAGTTGTGTGTTTGGATGAATTTTAAAACATCAGCGTTTGTGAACGCACTTGGCCTTCATGGCAATTTTCTGCTTGCTCATAATTCTACTAACTATGGCCAAAGTTTTTTGGCTCTTGCCACTGGTGGGATTTTCTCATTCTGCCAACAGTAACCCCTTGGCAGTTGAGGGAGCGAACAACGGGAAAATCCATCGACGGCAACGGACAGCAAGCTCCCGCTGCCAGCCAATGGCAGCCCTCATCCACCACCACAAAACGTGCTACGGGGGAGGGAAATCCTACCCCTTGGGCGTGATTTAGCGTGCTCGTTAGCCGTGGGCGCAAATCCACTCCTCGCAGCTAAATAGGAGGCCAAAAATGGGATCAGCGCCGGCAAGATTCCAGATCGTGATCTTCCAGGCCTGCTCTGATTCCCGCCCAGGAAGGGTACGAACTTGATTAACATGAATGCATGATCATATAGCTAGCAGGCTTAATGTTATTTCTTACACACTTATCCAATCTTCCCACCCTCCAATTGTGACGTTGGGCACCATGACCACTGAGAGACAGGAGACGAGCACCACTCTCTCACTGAGCACCAGGGAGACAAAGGAGACAGAGGCTACTGGGCAGTCTGTGGCATAAGAGTCTTGGGCAAGGGTGTTAGCACCGGGGTGGCAGGAATGGGATGATGATCATAAAATAACCATTTATGATCCAACGAGACAGACTTCACTCTGTGATCTGGCTTGCTCAACAATATCAGCCATGGCCATAATAGAAGATCAATTATTTCAGTCCCAGAACATCATAGAACAGTACAGCACAGAACAGGCCCTTCGGCCCTCAATGTTGTGCCGAGCAATGATCACCCTACTCAAACCCACGTATCCACCCTATACCCGTAACCCAACAACCCCCCCCTTAACCTTACTTTTATTAGGACACTACGGGCAATTTAGCATGGCCAATCCACCTAACCCGCACATCTTTGGACTGTGGGAGGAAACCGGAGCACCCGGAGGAAACCCACGCACACAGGGGGAGGACGTGCAGACTCCACACAGACAGTGACCCAGCCGGGAATCGAACCTGGGACCCTGGAGCTGTGAAGCATTTATGCTAACCACCATGCTACCCTGCTGCACTTCAGGAGTTTCTCAGAGTAACGTCCCCGAGGCAAGCTCAACTATCTTCAGCTGTTTCATCGGTAACCTCCCCATCTTAAGGTCAGAAGTAGGGACATTTGCTGATGATTGTATAGCCATTTTCAGGTCCTCAGACACTGAAGCAGCCAGTGCCAAATATGCAGCAAAACCAAGACGACACGCTGGTTTGACTGTAGAAGTGCCAGATAACACAAAGTGCCAAGGAATGACCATCTCCAAAAGGGGCGAATCTCACCACCTCCCCCTTGATATTCAATGGCATTACCATTGCTAAATCCCTTACAATCAACACCTTAGGGGCTTACCATTTACCAGAAACTTAACTAAAAAAAACATATTTGCATGTTCATTTCTGCCAAAAGCTAAGCCCTGGTTGCTGGCAGAAACATCATTATAGTGGCAACTGGCTCTTCAAACTTTCTATTTTTCATTAAGATATAGCATGGGGATTTTATATTTCTGACTCTAACCATCTTATTGTTGCAGGGCTTACGAAATGATGCCAACAGTTTCTGTTTCTGGAATGAAGTGCTGCAGTGGGCAATTGCAGCAACCTTACTTCCACACAGACTGCTTCTAACTAACTCACTGAGGAAACTAGTTGAGACACCATTTCAACATAATTGGCACATTCAGATGATTTCAAAAGTGGGAAACAAACAGTCAGTCTGCTGGTTTTAGTATTTGAAACCCTTTAATCAAGTGTCCTAAGTAATAGCTAAAACAAATTTTGTTACTTATGTAATCATGTGTATTTAGCTCAAATTTTCCTTGCGCCCATTCACATGGGCAGTTTGACTACTACTTCAGGTCTGAGCCCATCAGCTCTATTTTCCATTTTATTTCCTTTTTTAAAATAAAAAACTTCCTTTATCTTTTCTCATCCTAGTTTTCTCTCTCCGGTCATCGGGACTCCTTTTATTTCTCCCCTTCGGGATTCTGCTCCAAATCCCTATTCCAACCCTTTGTTTTTAAACCATCTTATACTCCTGCTGCCATCCCAAACTTGACTCCCTCTTGATAAGCCACAGCATCTCTCAGCATCCTCTGAAAAGTGCATCAAGGCACTCAGCAACATCACCTCGCAAGGAGCCCAAAGTGCTTCATTTGACATTATCTTGTTGACATTCCCACGCAATTTGCTGGCTGGAATCGAAGCTTGCCAAACTTCTCCCCGTCTCACCAACTCCTCCCATTGTTTACCCGATGGACTGTCAGTGTGGATCACCTGTCATCACCATCCCTGTTTGGCCATTAACCTGAATATCACATACAATTCAATTGCAATTTAATATGCCCGTGAAGCATCTTAGGGTGTTTTATTACATTAAAGGAACATTACAAATGCAAGTTATTGCAAGCATGTTAATTTTAATGTTTTCCATTATGCAAGATGAAAAGTGGATCTTTTAATTTTACCATATTTTTTTTTAGAAAACATTTCATTGAAGCATTTGTAATTTTCACAGTTTAACAAATTAACATTCTAAACAGCCTAGCGGCCCGACAAACGCAACAGTTTTACAATAACATAACCAACTATCCATCACCCCCCCCCCCCCCCCCCCAGCTCCTAACTACCCGTATATTAGATTCCATCTCTTATGTTACACTGCCATGCCTCTCATTTTTCTTCCCCTTTTCCCCCCTCCCCTCTCTTTCTGCTGACGTTCAATTTTCATTAAAAAAGCCGATGAACAACTGCCACCTCCGAGCAAACCCCTGCATTGACCCACTCAAGGAGAACTTAATCTTTTCCAGCCCGAGAAACCCTGCCATGTCACTAACCCACACTTCTGACTTTAGAGGCTCAGAGTCCATCCGTTCCAGCAAAATCCGTCTCCGGGCCACCAGGGAGACAAAGGATAACACATCGGCTTCTCTCCCGTTCCGGGCCGCCGGATGCTCCGATACCCCAAATATTGCCATTTCTGGACACGGAGTGACTCTCCCTTCCAGGACCTCTGACATGATGTCCGCAAATCCCTGCCAGAATCCCTCAACTTCAGACTTGTCCAGAACATGTACATGGTTTGCCGGGTTACCCCCACACCTAGCCTCCACTTCCTCAAAAACCTACTCACCCAGGCCACGGGCATATGAGCCCTATGAACCACCTTGAACTGGATCAGGCTAAGCCTGGCACACGACGAGGATGAATTGACTCTCCTCAAGGCCTTTTCCCATAGTCCGACTTCGAACTCCCTTCCCAACTCCTCCCACTTCCTCTTCACCTCCCCGATGGGGACCCCTTCCCACTCCATCAACTTGTATATCTCCAAAACCCTCTCCTCCCCAACCCACGTTTTTGACATCACCTTATCCTGTAGTCCCCTTAGGGGGTTCGCGAGGAAAGCTTGGAACCTGCCTCTGCATAAAGTACCTGCAGGTACCGAAACCCGTTCCTACCCGGCAACTCAAACTCCTCCTCTAATGCCTCCAGGCTCGGGAAGCCCTTCTCAATGAAGATATCCCCAAATCTCTCAATCCCTGCCCGCTGCCACCCCCTAAAGCCCCCGTCCAGTCCCCCGGAACAAACAGGTGATTATCACAGATCGGTGACCACAATGACGCCCCCCCTCCAATCTCATGTGCTGTCTCCATCGTCCCCACATCCTCAGGGCTGCCACTACCATCGAGCTTGTGGAGTTCCGAGCCGACAAGAACGGCAGGGGCACCGTTAGTAAAGCCTCCAAACTTGTACCCTTGCAAGATGACGCTTCCACTCGCTCTCAAAATTTTACCATATCCTTATAATGCATTATAAACCAATGATGATTTTTTTTTTTATATAACATTGCTGATTTGCCCAATATATTTACACCCCATCTTACTTCCATTCCAACCATCATGGTAATGTTAAGAATGTAGACAGAAGTCTGAAATTGTTAAAATTCTGGTGGAAATTACTCCGGTTTTAATTGGCCAAACCATATCACTTCTTACAGGAAAACATAAAAGAGGAACAAAAGAGAGACCGTTGATAAAGCAAGAGCTACAAAGGAGGTTGAATTGAAAACATGCTGCAGATTTACAATCTGACTGGAGAAAAGGGGAACTGGTACATAGAACAAAAAGACAGGAAAAAATATGTATTGGGATGAATTGGCACCGGTTAGACAACGCCTGCTATGCTGTTCCTCTTTCCTGAGAAGAATGTTAGTGGCATAAAGGGAGTGCAGCAAAGATTCACCGGACTTGTCCCAGGTGTGGCGGGACTATCTTTTGAAGAGAGATTGGGCAAACTGGGCCTGTATGCTCGAGCATTTTGGAGAATGAGAGGTGATCTCAATGAAACCTACAAAATATTCAAAGGAATAGACAGGGTAGATGGGCAGGTAGATGTTTTCCTTGGGTGGGGAGTCAAGAACGAGAGGGTACAATTTAAAAATAAGAGGCATGCCACTTAGGACCGAGCTGAGGAAGGAGTTCTTTTCACCCGGAGGGGTGTGAATCGTTGGAATTCTCTATCGCGGAGGGCTGTAAAAGCTGTCATTGAGTTTGTTTGAGGTAGAGATTGATCGATTTCAGATTAACAATAATAAGTAAAGGGTTATAGGGATCGTGGGTGTAAAATGCATTGAAGTGTCCAGTCTGCCATGATCGTAATGAATGGCGGAGCAGGCTTAGCGAGCTGAATAACCTACTCCTATGAATGATCATCAAAGGAACGGCACAGAACTCCACAAGTTATCAAACCATTTTAGCCTCCAAAAGTTAATTTAAATGTACTTTTTAAATATACAAAATGACATATCTCTTAAAATTGTTATGAGCATGACTATAGACATTACCAGTCAGCTTGGTGTTCAAAATATATGGGTAATGCAAAATAAAATGTGATGCTGTTGAGAAGTATTATTTTGATCCTGCTCAGTGATTTTCTCTTCAAACAAATCTTCACAACCACATTATAGAGCAAAGATCAAAGAATCATTTTCATAGAGATTTAAGAAAATGAACACCTACCAGATAATTTTATACCCTCTGCAAGTCCGTAAGGAAGGTAGGCAAAGATTATCATCATCCCAAACTCAAGTGATGGAGTCTTTCGGAGGTCTATGTGCTTCAACAGGTAAATACTTAAATATTAAGGAAAACAAATGCTTACTTATTCAGGTACACAAGTATAAATGAGCCATTTGCAAGTTGTGTTCAGTTCTCAGTTTTGCATATGCCAATTCCCCACTTCAACATCCTGACTTGGAATTATATCATTATTCCTTCACTGGCACTGGGTCGAATGCTGGAACTTCATGGCCATCCTTGCGGGTGTACTTGTACCGCATGGACTGTATCAGTTCAAAAAAGGTGGCTCACCTCAAGGGCAATTAGGGGAAGGTAATAAATGCTGAGCAAGCCACATTCTGTGAATGAGCAAATTTTAAAATATTTATAAAGCTATTACTGTTTCCTTTGATAGTACTTTATACTGAAGCAGCAGTGGCACAGTGGTTAGCACTGCTGCCTCACAGCGCCAAGGACCCAGGTTCAATTCTAGCCTCGGGTGGCCGTGTGCATAAAGTTTGCACGCTTCCCCCAGTGTCTGCACACGTTTCCTCCAGGTGCTCCAGTTTCCTCCCACAGTCCAAAGATGTGCAGGTTAGGCACATTGGCCATTCTAAAATTGCCCCTTAGTGTCCAACGATGTGCAGGTTAGGTAGAGTTACAGAGATAGGGTAGGGTAAGTGGGCCTAGGTGGGGTGTGCTTTCTGAGGATCGGTGTGGACTCAATGGGCCAAATGACCTCCTTCTGAACTGTAGGGACTCTATAGATTCTATGGAAGTGGTATTGTATCTCAGATAGCCTAAGGATGCAAGATTTATATAATGGGTTTCACCTGTCACACATTATATACAAATATCAAGACTGAAGTTCTGTGATGATAGTTTGAATGCTCAAGTTTAAAATGCCGCTCACATATTTTAGAGCATGTATTAACTATTTATTTTAAATGGGCTAAGCCCCCTTTAAAACAGCTGAGACTGGATCTTCAGACAAATATTTTAAGCAAGCATTCCATAGTATCTCTAACCGATTTGTTTCTGACGACAACAGTCTGTCCCTGTTCACTATTGCCTCCAGTGGGGCAGGAAAAATGTACGCAATACAGAAAATCTAAGTCTTGGTGCCATATAAACAGATAATTAAATGATAAATAAAACCTGATCTTAGAGAAGGCTGAGTGGGAACCTGATTGAGGTGTACACAATTATGAGACAGATAGGGTAGATAGTTAGAAACTTGTCCCCTTAGTAGAAGGGTCAATAACAAAGGGCAATATAGAATACCTATATATATATTTATGTAAGGGCAGGAGATTTAGAGGGGATTTGAGGAAGAGCAGTTTTATCCGGAGGATGGTGGGACTTTGGAACTCCTTATCTGAAAGGGTGATAGAGGCAGGGACCCTCACATTTAAGGAGCATTTAGATGAACACTTGAAACACCACAGCATGCAAGGCTACAGACCAAGCGCTGGAGAATGAGATTAGAATATATAGTGAAAGTTGGTGCAGACACAATGGGCCAAAGGGCCTCTTTTAGTGCTGTAAAACTATGTCTCTAATCTAACGGGTACCTACTCAGCTAACTGGGCAGAGCTCAGCTCTTGACCAAACTAACTTTTTAATATCAGGTTATGAAAATAGTACAATACGCAGGAGTTCTGTAGAAATAATCCCACAACTACCTTGGAGTGACAATCACCAGAAGATTGCCATTTTGGGGGGGGGGGGGGGGGGGGGGGGGGGGGGTGAAGGGTGTCCTGCGAGGGGCTCGGTCTGAGTTTTTTTTAAGTAGTTACGCTCACGTTAAAAGTGCCATTTTTCTTCCAACTCTTTCAGAGTAACTATGAGGGCATAACTGGCAGAACCATCTGAAGTAAGCGATTTGAATCGCCTTGTTGGATAATTCCCAGCCCAGCGCACCTGTCCAGGGGTAGTTAGGTGTTAGGTCTTTTGGACAATTGGCGAGTAAACCTGGAGGGATTCCCCAGCACATCATTGGGATACCCCAAACGTGATGCTGGGGAGCTAGGAAGTTATGGTTTCTCAAGGTAGTTTGGCAAGACCTTTTAATATACATGTTCATCTCTTTAATCAAGTCATGTCTATTGGTATCAAGAATATATCAAGTGGAATGCCAATATTCCCAAGAAGCAAAAAAAAGATATCAATGCAGAGATGAGACCAGTGAGTGTTCCAAGTGCTGCAGATCCAAAAAACATCTTCAGGAAATAGGCCAAAGCCTGTAAGAAAGTTTGCCATCCACTCACATCAGGTGCATTTTCTCTGGCTAAGCCTTCTGCTGTGCTGGAATACAGTATTTAAACAGACATTGTTAAAATAATATGAAATTGTTCAGTATTTGCATCGCTTGGTGCGCTAACCAATATTTGTCAGAATTGATGTTAAACAAACATGATAGATCCCTGATCAGGGAAATTACATGTAAAATGTAAACTGGAAACCAGGATTAACAGAAACAATACACATTTAAGGGAGGGCCGCACCAAAAAGATGGCGATACTATCTAGCAATGAATGTTCCAGGTGTTAAGTATCTACTGTAACTATTAAGCAAATGTATCTGTTCAATTCACTTGGGATATGAAAAATGGAGAAAGAGGAAATGAAAGCTTACTTTGTAAGGACTATAGAAACTGCATCATTGAGGATGCTCTCCCCAAATACCAACATGTTCAGGACAGGATCCACATTCAGAGCATTAAAAATTGCAATTGTAGCTACTGGGTCAACAGCAGATATTAGGGAACCAAATGCAAAACTGCAAAACATAAATAATTCAACAGCAGATAAGGAACCGTAGGAATGATTGAGGTTTTTCTCATACAAGAAACATTTATTCTAAAGAACTGTGCTGTTTATATTTTTCCTGCACAAGAAAAGTTAACTGAAAAATGCAATTTCATTACAAACTGCAAGATAACCTGTGTATATTATATGAAACATGAGTTATAGGATGAAAGCTTTCGTTCTCCAAAATCCTGCTGCCAAACTTTCAAGGTTTCTGGAGGTTGGCTAGTTATATATTCAAGCCAAGCACCCAAACCAAAGTGAATCTGCCTGCAATAGCTTGCTTCAGAGAGGAATAACATACTGCGAGAACAATACAGAGTTAATTGCTGCTGACAAGGGGCAGGGGATGGCTGCCAGGAAGAAATGGGCTCTATTGTTGGATGGAAGAAAAGGTGAAGATCTCGCTCAGTTCTAATATTTTCACAATCAGAGTCTGCAGATTCATTTGAACAATGGACTCCGCTAAGTTGCCAGAGGGTAACCAGTCCTTGTTCTATCACATCTCTGGATCAGTCAGTAGCTTCAGGAAATGGCGAATAAGGAAAGGGAATAAAATAAACATCTTCATATGATCAGAGTCTTTAATGTGGTATACTCTCAGCATCATCCATGAAAAGCTTAAAAACTTTCCCCATGATCCATGAAAAGTTATGATTGCTGGACCTTATACGGTCATTATGTTTTCACCTCTTGCTGGAAGCCCATTCGAAATTGCTCAGAAAATTGTGCGATGGGGACTTTGTTTAAAAGGACACTGGAAAATTCACCCTGGCACGAGAGAGAGAGAGAGCGAGAGAGAGCCTGTTGAATCGTGGGGAGACATGTTAGACTTTAAATACAAGGCCACACATCTGTTGAGAATGTGCTGTAAAGTAATAAATGGTTGTGTTAAATTACTGGGGAATACTTTTGCAGGTTAGGGTATTAATTACATACTAAGTAATGTTTAGCAAATATTGATTTTAATTTTAAAAGTCTTACAATGTGAAACCTTGTTTTGCGATTCCGGTGTTGGTCACTGGGGAATTTTAATTATTATTTTTTTAAATAATGTATTGGTCTCCACCGGAGTCATAACAAAACCCACAGAAAGCAACAATTAACAGAAATTGTGAAAGCTCTTGAATGCGTTTTTAAATTCTCCAAAGACATCTTCAAATTAGAGTGTAGCCCCCATCGTCACAACTCACCTCTTGGAAAAAAAGGTTATATTTCAGTTACAAGACATCCAACAGTTTCTGACAGCACTCGAGTAGGCAATATTAGGGTCTGAAAATTATTTAAAATGCGAAGCTCGCAATTGCAAACATTATTCAACCGAGAACAAAATGATCAATTTACAGAATGATAGTTTTCAAAATAATTACCTGTCTGTCACTGTGAGTTTATAGATAACTTCAGCCTAAAATGAGGGGGGAGTGAAATAAATTAAGATCAGAAGTCAAAAATCAAAGTTTTCTGGGTTTTTTTTGCCACAAGATATTGATATTAATTATATTAAAATCTGACATAAGCTAAATTTAGCTTCTAAGAGGTTAAATTTGCAATAAAGCAGCGCTGCAAGTTAAGGAGTAAAATTGCAATTTAAATGTCCACGATCCAGAATGATTGAGGCAAGTGTCAGCTTAGCTAAGCGGTGGCATTTACTTCGGACTCAATTTTTACCACACAACCATAATATATTCAATCTCGATCAACACTTGAAATAATACAGGACTCCACTGGTATTACAGGGGAGGGAGCATCATTCGGATCAAGACAGGTTCAGGTTGAAAATTAAATATTCCAGAGGCCTTTTGGAAAAAGACCACAAGAGTTTGCCAAGTTTCCTGACCTAGCATTTTACCCTCAAACGCCATGACCAAATCAGGTTAATTATCATTTATCTTATTGCTGCTTGTAGCACCCTACTGTGTGAAAATTGGATGCCCTATTTGTCTGCAATACAACAGTTGCTGCATTTCAGAAACGTGTTGTTGATAGCGACGTCCTGAAGATATGAAAGGTGCTGTATCAAATCAATTTTTCTTGCACTAGGTTAGTTCATAATTTCTGTTGACGATAAATGGAGGACATTATCTTAAAGGTCAAATTAGAGGATAATCACCAGTTTATTGGGAACTTACATCCCCCATACTTGAACTTACATTTATAATGGAAAATGCTGGATTTATCTGCCTTGTTACAACTGCAATGTATTCTTCAACTTCAGACGCATTCCCATTGTCCTCTTCCAACTGCAGCATGGTGTCGCCTCTCCCAAAAATATAATTGGGCTGCATTTCATCATTACTTTGTAAAGTATAGTAGAGATGGAACATAGGACACACTCAGACCCGTCCAAACAGCAGCATTTTTACTTTATTAAGGTTGAAAGGTTAACTCAATGGTTCCAAAATCAATTGATCTCATCTCGATATTCCATTAAATCGTGGTGATTGTGAATTAAATGTATTAGAATAGAACCACTGAATTGCGACAGTGCAGAAGGAGGGCGTTTGGGCCATTGAGTCTGCACTGACCCTGTGAAAGAGTACCCTGTCAAGGGCCAATCCCCCACTCTAGTACAGTGCTAACCACGATGCTGCCCTCGTTACTAGAAGCAACTTCTAGGATACTTAATATCTATTCATTTAATGTGATGCTGATATGTTACAAGTTCTTGTAACTAACAGAATGGAAAGCATTTCCTTTCCTTTATAATAGATATTGTTAGATCACTTTGTTTCCACAAGAGTCGAATCTAGTTGTCAAGTTTCAATGGCTTTATTCAGCACTCAAAGGTGTGGCACAGTTACACTTCTTTAGCTGTTCCCAAGGGGGGGGAAGAGGAAGAAGAGGACGAGGACGAGGAGGACGAGGAGGAGGAGGAGGAGGGGGGGGAGGGAGAAGAGTGAGAGTGAGTGAGAGAGATAGAGAGAGCTGCTCGCACACTTAGTTCATATACCCATGATGTCACTGGTCTTAACCCAAATTGCACTGCCAGGCCCTGATTGGTTTTCACTGGGACTAGAGCGGAGGTTGTCCCTGATTGGTGGTCGGAGGCACATCATTGGCGGCATGGCAGTAGTGGGCAGCACAGTAGCACCGTGGTTAGCGCAGTTGCTTCACAGCTCCAGGGTCCCAGGTTCGATCACTGGCTTGGGTCACTGTCTGTGGGTCCTCCCACAGTCCAAAGATGTGCAGGTTAGGTGAATTGGCCATGATAAAGTGCCCTTCGTGTCCAAAAAGGTGAGGTGAGGTTACTGGGTTTGAGGGATAGGGTGGAGGTGTGGGCTTAAGTAGGGTGCTCTTTCCAAGAGCCGATGCAGACTCGATGGGCCGAATGGCCTCATTCTGCACTATCAATTCTATCTATGAAAACTCTATGACATCAGACATTGGTGTCAGGTGGTCCGCAGTGCCAAAATCAGGAGGTGGTGGTCGCCATTTTGATTGGATGCTGAAGGGGGGGGGGGGGGGGGGGGGGGGGGTCGCCCCATGAGGATATGCTACCCGGTTTCCCGACCGAGGATCGGGCGCTGCCGGAGGTGGCAGCGGCCACTATTGCCCCCAACAAACATGGCGCGGAGCTAACTGTGCATGCAGGCACCAGCACTAACTGCACATGCTCCATTATTCCCCCCTTTGATTCTGTTCAGAACTAGAATCACAAAATGTAGAGATTACCCAGTTCACCCTCAGTCTTATGACTTGGGGTTGCTCATTGTATGACATTGCGCGCACCGAGAGAAATTTGATTAATACAATTATAAGATACAAAATAAAAATAAGAAGAACAAAATCAATCCTTGTAAGAGATAGCTTCCCATGGGACCTAGACGTGGGGGTTGTTTTAACTTTCCCATCTCTTTTTTAATGTGGTCAGCCAGGTCGGTAATGACCGAGGAGCTGTCTGGGATATATGTGCAGCACCCGGTCCCTCCTTTCTCGGCCAAGATGTAATCCAAGGCCATTCTATTCTGCAGGGCCATCGTTCAGATAGCTACATTTCGGCATTTACTTTGGTAAGGCCCTCAGCTGTATCACTGGTTTCCAGTTCCAAGACTTCGGCCATATTTATAAATTTGAGCTAGTTTCCCT
Source organism: Scyliorhinus canicula (assembly GCF_902713615.1). Classification (NCBI taxonomy): domain Eukaryota; kingdom Metazoa; phylum Chordata; class Chondrichthyes; order Carcharhiniformes; family Scyliorhinidae; genus Scyliorhinus; species Scyliorhinus canicula. Next base: position 160,736,687 of record NC_052152.1, read on the forward strand.
GCTCCATACCAGGGGAATGCAATGGCAAAGAACCTTTCTGTCTCCATAATGGCTCGTATGGTTATACGGTGATGTTGTGTCAGAGATTTCATATGGAGTATATAGGGGGTTACATATGCTAGATAGCATGATCCCATTCAATTGCAGGATAGCCATGGGTAGGCCTTGGGCCCACATATAAAGTATGTGCCATTGTAGGCCATGTATCAGGTTATTACCTCCCGATGCCATACTTGGGTGAGGTTCTTACCACACTTAAGGTTCCAAAATTTCAAATAGCTTGGATCATGATTGTCAATCATAGTCACATTGAAGTCCTGGGTACACTTACTATTTCTCAACTCTTGTCAAAGAGCAAAGAAATGTACAGCACAGGTACTGACCCTTCGGCCCTCCACGCCTGCGCCGACCATGCTGCCCTCCTATCCTTTGGTTCCTGATGAAACAGACCGACCAGACAGACCAACCCAGAGTCATTGGTGAGGACAGAGAGGGTGGGGGGACGGGGACGATATCTGGTTCAAATTACGCTGATACCACCCCAAAAAGTTGTTTAACTCGTAACCTGCTGATTCCCATTCCTCCATATCCCCCTCCGCATTAACGTGATATTTCCCGTGGTCTGTCTGGGGGCCCTTCCTATCCCCCATTTCCTGCTGTTGTGTCTTTCTGATTAAGCACCCATTTAGCTGTCTGACTCATTAAAGGGGATATGCCTTAGGGACATGCACTGGCATGTGTGCACACTCCCAGCATTTGGAGATATTAGCCTCTTTAGTGTAGGTATAGGACATATACAAAAAGGTGTTGACACATGCCTCCCATTTGGCCCTGGGAGTTTGGGGGGGGGGGGGGGGGGGGGGGGGGGGGGCACGGCTCTCTCACAAGCATATGCATAAAGAAATAACATGGATGGAAAACTGTTTTTCATTTTGCAAAGTTCTGGTTATTTGCTGATTCAAAGTTCTGTTTTTCTGCTGATTCAGTCGCTGGATCAGGTCGTATCTAATCCCCAAGATCCCTAAAACCCTCTGGTGGGTCACCCCACACGGCTGATGCCTGTTGAGTGGCAGAACTTAAGAGTACGTGATAATTTCTGACAATATTCTAGCAATGCATCACCCATTAGGTGGCAATCGGCTTTCCGTAAATCAGTGATCCCCGGCAGGGACATCAGTCTCCCCGTAATAACTTCAAAAGGGCTCAGATCTGTAGTCCTGTTAGGGGTGGGTCAAATACTGTACCGTACAATGGGCAGGGCCTGGGGCCCTTCCTGGTGATACTTGGCAGTCGTTGTTTCAGGACCGATTGGCTTGTCCTACTTGACCGGATGACTGCGGATTGGGAGGACAATGCAGGCTCCATTTAATATTCAGTAACCTGCCAACCTCCTGCCAGACCTCTCCCGTAAAATGGGCTCCCTGGTCCTAATCTATGCATCGGGGAAATCCCAACCACGGAATATAGTCCTTGCATAGCACTTTCGCAGTGTGTGTGGATGTGGCTCTTCGCAGGGGCATCGCCCCTACCCACTGAGAGAATCGATTAGCAATGACCAGTACTTCAGAGTATACCTGGCTCTTAGGTAATGATATATAATCCACTTGTGACTCTCGGAATGGTCCCGCTGGGGCCCATGGCCTCAACTGGGACATGATGGTTATGGGTCCGTCGTTATCTGGCAGATCACGCACTTATCAGATACAGTCTGGCATACTCCTTAAATCGCCGACCCCACCACCAATTCTGAAATCGGGCTGCCATTTGTTGTGGAGCCAGGTGTCCCTATGAATGGATCTGCTGAGCCAGGAAAGGCATTAGTACTTGAGGGGCTACTGGATTATCAGTTCTTCTCTGTCTTCACCTCCATCAGTTCTTCTCCATCTTCACACATCCTCATACCTTCTTCCATCCAAGTCCATTTTTCCTCCCTTAGGACTCCTCCTGCATAACTTGTAGATCATTAGTCAGCTTAAGTACCTCCAGTTTACGTATCCATGATTCTCCGATGCTCGAGGAGGCTTCTTTGGCCACCTGGTCCATCATCACGTTTCCTCTTCTCTCTTTGGTGTTCTCCTTTGTGTGGGCCCTACTTTTTGAGTGGATACTTCTTGAGGTAGCTGTAGGGCTTCCAACAGATCTCCTTCCCGTTTTGAATAGGCGTTCCGGAGGCCGTGAGGAATTCTCACTTGCCATAACTGGCCGAAGTCATGGGCAACCATGAATACATACCGTGAGTCAGTGCAGATATTTATCGTCTTCCCCTCCGCTATCTTGCATGCCTCTGATAGGGCTCTTAGTTCTGCTTTTTAATCATAGAATTTACAGTGCAGAAGTAGGCCATTCGGCCCATTGAGTCTGCACCAGCTCTTGGAAAGAGCACCCTACCCAAGGTCAACACCTCCACCCTATCCCCATAACCCAGTAACCCCACCTAACACTAAGGGAAATTTTGGACACCAAGGGCAATTTATCATGGCCAATCCACCTAACCTGCACATCTTTGGACTGTGGGAGGAAACCAGAGCACCCAGAGGAAACCCACGTATACACTGGGAGGATGTGCAGATTCCGCACAGACAGTGACCCAAGCCGGAAACAAACCTGGGACCCTGGAGCTGTGAAGCAATTGTGCTATCCACAATGCTACCGTGCTGCCCATACAATGCTACCGTGCTGGCTGGGCAGAAATTCCCACAGGCAAGCATCCCTTTGCCACGGTTTCACGCACAGTTGTTACTGCCCACCCAGCCTTCCTGGTTCCATTGTCGATAAAGGAGGAACCATCGATATACAATGCAAGGTCAGGGCTGTGGTTCTTAGAAGGAGAGGCTGGCCTCCTCTAATTCCCTTCAAGATTTTTGCACAGTCATGATCTTCATCTTCCCCCCCCCCCCCGGCTCCTCCAAAGGCAGGAGCATGGTAGTAGGGTTAATTGGGCTAGCGCGGACAAAGTGGAGGTTGGGTGCCTCCAGGATCGCTGTCCAACTGGTCTACCTAGCTGCTGTTACCGGAGACATCCTGTTAATTGATAAGTGTGTGCACCGCATGAGGGTGCTTAGGGCAGCATCTACTGCCCCCAATAAAGACGATGCCGGCGTTAACTGCCCATGCGGGAAGCCAACGCTAACTGCTCCATCATATACCATATTGTTAAAGGTTGCCTTGTGTAACATAGCTTCACTGATGAGGCCTTGCACTGTTGGAAACACAAGATTGAAAAATTGCACTGCTGTTGCCTGCTGCTTTTCTTGGGAAAAGTGAGCAAGTCATTAGTCCTGGTAACAAAAAAGGCATCAGTCAGCTAATATATGCAGTGATTGATATCAATGAGACAATTTGAAAGAAGCTTGCTGCATTTTTCAAAGCCTTCATGAAACTTGTGTGCATCAGTCACGCCTGCACCTCATGTGACACAGCCTAGCCGTAAAAACAGGTGACAGGATTCTGGTACATTGTTCACACAAAGCTTCCAACATTCACATTCATATCACAGACCTCCACAGCCTGTACAAGCCTGTGCATACCATCAGAAATATCCCATTATACTCATTGTTGAAGCAGTATTATATCAATCTACAAACTCTAAACAATGGCTTTAATAAATTAGGGATGAACAATTAATACTGCATTATTTTAACCATAGTTCACGTCAGATTATCAAGATGCATTAAAATGTAACCTCGGTTACAAGTTTTTATTGCAGTCAACACTCACCTTACCGAGAAAGTACACTCCACCACCGACAATGAAAGCTGATATTGCTGTACCAAATACAGCAAAGAGGGTAATGGAGCCAATATTTTGGAAGAAGTTACCCTGAAAATGAAAACAGTTACAAATAAAATATGTATTTTTTGATCCACGGGATGTAGATGTTGACTTTTTGAACTGCTGCAGTCCCTGTACTGTATGAACACCCACATTGCTGTTCGGAAGGAAGTTCCAGAATTTTGACCCAGTGAGGGTGAATGAACAGCAACACAGTTGTAAGTCAGGATGGTTTGCGAATTGGTGAGGAATGACATTAAAACACAATATGCCATATTTATGAGCCACGCAAGAAGACAACCTCTCTTCCAATTTTTCTCCGTCTCCTTACAGTGACTTATCCTATAACTCCCAGAGAGGAGCGCAGACTCTGTACCTTGTCACATTTCTATTTGTCTGATGAGACTAAATAGCAAATGTTGGCAAAGAGAATAGAAGTGTTTGGAACTAGGTAAATTTAAAGATGCTGTACATAGATAGCTATTAAGGTAGTTAAGGGCATTTCTAGTTGACTTTTGTTTTATTGTTTAATAAACATTTGTTTTGCTTAAAATCACACAGACATCTGTGATATCCTTCACTGGTCTTTGCCTTTTCCTCACATTATACCAAATTGCAAAATATAGTTGAGAGCAGACAGTTAAAAAATCCTTTCTGGAGTTTGGAATACCTGAGCTGCACTCTTAACATCGCAATAACCTTTGATGTGGCACCTTCTCAAATGCCTTCTGGAAATCCAGTACAGTACATCCACCAGTTTCCCTTTATCCACAGCATATGCTACTTCTTCAAAGGACTAAGATAAATTGGTTGAACATCATTTCCCTTGCACAAAACCATGCCAATTCTGCTTGATTACTTTGAAATTTTTCAATTGCGCTGCTTTAACAACTCTAATAGTGCTTTTTAATATTTTCCCTATGACAAATGTTAAGGTGGCCTGTAGTTTACTGCTTTCAGTCTCCCACCCTTTAACAAAGGAGTTACATTTGTCATACTCCTATCCAATGGTACTTTCCCTGAACCTTGGGAATTTGAAAAATTTAAATCTATACATCAACTATCTCCCTCGTCACTGTTCTTAAGATCCTAGGATGAAATCCATCATGACCCAGGAACTCGTCAGCCTGCAGTTCTAACAATGTGTGCAGCACCACTTCCTTGGTAATTATAATTGTCTTGCATTCCTTCCTCCCTTCCATTTCCTGATTAAAAACCTATCCAATTCATCTCTATCACCTTATTTTCCATTATTAATTCCCCAGACTCACTTCCAATGCTCACTTTGTCAACTTTTATTTTTAAAGTATCAATAGAAACTCTTACTAACTTTCTTTACATTTCTAGCTAGCTCTCTCTCCCACTCTAATTTTTCCTTCCTCATCAATCTTTTTGTCATTCTTTGCTGGTTTTTATATTAGTCCAATCTTCTACCCGGCCTTCCATCTATGTGGAATTATATGCTTTTTCTTTAAGATTGATACCATCTTTAACTTTCTAAATTAACCATGGACAGTGGGTCTCCTTGGAATGTTTATTTCTTGTTGGAATGTATATATTAATAATAATAATCATAATAATAATAATCGCTTATTGTCACAAGTAGGCTTCAATGAAGTTACTGTGAAAAGCCCCTACTCCATGGATTCTGAAATGTTCCTTTAAATGCCTGCCATGCAAATGGATCACTGCATTTCTATGGATCGAGTAAGAAGTCTTCCAACACCAGGTTAAAATCCAACAGGTTTGCTTCAAATCACTAGCTTTCAGAGCACGGCTCCTTCCTCAAGTTAATGGAGAGGTAGGTTCCAGAAACATTTATATAGACAAAGTCAAAGATGCAAGACAATACTTTGAATGCGAGCATTTGCAGGTAATTAAGTCTTTACAGAGCGAGAGAGAGGGGTAACCCCAGGTTAAAGAGGTATGAATTGTCTCAAGCCAGGACAGTTGGTAGGATTTTGCAAGCCCAGGCCTGATGGGGGGTGAATGCATTGTGACATGAATCCAAGGTCCCGCTTGTGGCCGTACTCATATGTGCGGAACTTGGCTATAAGTTTCTGCTCTGCGATTCATGCTCCACTCCTCCAGCTTCCACCCTGAACACATTAAAGAAGCCATCCCCTATGGACAAGCTCAGACGAGGAGGAGTGTAACAGACATCTACCGATGCTGAAAGATGCCCTCGTACGAACGGGATATGGCGCTCGACTCATCGATCGACAGTTCGAACACGCCACAGCAAAAAACCGCACCGACCTCCTCAGAAGACAAACACGGGACACAACCGACAGAGTACCCTTCGTCGTCCAGTACTTCCCCGGAGGGGAGAAACTACAACATCTTCTTTGCAGCCTTCAACACTTCATCGCTGAAGACGAACATCTTGCCAAGGTCATCCCCACACCCCCACTACTTGCCTTCAAAACACTCACGTAACCTCAAACAAACCATTGTTTGCAGCAAACTACCCAGCCTTCAGAACAGCGACCACGACACCACACAACCCTGCCGTGGCAATCGCTGCAAGACGTGCCAGATCATCGACATGGGTCGATTACACGTGAGGCAGAATCGCAGAACAGAAACTTATAGCCAAGTTCCACGCACATTTGGATTCATGTCATGTTTCATTCACCCCCCACC